>NC_092709.1:168076664-168392855 GCF_047496885.1 Scyliorhinus torazame | reverse complement strand
TGGGTTCTGAGTGCAGCCAACAGGACATTTTGTTGACCGTTGCCATCATGCAGCATTGCCACATTCTGCTGATTTCCATCCGCATAGTTTTTTTTTCCTACCGGTATGACTGAAGTGATAGCCACATACAGCGAGGGCAAGTGAAGTGAGGTGCACGCTGATTGCACACATCATTCAATGAGAGCCGTGCGCTCCCTCTTCTTCCAAACTGCAAATAGTTATTTTGTTTTTACCACTTGAGGTTGATGACAGTTCTATTACTATATAAATGATCAAGAATTCTCTACAACCCATTACAAAATATTCAGCATGTATTAAATGTATTTAATCTTATTCATGGTTAGTAGGCAAGCCTGATTTCAATCTTGCGGCCCTGTGAGATGAAGGAGGGCCACTCATGTGGCCCATTCACTAGCCAAGGTTGCCCATCACTGTTGTATTGCCATCCATTCGTGTCTGAAAACATTGTAGGTGGTGTAGGCCCAAACTTGTCACCAAATCATTGCAAAAATCAAACAGTGGTCAATTACTTCACGCATCATTATGAAAAATCTCCTGTCAAAGGCTGAACTCTCACTAAAGTTAAACTCAGCCACGTCTCAGTAGTATTGTTCGATAGACAAATCATTTCTTTTGTTTCTGAGTTGTTGTCATTCTCTTCACTTTGGGTGGTGCAGACTGCTTGTTCCAGGGTGTTGTGAAAGTTATTTTCAACTGCTGGTATAAGTTTAGGCATTGTTCTGTCTTTTGAGTTAAGAAAATTGGGTTTTACAGCTTTAAGTGTCTTGTTTTCAATTTTCGGGCATTTCCCTTTTAAGTGGGCGTGGTCCAGGTCCTCTGATGTCATGACGCTCGTGATGTCATGCGTAGGAATCGATTGCGCACGCGCAAATCGATCTTCCTTTACTCTAAGTTTTTTTGTGCACTGCGCATGCGCAGCTTGTGCATGCGCAGAACTATCTTCGAATGGTGCGATCTTTTCTTTCAACTGGGCATGCGCAGAACGGCTGATTTTAACTGCGCATGCGCGGCTTTTGTTTCCTGCGCATGTGCAGATGGAGATTTTTGTCTTTTGTTCCCCGGAGACTGTAAAATGTGCTCAGACGCCATTTTACAGTGGATTTCAGCGTTGTTTCTTTGTAAAAAGTTAAAGTTACTTTTTCCTTTTGATCTGGACTTTTCACTTGCAATTTCTAGACTGAACCCTTTCTGTTCTGGTAGTGATTGTTTGAGTTTTGCATCACTCATTCCCTGTGCAATTTGGTCTCTGAGCATACAGTACTCTTCAAATTCCATACAGTACTCTTCAAATTTTTTTCAGTATTGCTTCTAATTTGGTGCTGTCTTCACCTCTCACGTATTTAAAGCAATTATATATTTCTCTAGCTTCATGTCCTGCGATGAACAGTGCTATTTTCATTTCTTCTGAGGCTGCTTCTAAATCATTAGCTATGATATATATATCGAACATTTGTTTAAATCTTTTCCAGCCGTTACTTAAATTACCGGTTGTGTTCAGCTGCAGTGGGGTTCCAACAAATATCATCGAATTAGCGAAGTCTTCCCACGTCGAATGTCCGGTCGGAGTTTTCCTTGCCATTTTGGTCTTTCTGTGCCTGCAGCGTGTGTAATGTTATAGTAAGCGTTCTGAAGTCGCCTGGTACCATGTGTTGTTCCTTGTGTTTGAATAAAGCTCGTAGTCTTACAATTGAAGTAGATGCTTTATTTTGAGTTTGTTCTCTCCAGCGCTTAAACTATGTTACATCTGTGCTGCCTGTCTGTGTCCTGCTCCCAGCTGCCTTTCCTGTGAAGTCTCTCTAACTTCCTATCTGTCTCTATTTATACCTCTCCCGTGCTCCCTCTAGTGCTAGCTCAGTTGCATTGCATCTACATTGACCCCTTGTATATATACAAATCACTACACTGAGCAGCCATTTTCTGTGTGTGTGAGGTTGGGGGGGGGGGGGGGCAACAGAAAATGCAGTGTTAGACAGTCTAACGCATGCAGCCCAGGGGGTGGCTTTAGTGGCCAGGGCACCCGCCCATGGCGGCCTGTTTGGTGCCAGCATGTGGTGCAGGATGGGGGTTCGCCCGCCCTCAGGGTGGGAGGTTTAGGTGTGTGGGTCAAGGGTCAGTGAAAGGTACACAGCGCTGCCTACTCACTCTGGCCGCCCTGCGGTCATGCAGTTTCTTCCTGCATTGCTGGCCGGTCTGGACGGTGTTGCCCATGGCGCTGACCACCTCTGCCACCTGCGTCGATGCATGGCGAATAGCGACAGCTGACAGTCTCCTTCCCGGACCGGGGTACAGGGTGGCCCGCCTCCCCTTAACGGCATCTAGCAGGGTCTCGAGCTCGGCATCCATGAAATGGCGTGCTGCTCTCCATGCTGCCATCTTGTTGGCTGAGATGGTGTGTGTGGGGAGTGAAGTGTGTATATGCGGCTGCAGCTTGTCAGCCTCCTGAGTGTCTATCTCGGAAACGGCGAATCTTGCATCGTTTCTCATTGGAATAGATTGTGTTCCACGTGGCACCGGTGCTAGCCCCTTAACAATCGTTGAATCTGTCCAGGTGCAGCACCAGTTTTGCTATTGTAGAAGTTCACTAATTCTGTCCCGGCGTCAACACTTAGTCTCAGGAATACAGAATTCCGCTGATTGCTTTTGAAGGTCAGGATGTGAGGTTTCACGTGGTCCATATAAGTTGGTCACACTTACTGTAGCTCATTGAGGTGCAGATAAAAAGTGGATGTTATCAAAAATGCAAAGATATAAGTAGGAAAATACTTAACTTTAAAATTAAGTGTATTGATCGACTTGATTAAGTCTATCAAATGTATCGGGATCGAAGCTTGTCATGAATATTACAATTTAGTTGAAACATTATTATAGCAATCATTATGTTACTGTACCCTCTAGAAATATTTTGATGGCTAAAAGTCCACCGAAGCAGATGAGGAACTCTGTTATATTTTAGCACATGATGTGATGTATTAAACATATATCCCATTAATATATATTCAAATTGAAAATGAACGAATGAAAAGCAGGTATTTACCAAAAGAATGAAGCCACAAGGTTCACAATTTAAAACAAAATTTCACTGCACCAAAATCAAAGATCATGTATACTAATAACTACACTCTATCTTAAATAATTGTTTACATTAATGATATTAAAAGTACAATGAACACATTACTTATTATCTAAACTGAACTTCTTAAATAACATTTTCTTCCACACTCATTTGACTTGCACCTTCGACAAACTCATATATAACAGGTATTGGAACTTTAACCACTTGTCCCGCGATCTGTTTCAAAGATTCATAAAAGGATTGGGATTTCTTGGATTTGCAACTTAGTTCTGGTTAGGTAGTCCTCCAACTATCCCACCATTATAGATTACCACGTTCAACACAGGCATTGCTATCGTCTTAAGCATAGCCATCACAGGTCAGAACTCCGCTGGTCCTGTTGTTCTTTAATTCTGAGCCTTGCATGGAAAACTCTCTCTCCTCAGTTTGACTATCTTAGAAGTGAAACTCACTGTTCGGAGTCCTTCAGTTAACAGGAGTTTTATACCCTTATAACCAACATACAGTTCACCAAATCCCGCTTGAAAGAGCTGTGTCTTGCACCAAGCTTCTTTCAATCTAAAAACTAAATTCTTCTTGAAACAGGTTCAGACTCACAATCTACTCATCCCTATAATTAACT
Source organism: Scyliorhinus torazame (assembly GCF_047496885.1). Classification (NCBI taxonomy): domain Eukaryota; kingdom Metazoa; phylum Chordata; class Chondrichthyes; order Carcharhiniformes; family Scyliorhinidae; genus Scyliorhinus; species Scyliorhinus torazame. The sequence goes on along the minus strand of NC_092709.1, from coordinate 168,389,139 downwards.
TCTGGTTGATCCTTTCCTATTCTATTAATTATATTCCAGGCAACCTCGTCACATGATCATTTACTCAAAGTCAAGTGCTTTACCAGAAATTCCCTTTCAGAGAAACATAGTCCTTAAAGGGATCATCATCCCTACATATTGGGGTTTTCTACAAAAGCACGAAGGCTATCAGTCAAAATAATCACTACTTTTGGCTTTCTTTGCCAGGCAGCATGTATAAATCTGCACTGCATGATTCAGAGAGCTTAACAGTATATTAGAAGGGACATTTAATCCCTTCTTCAGACAGGCTGCACAGGATCAATTACTTTCCAATGAAACCAGAGAAACAAATGGCATAACCTTGTTGCTGGAGAGGAGGCCACAACTTTAGGCCTCAAAGTGGCCTAAATGTGACTACATAGCAGAAGATGAAAGGATATTCAGTCAGCAGATGTGGAATTCGGCCAACTAGTGGAAGTCCAGGCACCTGAGAAGCAGCACTCTTTCTGTAAGTGAACACAAGCAGTGAGAGGCCTGACAAGGGTGGAGGTTGCTAGAGGACGAGACACATTGTATAGTGCAGCACTCACCTTTTAAGTTCTCTCATATTCTGCATACAACCTTGGAGAGATCTGTCAACCTTTATGCCTCAGATGTGTTTGCCAAGTTTGCCCAGCCTCCAGCTTGTGACATGTTCATTCTCACCTCATACCGCAATGCTGGTGCTCACAAAGGCTGCCAACTGAGCCAATTCTAATCTGTTGCTGAGCTCCCATCTTCTTATAGCTGCCAAAGCTCGGTTCTTCACAGCCTGGTCACAGCTTTGCTCTCGTGTTTGATCCTGAATTGAACATATTTGTGCCAACTCCAGGATCACCTATTCCATCCCTGTACATTACTCAGCTTTGTCTCTCTCTCAGCTCATCTGCTGCCGAAGCCCTCCTCCATGCTTTGGTTACTCTGGATTTGACTTTTTGAATGCACTCCTCGCTGGCCTCTCACATTCTACTCTCTAAATTTGAGATCATCCAAAACTCAGTTGGCCCATCATGTCTGTGCTAGCCATCGAAGTTATCTATTCTAACGTCATTGAAAGCCTCATCAATAATGCACCAAGTGCACTAATCAATAACCTCCAACTGCTTTTTAGAGATCATCTTGGGACAACTATCCACAGTCTTGTTCCCCTATCACCCCTGCGCTTGCTGACTTGCAGTAACTCTCGGTCAAGCAACATCTTGATTTTAAAATTCTCATTCTTGTTTTCAAATTCCGGCATTGACTTGCCACTCCCTATCTCTTTGATTTCCTCCAATTACACAACCCTATGAAATATCTGTACTCCTCCAATCTTGGCCTCTTGTGCATTCCCAATCATAATTGCTCTGCCACTGTGGCTGTGCATTTAGTTGCCTAGGCCTCAAAGCTCTGGAATTCCTTCTCTTCATCTCCCAGCCTCTATACTTCACTTTCCACCTTTATGACACACCTTAAAAGCTACCTTTTCGACTAGTCCTTTGGTTATCTGACCTAATATCTCCTTTTGTGGCTCAGTGTCAAACTTTGTTTCATGATGCTCTTGTGAAGCTCCATTACATTAAAGTACTATAAGTAGGCGCGATTCAGCGAACATAAAACAAAGTCCGGATTAGGGCATGTTTTATGGAGTGTTTCTCAGTGGATGCACTATTCACAAAGACATTACCAGTCTTTTGGGAAGTTTATTCCCGCCAAGGTCAAATTTCCTGCACTGGTGAGCCGAGTTGAGCTCACCAGCAGGAACGGATCCACGTAGATCAGAGCGGTATTTTGACAGGCTGCCCTGACCACTACACCCCCCATCTTTTTGTGGTTTCTGGATGTCCTTCAAATGGGCAAGACCCCTGAGCCTGATCCCTGGCAGTGCCATCTAGACACCCTGGCAGTGCCAGAGTGACACTACCAATGTGCCTGGGAGTCAGGTTGGCAGTTACAAGGTGCCCAGGTGCCAGGGGTAGTGCCAGGCACTATCCTGTCCTGTCCCCAACCACCCAGGGGTGTCTAATGGCCTGCATGACCCCCCCCCCCCCCCCAAGGTGCCATCACGCCTGGTCCACATTTGCGGAACCCAGTGCTAATCGGCACCCCGTCGAGCTCTCGCAGGCACGGCTATTGACCCCCAGGCACCGGGTATTTTAAATATGCCGATCTGGGTCATGCCCTCGGATTGCACCAGGCAGAGCGATTCGGTTGACTTGTGATTGGCTCGCCACAAAGCCAGATTTGGGGCTCTCGCGGGATTCACCCATTACGCAAGGCCCGGTGGCTGAATCATGCCCAATATAAGTTATTGCTATCTGCCACTGAAAATATTTGAAAACCTCTAACGAAAAAGTATTAATTTGTTCCTTAAAAAAAAAAAATTGTCTGCTTGTCACCAATAAGCGTGATCTCCATCCGGCTGCCTGGCCACCTCTGGAAAACCATAACAGCAGCAGGACTATGTCAGTCTTTTGTCCCAATGAAGTCCCCTGCCATTTTGCCAGCCCACACTCTCCCAGCCTGTCACACTGAATAGGTTAAAATTCTGCCCAATGTGTCATATAACCATTTAGTTCTCCAGACTGACAGGTGAATTTATAATTCATGGAACACATGTGGCACCCAAAATCCATATGACAATCCTTCACTTTTATGAATAGGAAAATCTTTCATGCCTTTAATAATATAGGATAGATCTAACAGAGCCAATTACTACTCTTTCAATTATCGCTAAAATCATAGAGCCACAGTGTTTTGCAGCACAGAAAGAGGCATTCAACCCACCATATCGGTGCCAGCCATCAAAAACCTATCTATTCAAAAGTCATTGAAGGCCTCATCAATAGTGCCACCAAGTGATACCTACACACCAATAACCTGCAACTGCTTAATAGAGATAATCTTGGCACAACTATCCACTATGGCGGACAATGCAGTATGAGATACCCTTTACCTATGCAAGTCCTACTGTTCTCCTGAAAAGCCATACAAAGCAATATTCTCCAACACAATGGCTCTCAAGCATATACTGCCTTTTTAGGAAACAAAAGATTTTAAATCATGAAGTGCTTTATAAACACAACCAACATTGTTTGAATGTGAACCTAACAGTGTGCTCATGTTTTGCTTTCCTTATGAAAATATTTTTTTTAAATTTCGTTGAAAAAAATGATCTATAAACAAAACATCTTTCAATAATAGAATACAACGGTATTACAATTATTTTGATTTTTAATTAAAACAGCTTTGGTTAAGCCAGATTTGTAGTACATGCCAACTCTTTTAATGCATTAAATTATTCCCATGTTGGATTCTACTCACAAAAGAATAAATATAAATTACATTTTAAGACATTATTTCTTTAGAAACATAGAATGATCAATTATAGGAGGAGTTAACCCATTATGAAATATCAAGAATGTATGATAACTGCACAGCAAATATTCAGGACATTACCGGTATAAACACCGGCCGACAGATGCTTTATGTTCTAAACTATTGTTTGATCTATTATATTTAAAAAGAAACTGAAAATTAATTTTAATTGAATGCATTTATTTTTTTATACAAACAATTATGTTATTCACTATTATACAGGTATGTCTGTTGCCATGTCAAGCTATACAAGTGTCATCATATGTGACTTTTAACATCATTAATTTTGACTTTTCAAGATAAATAGAAGGCTGTCCATGATCCACATGCATACATTTCTTTTCACTTTCTAATGTAGGCACTAAATGGCTCATCATCATACTGTTATGTTATGGTAAAGGATTGGCAAGATGATTATATATTGACTTCTGATCTTTGCAGGTAACGTATAGTTCAACTAGAAGTTGCAAACAGGAAAAGCTGTAGGAGAGGCATGACCTTCAGTGTGGAAAGATCAGCCAGTATAGCCTGTAAAAAAAAAAAATCAAAAGTCTGATTAAACATCCAGAAACTCACTGCTGCAAATAATATCCTTAGAATCAAAAGTACAAGGCATCAGACATTTGATTTACCTTTGAAGGCTACTGTTCCATTTTAAATCTGGTTACTGCAATTGTCTCTTTAACTCAGAACACTTTGTTTACTCTTCCTTGAATTTTTCTGAACCATACTTTGGTCTCTGTTCACTTAACTCCAGACTTCTTTGACACTTCTCTTCATTTCTCTAGTTTTCTTAACTAGCTGGACTAGATTTCCAGTCTCTGTTTTCTTAACCATAACTCCATATTATGGCTTCTCTTCTAGCAAGGCTGAGAAACGTTCCCTCTTCAGCCTTCTAAAACAACCTGTTTCTAGCAGAGCTCTGAGAGCTACGATCTCTCACACTACCTATCTTCAACTATCCACACATTTAGCTAAAACTTAAAAGCTTCTCTACCTTACAAGACCCCAGTTGCTGAGCAACACCTGCTGCTTCTATTTATTCTTCATGCCGTAACTCTCTCTAAGTACAATAATAACACAATTGGAAACTGAAACCAACCCCCACACAAACACCTTCGCCCAGCATTAATTTAACTATAGGTTTACCCTTCCAGGCACAGAAACATTAAATTAAACCCACTTAAAACTATACCTTATTTTTAATTTTTTTTACCAATACAAATCTAATTCCCTTAAAAATACCTTTGTTTTCCTAACAATCAACACCTCAACCTCTCTTCCCAATAGTGTCTCTGGTGCACGTCTTACTGATGGAGTACATCATGAGTTTTCAACAACTTTCTTCTCTGGCTCTGACTCATTAAGTAGAAGATATTGTATGAACAAAAATTAACATGAAAGTTAACATATTTAAAGTTAACAGTCTTCTGATTGCATTTTAAGAATTCTGGTTTCTCTATACCTCCTATATTCATTTTATATCTACAAAGAAGAAACTTAAATCAGGAACAAAGCAGTATGTTACGGGCCAGGGTTTAGGAAACACCAAAGTATATCATGGCGTTCACCCGATCCACAACTTTTAATAGATTGTGGTTATGGGGAGCACAAGGGCCTACTTTACAGGTGTGATGCAAACAGAGATCTTTTTAAAGCACAACCATGTTTATTTATGAATCCAGTTAACACTTTATAAACCCACAGTAAACATCTGAACAACTATCAACACCAATAATCCCCACAGATACAATATTCTATAAGTAACCCTTCATAACTTTCCTAACAACATCCATAAGACCAAGAGACCCTTTTTACAGAAAGGCAGCAGGTTTAAATTCTCTACAGAAACATGTATTACTTTCAAATTCTCAAATGAGCTGAAGACAGTCTGTAAGCTTGTAGAGAGATTATACAGCTGCTTGCTTTGCCTGCAGCTATCCAGCTCTGAAAGCGAAACTAAAACACTGTAGCTGCCTGCTCAAAAACGAAAGTGAAAGACAGACAGCCCAGCTCCACCCACACTCTGATATCACTGCAGCTATTTGATAAACACCCATTTCTTAAAGGTACATCCACTACAGCAATTTTATAAACACCCAGTTCTTAAAGATACTCTCACATGACAAGTATAAAAATGATTTCTTGTGGCATGGTGTTATCGTGCCTATGCAAATTAGTATGCAAAGTCCATGTATTTATATACAGGGAAGTACTGGTGCTTGAGTGTTTAAAACCCTCAAAACTGCAAAAGGCATTTGAAGACTAAGCATGGCGAGCTCAAGAACAAACCTCTTGATATTTTTCAAAGGATGCAACGAGAACTGAAGTCATCAGTTGAAGTCCTTAACATTGATGTAACATTGAACGATAAAGGACAATTAGCCTATTACATGGTAGCTTACCATGTAGCTAAAGAGAAAATGCAGCACACTGTCGCAGAGAGATTAATTCTCCCTGCAGATTTAGACATGGCTCACGTGATCTTAGATGAGAGGTCAGCTGAAAAACTGAAATGCATCCCTCTTATTGGGAGCACTGTGGCTTGATGAATTTCTGATATTGCTCAGAATTTAGAAGTACAGCTTATTTCTCGTTTAAAGTCAGCACACGAGTTCTCTATCCAACTGGATGAAAGTACAGATGTTTCAGATTGTGCGATCTTGCTAGATTATATTAGGTATGTTTGGCACAATTAATGTTTTGAGGATTTGCTGTGCTATTTGACATTACCAACCAGCACGACTGCCGCACAGATCTTTGAAGCATTGAATAGTTATATGGTTGGAAAGTGCAGGCTCAACTGGTAGAGGAATCACAAGTGATGGGGCAGCTAATATGACTGGGAAAAACAGCGGAGTTATAATAAGAATTAAGGAGGCAGCTGGTCAGGACATTGTTTGGAATCATTGCGTTATTCACGGTGAGGCATTGGCATCGATAGGAATTCCATCCAATCTTGAAGTGGTTTTGAAAGGGATTGTGAAAGTCATGAAATCCTTTAAACACAGCGCACTCAATACCAGGCTTTTCATGGTTCTGTGTGGGGGGCCGAACACACACATTTATTATTCCACACAGAGGTACATAGGCAGAGTTTTTGAACTGAGGCATGAAATTCATGCTTTCTTCCTTGAGAAATCTTCCCTCTGGCTGATTTGTTTGGTGCTGAAAGTTGGAGGCTTCAGCATCTTTTCAATACGAACTTAACCTCAAATTGCAAGGAAAAGATGATGATTGCTTTCAGCAATGTGAAGATGTAGATGCTCTCTAAAAGTCATTGAAAGTTTGGCAAATGAGAGGAGAAAACCAAAACTACTACATGTTCCTCACACTGCTATGGCACATTGAAGAAAACAGTGTTAGTGAGGGAACGGTCAACAGATTGCCAAGCCTTTTCAGTCGCATTTGGCTGTGCTGATCAACAGTTTGTGTCACTACATTCCAGAGAAGTTTCAGATTTTGAAAAAGAAGTGGGTGAAAAATCCCTTTGAGTTTGAGACCCCAGAGTCAGTTATTAACTTACAGCTGACTCCAAATGAGGAGACTGAGCTGCTGCACCTGACCTGTGACAGCACATTAAAAATATGTCACAAGTCCCATGAGGATGTCAGCATCCCCCAGGAGTATCTGGTGCCGAGTAAAACAAGCATTTTGTTGCTATTGCCCTTCACAATCACCTACATGTACGAGGTAGGAGTTTTCATTCTCACAAAGATGAAGACAGCACAAGGGAACTGGTTGAACTCTGCACCTGATATGCACATTGCCCTCTCCTCCTGTGAACCTGATTCGAGTGCGATCTTGAGGACCAAGCAGGCTCACCTGTTGCATTAAAGGAACATGGCATGTGTCATGAAGGTCGACCAGTGTGGGTCCCAAATATTGGTTGGTTGGCAAAGTGGGTCCCAGAAAAAAAAAGATGAAAAACACTGATCTAGAGAACCATACTGCAAAAAGCCTTGAGGAGTATAGAAAGCGCAGGAGTGAAATTAAAAAGATTAGGAAAACAAAGCAAGTACATGAAAACGTGTTTGCAAATAAAATCAAGGAGATTCCAAAATATGTCTTTTGAAAATCATAAAAAACAAATGGAGAACTCAAGTAAGAGAAGGGTCAATAAGAGACCAAAAAAATAACCTGTGTGTAGGAGGAAGATGTGGCCATAATTTGTAATTTACTTCTGTCTTCAGAAAAGAGAGTGACAATGAAGACATTATAGTTAAGCAGGAGATGTATGAGATATTGAATGGGAAAAGCATGGTGAGAGAGGAGTTTAGAATCATTTAATAATAATCTTTAATAATTTTTGTTGTCACAAGTAGGCTTACATTAACACTGCAATAAAGTTACTTGAAAAGCCCCTAGTCACCACATTCCGGCACTTGTTCAAGTACACAGAGGAGAATTCAGAATGTCCAATTCACCTAACAGCGCGTCTATGGGGAGTTGTGGGAGGAAACCGGAGCACCCGGACGAATCCCACGCAGACACAGGGAGAATGTGCAGACTCCGCACAGACAGTGATCCAAACCGGGAATCGAACCTGGGACCATGGCGCTGTAAAGCAACAGCGCTAACCACTGTGCTACCTTGCCACCCAGTTTAAAGTGAATAAATCACGAGGCATGTATGAAATGTATCTTAGGCTGCTAACTGAAAGATGGGAAGAAATAGTGGAGGGTCTTTCTATCAATTTTCAATCTTCTCTGGCTACAGGTTTGAGGCAAGACTAAAAAGGAAGTATTAGACCGAATAATTACAAGCCAGTTAGCCTAATTTTGGTAGTGGGCACATTATTGGAGAAAATGAGACACAGAATAAATCGTCATTGAGAAAAGCACTGATTAATCAAGGACAGTCTTGGTGACAAAACTGAAGAAACACAGAAATGTAATCGTTTTAGAATCAGTGGAAGGGAATGGAGACAGAAAGAACAAAAGGGAAGGTATGTGATAGGATGGAAGGCAGGAGATATTAAAAAATATTTTGTCTGCAAAAGCCAAAGAGCGTAGTAATGGGTACAGTAAAGAAATAAAAGCTGAGTCAGGTGTGGCATGAATGGCCACATAGCAGCCATCTGAATGCAAAATGAAGGGATAAAGAAAGAAACCGGGACAAGACCAACCCAGAAAACAAAACATATATAAAACAAGACAGAGATTATGATATAAATTGTTGAACACAATGGTAAGCCCAGAAGGCTGTAGAGTGCCAATCAAAAGTTGAAGTGCTACACCTCAAGTTTGCGTTGAGCTCCATTTAAACATTGTAGCAGACGGAGGACAGAAAGGTCCAAATGGGAGCAAGGTGGAGAATTAAAGTGACAAGCGACAGTCAGCTCAGGATCATACTAGCAGACAAAGTGGCGGTGTTCCACAAAGTGGTCACCAGTGTGTGTTTGGTCTCCCCAACTTAGAGAAGGCCACATTGTGAAAAGTAAATACAGGATACCAAATTGAAAGAAGCAGCAATAAATCAGTTTCACATGAAAGGGGTGTTTGGGTCCTTGGATGGTGAAAAGGCAGGAGATAAAAGGACAGGTGTTGCACCTCTTACACCTGGGAATGGGGCTGTGCTCTGCATAAACCTGAAACAGCATTAGTTGAAATGACAGCGCTGACTTCAAAGCAGGGGTGCGCATCGATTGACGCTATGATCTAGTGTGCACTCTTCCGTCGGTCACTTAGACCCTTGCCGTTATGGATTCTAGCGCAACTTGCACAGCACACCACAGATACGATTTTGGACCTCACACTGAATGCCCAAGAAATGGAGGCTGCAGACCTGAATTTTGCGTCCCTAGTCACCAATTAGCACACCTCCACAACTACATAACTGAGATTGGGAATCAGTGCTGGGAAAGCAATAGCTGCTCACACCCAGAAATTTCAGTCCTCCACCCCATCCCCACCCGCACCACAACAAGAAATGAAGTTAGAACTCCTTACTTCAGCTGTAGCAAGTGATGTTGCCTCCATTAAGTTTTCTGCTCTGAAAGCAAATACAGCAGCTGCCAACACTGAAATAAAACAAACAATATTTAACAGAGTTAACATTTCTCCAGGACAGTACTTAAAATGTCTAAGCCAACCAAGTACCTGGGTAGTTATTGATTGGTGTATTTTGTTGTCCTGAATGTTATCAATAGCACAATCATAAATATCAAAGCCATTTTCATATATTCATATTTTCATATATGCATGTGAATCAGAAAGAAATTGAATCATCAGAGTAGCAATGGTTCACAGCTGTTCAGCTATTTTCTGATGTGGGTCTGCATCTCTGGGGAGTAAAATTGGCATATGTACCAAACGGAATTTCAGATTTCATACTCTCATTTTTTAAAATTGAAATGATCAACATGAAATGTTTCATTGCTTTGGTCATTGTCATATCAATAAAGTAGTTGGTTTAGTAAACTGTCAAAATTGTACTCAAGTAGAAATTGGAGGGCAATTAGCAGGGCAGTGCCAGGCAGGAGTGCTCCTCTGACTTGACGGTATCTCTCTTCCCGAGACTTAACTTAATAGTGAAGTTACTGTCCACATTTTCATCAATTCAAAAAGGTCGAGCTAGCTGTGGAGTCATGGCAGGCAACAACAACTGGCCTCAATAATGCAACTGAAGTCAAAAACAGGGGGCGAAATTCTCCCCCAACGGCGGGATGCCCGCCGACTGGCGCCAAAGCCGGCGCAAATCAGACGGGCATCGCGCCGGCAAAAAGGTGCGGAAGTCTCCGCATCTTTGGCGGCCTAGCCCCAACATTGAGGGGCTAGGCCGACGCCGGAGGGATTTCCGCCCCGCCAGCTGGCGGAAATGGCGTTTGTTGCCCCGCCAGCTGGCGCGGAAATGCGGCGCATGCGCGGGAGCGTCAGCGGCCGCTGTCAGTTTCCCGCGCATGCGCAGTGGGGAAAGTCACTTCCGCCTCCGCCATGGTGGAGGCCGTAGCGGAGGCGGAAGGGAAAGAGTACCCCCACGGCACAGGCCCGCCCGCGGATCGGTGGGCCCCGATCGCGGGCCAGGCCACCGTGGGGGCACCCCCCGGGGTCAGATCGCCCTGCGCCCCCCCCCAGGACCCCTGAGCCCGCCCACGCCGCCTGGTCCCGCCGGTAAATACCAGGTTTGATTTACGCCGGCGGGACAGGCAATTCCTGGGCGGGACTTCGGCCCATCCGGGCCGGAGAATTGAGCGGGGGGTCCCGCCAACCGGCGCGGCCCGATTCCCGCCCCCGCCCAATCTCCGGGAGCGGAGACTTCGGCGGGGGCGGGGGCGGGATTCACGGCGGCCAACGGCCATTCTCCGACCCAGCGGGGGGTCGGAGAATGACGCCCAGGGTTTATGTGTATGCTGATATCATGCCACGGTTTTATGTTGAAAAATTGGCCATAACCAATTTTTATCTCAACATGCCTCAAATAAGTGAACTTGTCAATTTGAGGAGGAAGAAGTAAAAGCAATGTTTAGCAAACCAACCAAGAAACAGTACTCTGCTGGTCTGGAAAACTAGGCCAATTAAGTGCATTTTTGAAAACATTCAGGACTTTCAACAGCTTACCAACGTTCATGCAGAAACTAGTTGCTCTTAGCAGAGACACTCAGTGAGCCATGTAAAGATTGTAACTCTTAGTGGAAACTAGACAGAACTACATCATATTGAAGTGTCTTTTGCAAGAACTCTGGTCAGGAATTAAAAATGTAATGACAAGAGATTCTTTGTACTCATACCAGCAAGAATCTCTAGAGAGTTGTATCCCAGAATTCTATCCCAAAGAAACAAGAGCTGATCAGTTGCGAGGTACCCAGAGAATGCCCGTACCATCCATTTAAATGATATTCGAAGTCTGGAAAAAAGAAATAGGAGAAACATTGAATTAAGATGGTTATGTAAGAGGAGTTGCACTAGTATCATACTGAAAACAGAATGGGGAGGAGCAATTTTAATTTTGAACATTAAAAAAAATCTCATGAGTTCAAGCCAAACTCTCGAGTTCTATCCTGATGATTTCAGGATAGAAAAAATGTATCTGAATATTCATCCAGCACCTAATGAATGTTGCAACAAAGGTGCCTGGTGGCTCTGCAATTTTGTCTGCTACCCATGCAGACCAAGAAGGTCCCAAGTTTGAAGTTCAGGTTATTTCCTGCTGGATAGCTGAATTCGCTGATCTCTGTCACAACAATTACAGGACACTTCTATTGGCCTTAGTGCTCCTAGGCTGGACAACAAGGATCACCTGGGGTTCCTTGTTCTAATCACTATCCTGATGTATGTTTGATCATTAAGTGAAGATAATGTTGGGGTTAACCTGAAATGGCTTATGATTGAATAGAAACTTACATTAATTGGCAAACTCACAAAAGTTGTCAGTTTATTAAGCATTGAAATACTGCAATGTCCATTTTTAACCAAACAAGGGAAGTCGACCTAACCAAAATCATTTATACTGAAATAAAAATATAAAATGCTGGAAAAACTCTGCATGTCTGGCTCCATCGAAGTAGAAAGAAAGAGTTTCTATGGCTCTTCTTCAGGCCTTTACATTGACATATCTTCTATCCTTTGCCAAGGTAAGTTTCCACAACGGCCTAATGGGAGGAGGTACCATCAGAGTACAATTTAGCAACAGACTAGAGTTTTGGGTTTGATTCAGAGTCTGGGTTCTGATGAAGAACCTACCTCCAAAGTACAGACGTAATTAATTTTCTTTACATAGGTTGGTTGGCCAGTTTTTTTGTTTTCTTTGAGCAGCTAGGGGCTGTTATGAATTTATGGGTCTTAGTAGCTGCGGTGATCACTGTGTATTAATATATGCACATCGTCACCGGAAGTGAAGTCACAGGTCACTAGTGTGGAAAACTGCCAGAGTGAAGAAGCAGCCTGTAATGAACACACCTAGTCAATAATGCTCTAATATTTTGTGACCCTCTGTGCTTCCTAGAGTCTGTTATCTCCAAGACAAAACACAAAAACTGGCGATGAGGACTTCGAACAGCACTTACTAGCCACCCAGAAACAAAAATCAACAAAAGTCGGGAAAGAAGATTTTGAAGAAAAGCTCTCACTTGTGCTCTGGACATAACATGTGAGGTGGTCATGTGTAGTGATCCTCTGGAGAGCAATTATAGAGCTGGAGGTGTTTAAAAAAGGAGGCTAAAGCTCAGGTTGTTGCCTTGTTTTAACAGGAAAAGCAAAGTGCTGTTGAAAATACATTGCAAAATGTGCATCTGCAGAACCCCCATTCGGAAGAAAATGGCAAGAGTTTTCGGAGCCATGGGACCCTTTGATGGTAATGTGGAGTAATAGGTCTGAGCATTTGTGACTAATTTGCATGCATACAAAATGCAAAATGGCATAAAATATTCAGGTTCCTACGTTCCTGAGTGGGATTGGGGGGGGGGGGGGGGGGAGGGGGAGGTGGAGAGGAGAAATATTCAATGTCCTCATAAGTTTAGTGCAACCGGAGAAGCAAGACACTAAAACAGATGAACTAATTGTAGAGATTCCGCAACCACACTATTCGCCTAAAACTTTGGTTATTGCAGAGCATTTCAGATTCCAAAAAATATATCAAGAAAAGGAGGGAGGATTCAATTGTGCAGTTTATGGCTGGATTAAAATTATACAATAGACTGATAAAATTTGGGACAGATTAGTCTATGGTCTGCGATGTAAGACAATACAGAAACGGTTGATAACCAAGAGTAACCTTACACTGAAAAAGGACGTGGAAATGGCTGTTTCGATAGAGCTGGGTGCGAAAGAAGCTCTGGAACTGAGTTTGAATACCTGGATACATAAAATGTCGACTGAATCAACACCTATGAGTTCAGAAACTTGTACATGTCACCGAAGCCAGGGCATTCAGCTGCGGAATGCTGGTGCAAGGATATAATATGCAGAAGCTGTGGCAAAAAGGTCACATAGAGTTTGCCTGCTGGAAGAAAAAGCGAGCTACGAATAAAAAGAAGACGAAGCAAGAGCAAACCAAAACAGCACAAAAGGAGACATGTGCAAAGCGGTCAAGAGAAACGAGGCAACTCACAGTCCGAAGACGAATTGTCACTGAATGTGCTAGCCATTGCTGCCCCTACAATTAGATACTGGATCACTCCACTGCTGGAGGACAATCAATAGAGATGGAAGTTGACACTGGACAGCAGTCTTGCTGCTGCCAGAGACTGTCGATAATGAAAAACGCAAGACACATTCCTTTGAAACCTTCAAGAATAGAAGACATACACTGGTGAAGTGCTTCCATTGAAGGCCGCTTTGACGTAGTTGTGCAACTTAACAGGCAAACTGCATATTTGTCTTTACATGTAGTAAAGGGCAATTATCCAGCATGGATGGGCCAAACATGATTACAAAAGATTTGACTTAACTGGGGCTCAAGTAAACCTGATGACTAATGAAGAATCAGGCCTTACAAAAACCTTCAAGAAGGATTTGATGGAGAACTGGGAATATGAAAGACATCACAGTTAAAATTTAAGATTGGAGAAGGAAGCCAAGCAAAATGCAGTGTATGTCAGTACCCTGTGCTGTCAGGCTGAAAGTGGAGGCTGACTTGGAATGACTGGTAAAGATGGGAGTCTTGGAACCTGTCATTATTAGTGAATGGGCTACACCAATAGTACCAGTCATCAAAAAGGATGGATCTGTATGGATTTGCAGAGACTTCAAAGTCACCCTTAATCCAGTGTTTTGTGCAGAATAATATCCACTACCCCACATTGATAACCTGTTTGAGTGATTGGCAGGAAGATTTCAGCAAATTCAACCTGAGCTAGGCATGCTTACAGCGAATGTAGTCAGGAACTTTTGACAATAGTGACACATAAAGGTTTGTTTCAGTACTAAAGATTACGGTTTCGTATCACATAGCTCCAGTGTTGTTTCACAGAGCAATGGATCAAATCCTGAGTGGACTAAGTGGAGTTAGGAATCCTGGAAAAGATGGAAGAGGAACATCTTCGGAATTTGTAGCCTAACTCTTCAAGGATTGGTAGCCTATGGACTGAGAGTCCACAAGGACAAGTGAGAGTTCATCCAGTCTTCCACTGAGTATTTAGACATGTGAACGATGCCACGCACATTCACAAATCTCCTTCGAAGGTCAAGGCTATCAATGGCATCTGTACTACAGAATGTTAACCAGTTGCGATCCTTCCTAGGATTGTTGAACTACTACGGAAGATTTGTTCCACATTTGGCAACTATTTTAAAACCACTGCATAATCTGTTGTTCCAAAACAAAAGTGAAAGTAGTCGGATCAATACATTAAAGCTTTTATGCAAACCAAAGAAGTATTGCTCAAATCTGAAGTCCTTACACATTTCAATCCTACCCTACCCTGACAGTTGGCGTGTGACACATCTCCTTATGGTGTTGGAGCAGTGGTATCCCACACCATGCTGTTGTGTGAGGAAAGACCCATTGCCTTTGCATTTAAAACATTGAGCAAAGCTGAACGTAACAATGCGTAAGCCGAAAGGGAAGCCTTAGGGCTTATCTTTGGAGTAAAGAGATTCCACCAATCCTGTAGAGAAGACCGTTCACACCATTGACGAACCATTAATGATAAGTTTTGGACCACACACAGGAATTCCGTCAATTGCCACAAATAGAATGTAGAGGTGGGCATTGCTTCGGTCTACGCATACTTATACCATCAATTGACAATTAATTCTCCATTGTAATGCAGATGGGCTTTCACAATTACCACTACTGAGTAATTTGTCAGCAAGTAGTTGGTCAAACTACTCCAGCAGACGTATCTTCTACTTTCAACAGATAGACAGTACATCTGTCACTTCAGGACAAATGAAGAAGTACATTCGGAATGATCTGATACTCTCAAAGTAATGGATATGGTATTACGAGGCAAGACCTCAACTAAAATCTGACTTGAAACCGTGCTCTATTAGAAGATTGTCTGCAAATTCAGATGTCTTCTTTGGAGGCTCAAATTGAGAAGACAAGTGTTAAACAAATTGCACAAGGGAATTATGCACACAAAAAAAATAGTGAGGAGTTATTTCTCGTGGCCTGGATTGAACGTGGTGATTGAAGAGAAAGCTGGAACGTCTTCTTTTGTGTGAAGGTACGAAACCTGTCACTGTTAGCACTGCTACATTTTTGGGAATGGCCAGAAGAGACTTGGCAACGGGTGCATGTCGATTTTGCAGGACCTTTTGAAGGACATATGTTCCTAGTAACTATCGATGCTCATTCAAAGTGGCCAGGAGTCGCCATAATCAAGTCAACTTCAGCAGAATAATGATCGAGAGTCTTTAGTAGGTTTGGATTCCCTGACAAATTGGTAAGTGATAATGGACCTCAATGTCTCCCAAGAATTTGAAGGTTTCTTGAAAGAGAATGATATTCAAAGTATTGGGTCAGCATCGTATCGTCCTGCTTTGAACAGACTAGCAGATCATTTCATTCAAATCATGAACACACATTGAGAACAACCAGGAAGCAAGGTTCACTGATCAAATGCCTCCATCAATATAGGAATACCGCTGATTCAATGACCAATATCTCTCCTGCATTACTAATGATGAAAGGACAACTTTCGCATTCGCGATTTCGCATTCGCATTTCGCATTCGACTTGTTGAAGCCTCCGAAAATGAAAGAAATCGTTCAACAGAATTAATAATCTTTAAAATCTTTCTTATTAACTGGGTAAAGC
This sequence comes from Scyliorhinus torazame, assembly GCF_047496885.1. Lineage (NCBI taxonomy): Eukaryota > Metazoa > Chordata > Chondrichthyes > Carcharhiniformes > Scyliorhinidae > Scyliorhinus > Scyliorhinus torazame. The sequence continues at coordinate 168,373,059 of NC_092709.1, read as the reverse complement.
TACTATATAAGGAGCCGAGGGCGAGTGACCGCAAAAACAACATCAACTCGAGATACGTTTCTCTCCACCGTGGGACTAGGCAGGGATGTCATATGTCCCCCCTGCTGTTTGCCCTCGCGATTGAGCCGTTGGCCATCGCATTAAGAAGTTCGGGGGTATGGAAAGGAATAGTGCGGGGGGCGGGGATAGAGCATAGGGTGTCCTTATATGCCAATGACTTGCTGTTATACGTGTCGGAACAGAGTGTGTCGATAGGGGGAATATTGGAGCTGCATCGAGTGTTTGGGTATTTCTCGGGGTACAAACTAAATCTAGATAAGAGAGAGTATTTTGTGGTGTATCGGCAGGGGGCACGGGTGGGGGGCTGCCATTCCATAGGGCAGGGACTCACTTTAGGTACCTGGGGGTGCAGGTTGCCCAGGAGTGGGGGGAGGCTCCGCAGGTACAACATTTCTAGCTTGGTGGGGAGAGTGAAAGCTGATCTGGCAAGGTGCAATGGTATCCCTCGGTCACTGGCGAGTCGGGTACAGGCGGTTAAAATGAACGTGTTGCCGCGATTTCTGTTTATTTTTTAATGCCTGCCGATTTTCCTGCCAAAGGCTTTTTTCAGAGAGATTGAGGGAAGGATTACTTTGTTCATATGGGGAGGGAAGGTGGCCAGAGTGAGAAAGGTGCTGCTACAGAGGGGAAGGCAGGCAGGGGGTTTGGAGTCTTCCGAACCTGGGGCGGGATTCTCCGACCCCCCGCCGGGTCAGAGAATCGCCGGGGGGTGGCGTGAATCCCACCCCCGCCGGTTGCCGAATTCTCCGGCACCGGATATTCGGCGGGGGTGGGAATCGCGCCGCCCTGGTTGGCGGAACCCCACCCCGGCGATTCTCCGGCCCGCGATGGGCCGAAGTTCCGCTGCTGGAATGCCTGTCCCGCCGCCGAGAATCAAACCACCTCTCTTACCGGCGGGACAAGGCGGCGCGGGCGGCTCCGGGGGGCGGGCACGGGGCGATCTGGCCCCGGGGGGTGCCCCCACGGTGGCCTGGCCCGCGATCGGGGCCCACCGATCCGCGGGCGGGCCTGTGCCGTGGGGGCACTCTTTTCCTTCCGCCTTCGCCATGGTCTCCACTATGGCGGAGGCGGAAGAGACCCCCTCCACTGCGCAGGGATGCCGTGAGCACCCGCTGACGCACCCACGCATGCGCAGCACTGCAAAGTCATTTCCGCGCCAGCTGGCGGGGCACCAAAGGCCTTTCCCGCCAGCTGGCGGGGCGGAAATCAGTCCGGCGCGGGCCTAGCCCCTCAAGGTGAGGGCTTGGCCCCTCAAGATGCGGAGAATTCCGCAGCTTTGGGGCGGCGCGATGCCGGACTGATTCGCGCCGTTTCTGGCGCCGGTCGGCGGACATCGCGCCGATTGCGGAGAATCCCGCCCCTGATGTATTACTACTGTGCAGCGAATGTGGAGAAGGTGCGGAGCTGAGTCAGAGGGGTTGCTTCCCAGTGGGTCAGGATGGAGGAGAGTTTGTGCAGGGGGTCGGTATTGAAAGTACTAGCAACAGCGCCGCTCCCGATAGCCCCGGGGAAATACTCAGAGAGTCCGGTAATAATCGCATCATTGAGAATTTGGAGGCAGTTTCGCCAACACTTCGGGTTGGGGGCAGGGTCAAGGGAAATGCCGATTTTGGGGAACCACAGATTTGAGCCAGGGAGGTGGGACTGAAATTTTCGGAAATGGGAGAAGGGGATTAAGACACTAAAAGATTTGTTTCTTAGGGGTCGGTTTGCAGGTCTGAAAGAGCTGGAAGCGACATATGGGCTTCAGGAGGGGGAAATGTTTAGATACATACAGGTTCAAGATTTTGCCAGAAAGGAGATACAGAGGTTCTCGGTAGAGCCGGCCTCCACATTGCTGGAGGAGGTGCTGACGACAGGAGACTGGAGAAGGGGGTAGTGTCAGCGGTTTACGGAGGGGCTGGTTTAGCACACTGGGCTAAATAGCTGGCTTTTAAAGCAGACCAAGGCAGGCCAACAGCACGGTTCAATTCCCGTATCAGCCTCCCCGAACAGGTGCCGGAATGTGGCGACTAGGGGCTTTTCACAGTAACTTAATTGAAGCCTACTTGTGACAATAAGCGATTTTCATTCATTTCATTTCATTTTGGAAGAGGACAAGACATCACTGGAAGGGATCAAAGCAAAGTGGGAGGAAGAGTTGGGAGGAGATATGGAGGAGGGGTTCTGGTGTGAGGTGCTCTGGAGAGAGAATGCCTCCACCTCGTGCGCGAGGTTGGGGCTGATACAGCTGAAGGTGGTATACAGAGCACACCTCACGAGGGTGAGGATGAGCCGATTCTTTGAAGGAGTAGAAGATGTGTATGAGCGTTGCGGGGGTGCCCCGCTAATCATGTTCATATATGTTGAAGAAAAAAATAGTCAGCACTTTGAGTTTTCGCAAAAGGTCCTTTATTTAACACGAAGTTCGTGGAAAGAATTAGAATGACTGCAGTCTTTCCAAATGTCCCTGCTTTACAAAGGTAAGGCGAGTAATTTACAAAATATCAAGGACATTCTTGAGATTAAACAAGGAGACAGAACATGCGAACTAATGTTTGGGGTTTGGTGAGAGGATGGGATCGCTGTTATTGATATGGGGATTTGTTACTGATTATTGTTTATTGTTGGTGGGTGTAAATTTGGGAGAAAATGTGAAAAAGGAGAATAAAAATTTTTTTTTTTTTTTTAAATCTTTATTATTGTCACAAGTAGGCTTACATTAACACTGCAATGAAGTTACTGTGAAAATTCCCTAGTCGCCACACTCCGGCGCCTGTTCGGGTACACTGAGGGAGAATTCAGAATGTCCAATTCACCTAACAGCCCTTCTTTCGGGACTTATGGGGGGAAACTGGAGCACCCGGAGGAAACCCACACAGACACGGGGAGAACGTGCAGACTCCGCTCAGACAGTGACCCAAGCCGGGAATCGTACCTGGGACCCTGGCGCTGTGAAGCAACAATGCTAACCACTGTGCTACCGTGCCGCCCACAACAAGCACAGATAGAATAGCTGGGAAGTAAAATAAAACGTCATGAGTTCCACCAAGTACATGGAATATTGGCCAGGAATTACTCCACACAAGGAAAATGTTTTTTTGCCGTGATCCTTGCAGAGACTGGACCTGTCTCGTATACCATTCAGACTAGTGTTAAGAATTGGGGAAAATTAAGATTAAAAGAATAAAATAAAATAAAAAAGGTAGTTAATGACGCAGTGACTGAAGGGATTTTGATATGAGAATTGGCATATCAGTGTGAGAAGCAAGTGTTTACCTATGTGACTCGGGGCAAACAATGGGGTATAGAACAGGTAACTTCAAAGTGGCGAGATATGGAAATTGACACATTTATGCTAAAAGCCGGATCCAGAAGGTGGGCAACATCAAAGGGAAAGAATGATATACCCACAGCACAATAACTGAAGAGAGGGACACAGTAGCAGCTGCTGTCACAGCCATACCAGCTGCAGAAACAGTCTCCAGAAAACGTTTCCCCAAACGTGGCCAAATAACTTTTGCGTGGTAATTGTGCTGGATATAGCTCATATAGTTATATAATATTTGATGTTGTTTGGGAACAAAGGGGCATCTCAAAGTTCAGGAAACAAAGGTAGTTGGGAACCAAGGATTAACTTAATGTAATACTGTGTGTGTAGCCATCAGTGTAATTAAATGTATTATTGTGATGTATTATAGTTCTTTTTGTGCGTTTTTGCTTTAAGTTAATAAATATTCTTTGTTAATTGATCACACAATGTCTGGCCTATTCCATAAAAGCAAATTACTGCAGATGCTGGAATCTGAAACCAAAGAGAAAATGCTGCAAAATCTCAGCAGGTCTGGCAGCATCTGTAGGGAGAGAAAAGAGCTAACGTTTCGAGTCCAGATGACCCTTTGTCAAAGCTGGAGTGGACTATTCCTTCCTGGTTCACAAATGTTTTCGCGCAGTACACCAAATTTAAAATATACACAACTAAGAAGCGGGATTCCAAGTTACCCTTCTGGGTTTTGGGATATTTAACATCAGCAGGGTTCTTAACACTAGAGATGATGTCATGTGGCGGAAGCATGCGGACAAGCTGTAGGCAGGGAGAACCGATCCACCAGAAATGGAACCTGCTGAAAATTCAGATTCAACTGAAAAGTCCTGATATGAACCTTCTTACAACCCTGACACCGACACAACGCTACTGAGGAAGACAACGCCTCGCCTTCAGACCACGCAGAGTCAACCTCCAGTTACAACGTCAACAGTGATCAAAACAATCACTGATGACATTTGTACAAAGACAAAAATGCCAGAGGCTACAACTTGTGCCAAGAAGCAGGTGCCAGAGCTTAGCAGTCAACCGTTTCGAGAGCAACAGCCTCCAAACCTTCTGACTTATTGATTGTTACCGGATTACTGTTCATGTTATATTTGTTTGAAATTGTTGGGGACATTCAATTTTAAGCGTGAGGAAATGTAATGAATTTACATTGAGTCTTAGTAGCTACATTAAGCACTATGTGTTAATATATGCATGTCATCACCAGAATTGACATCACAGGTCACTAGCGTGGGGAATTGCCAGAGTAGAGAAGCAGCCTGTAGTGAACACACCTTGTAAATAAAGCTCCGTTAATTTTTGACCTGCCATGCTTCTTAGGGTCAGTACTCCACAATACACAATGGGGGAAACAGAAATCTGACAGAATGGATATTGACAGTATCAGACTTAACTGTGATGCTCTCTCTATGTCGAACAATCTGTGGCACACATACATGGAATTTTGGAAGGAGTCTCCGGTGAACTTGCAGATGTGGTCTCCTTCCCTGGCCTGACTGCAAACCACTTGCATGCAATGATTCACTACATGCAGAACCTGACTCTATAACTGTCCCTTGTGCAGTGCCTGTATCTAAGCTGCTGGCTGCGAATTACAGATTAAGTAGCAATGGTTCTTCAATTGAGGTGAGGTACGGCTATCACATTAAGTCATGAGGGTGCAGTGGCTGGTTAGGCTGCACTTCTTGGTATCCAAAAGCACAAATGCAGGTATGGAGGTTTTTGGGTCAGGTAGAGGGGGTGAGGTGAAAAGCAAATTGTCCATGGTAATGCCATCAATAGCTTCCACTTCATAGCAGACAGCAGGATAAGGGCGAAGTGGGATTGGATACGTAGCATAAACAGAAACAACCTGAATTTTCTCAATGAAGCTCGAAACAATGATCTCAGTAACAGCCAGCCCTATGCCGCAGAACACTGGCTCCTCCATAGAGCTTAGGTATGCAGGCATTCCTGTCCCTCATTGGTTTGGCACTGCTCCCTATGACTTTAAGTAACTAGTTAGCACTGCTCCCTATTACTTTAATAACTGGTCAGCATTTTTTAAGTTGTCGTGGAAAAAAAATTAAAGTCTTGTGCACAACAAAATAAAAATACAGAGAATGTTGGTAATGGGCCAACTTGCCCTACAAGAGAGAGGGAAGGATATCAGCATGTGCATTGGTTTGGTATCCCTGTCACAGCTGAATAATGTTGTGGAAGCAGCGATAAGTGGGTATGAAACTGGTAGCAAAGGCACATGCACGTGGGTGAGATGGAGTATCTGAATGAATTCTGAGGTATGAGTTCTGAATCGCTAGAGATTATTGATGGATGTGTGACGGTGTAATGCACTGAGTAGCATGAGAGATTTGTGGTGCTGTGGGTAGAGACATCATGTGAAGATGCATTCATCGACCTCGATCACCCATGTGAGGTTACTGAATGTCTTCCAGCATTTTAGCCAGGTCCTTGGACCCAGACTCTAACAACTGACTGCCTTAGCCAGCTGCTTCCATTCTGAGGATCTCCTAGTTCCGACAAAACATGGCGCATCTCCTTACCCCCTTCTGGACTATCATTGCTGTACTTGGGAGCCTTCTCTCTTGCTCCATTTGTTGTGTTTCCCTCCTTTGCTCCCTATCTTCAACAGACAGTCTGTAACAGTTTATGTACATTGAATGCAGTTACTTTTTAAGAGGAGGTGGCTGTCTTTTAGGAGGTGCAGATCTGCCATGTGTCATGTTAAGCTCGCTTGTTGCCCCTAGCACACACCCCTCCTCCCCCTACCTTGTTGAATATGCAGCTGGTCAGCAGCAGTTCCACACAGAGGGTGGAATTTTCTCATCTGGGGACTAAGTCCCGTGGCGGGGTAGGAAACGTAGAGTGTTTTCCACAGCAGAGGCTGGTAGGAAAACATGCCAAATCTTCCTAATTCATTATGCAACTGGGTGTTTTGCACCATATTCCATGGCTGGGCACGCATGATGACGCATAGTCTGCCGTCCTATCTGGATGCCCTATTGAAAAGGTGCCCAGCATCACTGATCTTCTGTTGAAGGAAGAAGGTGACTTCCTGAGAAAGATGGAACATTCTGAAGCTGGAAGATGTACCCACTTCAGGACACTGAATCTGAAAGGTCCATCTGTAGGTGTTCCCTCCATCCACTGCTGCAGTGTTCCAGATACCAGATTTGCCATTGGCCTCCATCCTGAACTCTGGAGGCAGCTCTCCACATTGTTCAGGTGGGTCCCAATATCTGCACAATGTGTTGTTCCAACGTGTTTTCCTGATGGCGCTATGGAGAATCAAATATGGGTGGTCAGACCTTCATAGTGGGACGTAAATTAGTTTCACACCGACCTCCAGCAGGTTTTCCGATCTGCCATGGCAGGTGCCAGCGGACATCCTGCTGTAAATTCACACCAGTGTAATATTGATTTCCGAGCCTCCCACCAAATCCTCCCCCCTCTTCCACCCGCCATTGAACCCACCAGTGAGGGCTTGGGAGAATTCCGCCTAGAGTTGCACACTAAAAAATTGAGTATCGTGACCTCAATGCCCATAAAAAGGGCCTATACATATTTCCTTGCAAGAGGTTAATTTCTAGAAATACTCTTCAAAATTTCTATCAAACAATTTTGGCAAACATTTAACCACTATGAACAGAACCTTCAAATATGATGATAGTACTTACGGTTGCGCCCCAATTTCACGCAAATGGTAAAAGAGTTGAGGGAGGTAGGTCTGAACAAGTGTCTCAAACACCAGACAAAGTGACACAATGCCCTAAAAATAGACAATTAACAGAATTCTTACCAGATCCATAGTGATCACAATAAAAACAGATTTGTCTATCAGAAAACACATCGTGATGGATTCTCCGATCGCTGATACCGAAATTGCGTTTGCCAATCGGCTGGAGAATTCCTGTTTACGCCGCAATGGGGGCCCAGTGCCGTTTTGCGATGCTCCGCCCCATCAAAAACGACGTACTCCAGCACACCGTCGGGACGGCCTCAGGACGTCACCTGAGGCCCTCCCTTGATGGGCCGAGTCCCCGACGGCATCGCTCATGTTTGCTCACCGTTTGGGGACCTCGCGTGGCGGCTATGGACCGAGTCCAGGGGGGAGGTGCCATTCCGCTGGCAGATGGGGCTTCGACGGGGCTGGGGGGAATGGTGGGGGGTGGCGAGAGGGTTACAGTCTTTGGCATGCTGGGTCCGCGCAAGGCCGGCGCCATGTTGTACGATGCGGCCGCCGCAGGCCGCTGTACGCATGTGTGGCCACAGACCCAGCCATTCTCCGGCCGTATCCACAGGATGCTGCGCAGCTGCTAGCCCCCAACCCGACGGAGGATCGGTGCGGGGGCGTCGCTGATTTTCTGGTTGCCAGATCAGATTGATTCTGCTGACAGTCGGAGAATCCAACCCATCAAAACCATTAAGGAGAGCATTAATCACATGGAACAATTCAAAAACAAGCAACATGTTCCCTCAGTTATAGACCAACATTCTTTCATCAGTCAATATCACCAAAAACAAGTTAACTGGTCATTCAACTAACTTACTCTTTTATTTGTGGGAATTTATGCAACTTCTATTTATATTTATTGAAATAACAACAACTTGAATTTATCTAGCATCTTTTACATACAAATCATCCAAAAATAAATTCAAAAATTATAATAGATAGGAAGAAATGGAGAGGTGACCAAAAGCTTGTTCAAGAACATTTAAAAGTTTCCTTTCAGCAATATGAGAGGAGATGCAAAGGGCTTTAAGCATGGACTACCAGAGAATGTGGTGATGAAAGCTGACGGCTCTCCCATCTCATGGATAAATGAGGAGATGGGGGATGCAAAGCTGGAGGAGTGCTGGATATTGGCATATACGTTTTTGACAAGAGACAAGATAGAATTATGGATAGATGACAGGACAGAAAATGTGCAACAGAATAATTGAGTCCACAGACGGCAAATACATGATTAAATGTTCATACAGCAGCGGAGTTCATAGAATTTACAGTGCAGAAGGAGGCCATTCGGTCCATCGAGTCTGCACCAGCACTGCGATTAAAAAACACACAAGAAGGCAACAAAGAAACAACACACTACTTAAATTGGTTTACCTTCTGTTACATTTCAACACAATAAACCTTTACCAGTACAAATCATATTTTTCAGATAGAATGCATATCCATTACAGTATCTCGTGCGGAATATTCAGGCCTTCACAGAACTTACCGAGGAATGAGATGAGATGCAATGAAGCCTGAAGAAATATCGCACGTACATCTCTCTGAAAACTTGGTATAGTTTGGATGGTTCATGGTAGAGAAAACAGAGTGGAGCAACTGCAAATAAGCAAGAAACAATACTTAAAATCCAAGATTGCACAACACAAATCATATCTTGGATCTTTTAGTGATCAGGGCCAGTTTTCTCACAACAATCCTTAACTATATCCTCAACCTAGTATAGGAAACATAATAATTAGTAAAAAGAAAAAGTGCAATCAGCAATCCAGGTGCAACTTGCTCTCAGAATTACACCAGTTTTCCAAAAGGAAGTTTAATTCCAAGTTTTTTATTTGTATAATCACAAACGTAACATCGCCTTATCATCTGTGAACTTATTTAATCAAGGGGCATTTTGCAATATATTTATTTTCATGGTTGCATTAAAAACATCCTTGATGTACCAGAATGGCATCATTTTAATAATACAGCTGAAAATTAGTTTATCAAAAATGAAAGTATTTTTCACAAGTGCCCAGTCCAGAATCTGCGAGTAACCAGATTTTAAATTGAAAATGTCTCTAAATGACTATATAGTGGCCCATCTAATTGTATTTGATAAAAATATGTCGAAAGCCATGGAAAAGAATGTTGGAAAGAAGGGTACAAGTGGTAGCCCTTCGGCGGAGATAGAAAGGGTGCGAAGCTCATTGGGAGGAAAAATGGCAGAGGCGACCTCGATGGGTGGGGACGTGCCCATGACAGTAGAAACGCTGATTGAGCTAGTGTCACTCGAGATCGAGAGACAATTCGGCAAGCACTTTGAAAGGCAAGGAAGGGAGATGATGGAGACCCTCAAAAAAGTATTGTGCAATAATAATATTCTTTATTAGTGTCACAGGTAGGCTTACATTAACATTGCAATGAAGTTACTGTGAAAATCCCCTAGTCGCCACATTCCGACGCCTGTTCGGGTACATTGAAGGAGAATTTAGAATGCCCAATTCATCCAACAACCACGTCGTTCGGGATTGTGGGAGGAAACCAGAGGACTCGGAGGAAACCCATGAAGACACGGGGAGAGCACAGACAGTGACCCAAGCTGGGAATCGAACCAGGGTCCCTGGCGCTGTGAAGCAACAGTGCTAACCACTGTGCTACCGTGCCACCCATAATAGATAGCAAGTGTTTCACATTTAGACCCTTTAGTTGTTAAGCATCCAAACAATTGATAGAAGTCACGTTTCAGCATTTACATTTTTAACTTATAAGAATTACTAAATAACCTAGTGAATGGTCAGATCAGATAAGTTGGTGAAGAACAATTCATAAAAGCAAACTGTAGTAAAAGGTACCAATTGAAATATAAAAGTTAAACATTAGTGCTGGGCCTGATGAGAGAAATTAGAAAGGACTTCAGAGGTGGTGAAAGAGCTTGGAGAGGCGCTGAAGGGAGGGGAGGAGTTGTGGCATAGCAATCAAATAACATCGCTGGAAGCTGAGATGATTGTGGTGGAGGAAAGGATTCAGTATCCGAAGGCGAAAGTTGAGGACCTGGAGAACAGTCGAGGAGGCAGAATCTCAGGATCGTGGGGTTGCTGGAGTGGGTGAAGGGCACGAGGCCAACCGAGTCTTTGCCCAGATGTTTGCAAAGTTATTGGGGGGGGGGGGGAATAAACAGATATACCCTCCTGAGCTGGACAGGGCCCACTGAACACTCTGGCTGAGGCCAGGGGCGAATGAGCCACAGCTACTAGACGAAGGAGCGGGTCCTGAAATAGGCCAAAGAAAACCGGGATATGAGGTGGGAAGGAAGCAGCATCTGAATTTATCAAGATATCGGGGCAGAGTTAGGAAAGAGACCTGCAGCCTTTAATAGGGAGAAGTCGGCGTTGTATAAAAGTGGAGTGTGTTTTGACGCAGTGTACCCGGTGAGATAGAGTCGTAACTCAAAGGATAATTTTTACGAGACAGCAGAGGAGGCGGAGGCATTCGTCAAAGAACAAGGACTTGGACTCAATTGAGTGGGATTTCAATGGGGGTTGCTGGGACAGGATTGTTTGGGAATGTTTTAATGTTTTTGTATATATGTTTGGTTAACTGGGGTTTATTGTTTTCTTTGTTTGGGTTGCTGGTTGGAGGTTTCTTTATGGAGTAGTTGGTTAAGGGGGGGAGGTATCGACAGCCATCTTGCGAGGACCCGGGAGGAGTGCGAGACAGGGGCCTGGTGGAACTTATTCGGATTTGGGTATGGCAGACCAGGGTGGGGGAGGGCTTGGAGTCCCCTGACCAGACTGGTCTCATGGAATGTGAGGGGACTTAATGGACTGGTTAAGAGGTCTTGTGAAGAGAAGGGAAGGGGGGAGGGGTTGAGCTGTGTGAGGGATTAGTTTATGTTTTGGGGGATTTATGTGTGTGTATTTGTGTTATTCATTCCTTTTGTTGTATTATATAAAGTGAAAATTTTGAATTAAAGTATTTTTGTTAAATGACTATACAAAACTATTTACTGGTTTCATGGAAGTCATGTTCTTTGTAAATCAAATATATTTTCATGTTTAAAAGCTTTTAAATGGTGCTCTTTAGTTTGGTAATTTTTGGGTGAACCATACTGAAAGAGTACGCCCTAGAGGAAACACTACCCCTATATGTTAAGCTTTGAGTACTGAAAGTTCACGAATATCAAATCTAAGACTTCAATAGTTTCCAAAGTATACCCTCACATCCAGTCCTGTTCCCATGAGGCCAATTAACTAAAATGGAAGTTTGCGAAAAATATTGTTTCTTATATCAGCTGTCAACATTTGCAATTTCTTCATTGCTTTTCTTCAATGAAATCAGCTGTGACACTGGAAGTAGGTACATTAAAAATCATTTTCCATTGCTGCTTTCTTAAACAGAGTAACCACCTCACAATGTTAATATTTTTACAACTGGACCAAGTGTGAAACATATAATTTGTAATATGGGTGGTGAAAATGTTCACTACATTTTATGCTGGAAATGAAGTAACAGAATAAGTATCAACTAAATATAAAATATTGTAATATATCATTGCCCAACTTTCTGGCAACCCAACATTCCATTTATTCAAGAAGCCACAAGCAGTAATTTTGTATAGTCACTGAGAAAGTTCATATATACACTCCAACAACAGCCAAATAAAAATAACAATACTAAAGTGTGTCTGTTTCAATGCAAGGTGTGTCAGGAATAAGGGAGATGAACTTAGAACATGGATCAGTACTTGGAACTACAATGTTGTGGCCATTACGGAGACATAGATTTCACAGGGGCAGGAATGGTTGTTAGATGTTCCGGGGTTTAGATGTTTTCAGAATAGGGAGGGAGGTAAAAGAGGAGGGTGAGTGGCACTGTTAATTAGGGAATGCATCACAGCTACAGAAAAGGAGGTAGTTGAGGAGGGTTTGTCTACTGAGTCAGTATGGGTGGAAGTCAGAAACAAGGAGCAATCACTTTATTGGGAGTTTTCTATAGACCCCCCAATAGCAGCAGAGAGATAGAGAAACAGATTGGGCAGCAGATCTTGGAAAGGTGCAGAAATAACAGAGTTGTTGTCATGGGTGACTTCAACTTCCCTAATATTGACTGGAACCTCCTTGCTGCAAATGGTTTGGATGGAGCAGATTTTATCAGGCGTGTACAGGAAGGTTTGCTGACTCAATATGTAGATAGACCGACTAGGGAGGAGGCCATATTGGACTTGGTGCTTGGCAACGAACCAGGCCAGGTGTCAGATGTCTTGATGGGAGAGCATTTCGGTGTCAGTGACCACAACTCCTTGACCTTTACCATAGTCATGGAGAAGGATAGGAACAGACAGAAGGGAAGGTATTTAATTGGGGGAGGGGAAATTATACTGCTATTAGACAGGAGCCGAGGAGCATAAAGTGGGAACAATTGTTCTTGGGGAAATGCACAACAGTAATGTGGGGGTTTAAGGAGCACTTGCTGCGAATGCTGGATAGTTTTGTCCTACTGAGACGAAGACGGAATGGTAAGGTGAAGGAGCCTTGGATGACAAGAGAAGTTGAGCTTCTAGTCAAGAGGAAGAAGGAAGCTTACGTAAGGTTGAGGAAGCAAGGATCTGGCACGGCTCTAGAGGGTTACAAGGTTGCCAGGAAGGAACTCAAAAATGGACTTAGGAGAGCTAGAAGGAGGCATGAAAAAGCCCTGGCGGGAAGGATTAGGGAAAACCCCAAAGCGTTCTACACTTATGTGAGAAATAAGAGGATGATCAGAATGAGAGTAGGGCCGATCAGGGATAGTGAAGTGAACTTGTGCCGAGAGTCTGAGGACATAGGGGAGGCCCTAAATGAATATTTTGCTTCAGTATTCACTAGAGAGAGGGACCTTGTTGCTCATGAGAACAGTGTGAACCAGGTTAATAGACTCAAACAGGTTGATATTAAGGAGGATGTGCTGGAAATTTTGAAAAGCATCAGGATAGATAAGTCCCTTGGGCCTGACAGGATATACCCAAGGTTACTATGGGAAGCGAGGGAGGAAATTGCTGCGCTGTTGCCGATGATCTTTGCGTCCTCACTCTGCACTAGAGAAGTACCGGATGATTGGAGGGAATGTTGTTCCCCTGTTCAAGAAAGGGAATAGGGAAATCCCTGGGAATTACAGACCCATGAGTCTTATTAGGTCTGTGGTGAGCAAAATATTGGAAAGGATTCTGAGAGATAGGATTTATGATTATTTGGAAAAACATGGTTTGATTAAAGATAGTCAGCATGGCTTTGTGAGGGGCAGGTCATGCCTCACAAGCCTCATTGAATTCTTTGAGGATGTGACGAGACACACTGGTGAAGGTCGGGCAGTGGATGTGGTGTATATGGATTTCAGTAACACATTTGATAAGGTTCTCCATGGAAGGCTCATTCAGAAAGTTAGGGGGCATGTGATACAGGGAAATTTGGCTGTCTGGATACAGAATTAGCTGGCCGAAAGAAAACAGCGAGTGGTAGTGGATGGAAAGTATTCCACCTGGAGGTCAGTGACCAGTGGTGACCCGCAGGGATCTGTTCTGGGACCTCTGCTCTTTGTGTTTTTTATAAATGACTTGGATGAGGAAGTGGAAGGGTGGGTTAGTAAGTTTGCCGATGACACGAAGGTTGGGGGAGTTGTAGATAGTTTTGAGGGTTGTTGCAGGTTACAACAGGACATTGGCAGGATGCAGAGCTGGGCTCAGAAGTGGCAGATGGAGTTCAACCTTGATAAATGTGAAGTCATTCATTTTGGAAGGTCGAATTTGAATGCTGAATATAGGGTTAAAGGCAAGATTCTTGGAAGTGTGGAGGAACAGAGGGATCTTGGGGTCCATGTACATAGATCCCTCAAAGTTGCCATCCAGGTCGATAGGGTTGTTAAGAAGGTGTATGGTGTGTTGGCTTTCATTAACAGGGGGACTGAGTTTAAGAGCCTCGAGGTTTTGCTGCAGCTTTATAAAACCCTAGTTAGCCCACATTTGGAATATTGTGTCCAGTTCTGGTCGCCTCATTATAGGAAGGATGTGGATGCTTTGGAGAGGGTACAGAGGAGATTTACCAGGATGCTGCCTGGAATGGAGGGCATGTCTTATGAAGAAAGATTGAAGGAGCTAGGGCTTTTCTCGCTGGAGCGAAGAAGGAAGAGAGGTGACTTGATCGAGGTGTACAAGGTGATGAGAGGCATGGATAGAGTGGATAGCCAGAGACTTTTCCCCAGGGTGGAAATGGCTGTCACGAGGGCACATAGTCAGAGGTAGGTTCTTTACACAGAGAGTGGTGGGTGTGTGGAATGCACTGCCAGCAAGGTGGTGGAGTCAGAGTCATTAGGGACATTTAAGCGACTCTTGGACAGGCACAGCAGTAAATTGAAAGGGTGTAGGTTAGGTTGACCTTGGATTAGGATAAATGGTCGGCACAACATCGTGGGCCAAAGGGCCTGTACTGTGCTGTACTGTTCTATGTAAAGAGATTCTCTAGTTAGAAACATAGAAAGACTTACGGCATAAAATAAATCAATCTGGCCCATCGTGTGCGTGGCAGCTGATAAGTACTATCCAGCCTAACCCAAACTTCCAGCTGTAGGTCAATAGGCCCGTGGGTTGCAGCACATAACCATTTTTTAAAAAATGTCGTGTGGGCTTCTTTCGACCAATTATCTTAAATACATGCCTGTTTATTGACCTCTCCACTAACAGAAATTGGTCCTTCCTACCTACACAATCAAAACACCTCATAATTTTATACAACTCAAATAAATCATCCCTCGTACTCCTCTGTTCCACAGAAAACAACCCCAGTCTATCCAACCTTTCCTCGTGTCTAAAATTATCCATTCCTGGGAACATCCCCATAAATCTCCTCTGTATCCATCCTCGTGCGATCACATTCTCCTGTAATGTGACCAGAACTGTACACAGTGCTCTTGCTGTGATCTAACGAGTGCTTTATTTAATTCTAGCATAAACTCCCAACTCGATATTCCAGGCATCAGCAATAAAGGGAAGTGTGCTATGTGTCTTCTTGACCACCTTATCTAACTATCCTGTTACCTTCATGAATTTGTAGACATGTACTCCAAGGTCTGTGTTCATAAAAAAGTCTGAGAACATGCATTAACAGAACAAAGAATACAGCACAGGAACAGGCCTCCAAGCCTGCGCCGATCACGTGT
Organism: Scyliorhinus torazame; assembly: GCF_047496885.1. NCBI lineage: Eukaryota > Metazoa > Chordata > Chondrichthyes > Carcharhiniformes > Scyliorhinidae > Scyliorhinus > Scyliorhinus torazame. The sequence continues at coordinate 168,357,781 of NC_092709.1, read as the reverse complement.
CCTATCTAGACCAACTGCCTGTACACTTCTATACCCCATCTGTTCATGTGCCTATCGTATCTGCCTCAACCACCTCACTTGGCAGTGCATTCCAGGCCATCACCACCCTCTGTGTAAAAAAGCTTCCCCGCACATCCCCGCTGAACCTTTCCCCCCTCACCTTGAACTTACGCCCTGGGAAAAAGTCTCCGACTGTTCACCCTATCTATACCCTTAACAATTTTATAAACTTCTATCAGGTTGTCCCTCAGCCTCCATCTTTCTGGGGAGAACAATCACAGTTTATTCAATTAGAATACCTCAATAAGGTTCAGAAATACCTCAATAAGGTTCCCTGCTGTTACCAAACTTCTGAATGACCTACTTATGGACTGAACTGATCTCTTCACACATCTTCTCTACTGAGTAGTACTACACTCGTTATGTTCACCCGATGTCTGTGCCTATACTGTATTTACAATGTGTATTTATGTATGTCCTATACTTTTTTCATGTATGGAACGATCTGTCTGGACTGTACGCCGAACAATACTTTTCACTGTACCTCGGTACATGTGACTATAAATCAAATCCTAATCAACACTTCCGAGAATCCTGCCAGTTATTGTGTATTCCCTTGCCTTGTTCGCTCTCTCAAAATGCATTACCTCAGACTTCTATGGATTTAATTCCATTTGTTATTTTTTGCTCACTTGACCAGTCAATTGATATCCTCCTGCAATCTACAGCTTTCTCCCTCACCATCATCCGCAAGCCAATTTTCATATCATTAGCAAATCAAGTTCCTTACATTTGAAAGTGAAAGTGAAAATCGCTTATTGTCACAAGTAGGCTTCAAATGAAGTTACTGTGAAAAACCCCTAGTCGCCACATTCCAGCACCTGTTCGGGGAGGCTGGTACGGGACATTTAAGACTAAATCAATGGTCTATGCCCACAGGCAAGCTTGTACTGAGTCCTGCAGAACCCCACTAGAAACTGTCTTCCAATCAGAAAAACAATCATTGACCAGAACTCTTTGCTTCCTGCCAGTAAGCCAATTTTCTGACCAGAATGTCATGTGGGACTTGTCAAAAGCTTTGTTAGAATCCATGTAGATGATATCAAACTCACTACCTCATCTACCATACTTGTACCTCCCCCAAATATTAAATCAATAGTCATAACTCCAAAAAAGCCATGCTGATTGTCCTTGATTAATCTGTGCCACCATGTTACTTTCTTCACATGATGTAAACATACCAATCATCCAACAAGGATGGGTGAAACAATAATGTGAGTTCTTTATTTGATGATAAGATTATACATACAAGTGTTAATTGGGAGACTACATACATATGTCTGACCTCGGGTGACTGTCTGTGCTGTGTGGAGTTTGCACATTCTCCCCATGTCTGTGTGGGTTTCCACTGGGTGCTCCGGTTTCCTCCCACAGTCCAAAGATGTGCAGGTTAGGTGGATTAGCCATGATAAATTGCCCATTAGGGTGGGGTAGCAGGAATAGGGCAGGGGATTGGGCCTAGGTAGAGTGGTCTTTCAAAGGGTCAGTGCAGACTTGACGAGCCAAATGGCCTCCTTCTGCACTGTAGGGATTCTATGATCACTGCTGCTGTAGACAGAGTTCAAAGTAATGGGACTACTACATCACCTCATGTCTCAGTGGTAGTGATTGATATCCTTAAAGATACATGTACATCATATCACAACAGATCTGACATTTCTTCACTTTTTAAACTTTAACAGTTCACCAGCACCATGCCAGTCAAACTAGGGAATTGAAAACAATGGTCAGTACTTCTGCCATTTCTTCCCTGGCTTAGTTTAGATCCCTCAAATAAATTTAATCCAGATCTGATTATCTATTGGTTTTCAGGGATGCTGACCATCTTTATTTTCCAATAAAACGTGGTAATTTAACGTGGCCAATCCACCTACCCTGCTCATCTTTCAGTTATGGGGTGAAACCCACGCAGGCATGGGGAATGTGTGCAAATTCCATACGGACAGTGCCTCGGGGCTGGGATCGAACCCAGGTCCTCGGCACCATGAGTCAACAGTGTTAACCACTGTGCCGTCCAGAAGGATGCTGTCCATCTTAATATTTTCTCTCCTCAGATGTATGAATTTATGGGGCCAAATAGATATGCCCTTCCACTTTCACAACCAAATAAACATGCAACATCAAATCACTTCCCACAGGGCATTAGGACAATATGTAGAAAAGTTGAGACAATAGACAACAGACAAAGCTGAGTTTAAAGCATATTAAGCAAAATCAGTAAGATCAAATCATAAACAGTGTCACTGCCATAATCAAACTGTGTTAAAGACATATTTAAACCTCCAGCTACTTTTTCATATTTAGAGGAGAAAGGCTACTTACCATACATTGCAAATCCATGAAATGGAATTACCCCTGTGCAGAACAAAGATATTTAGTTGAATATGACAAATAATGGATCTTTGTTTTGTAATTGCTTTTTGGCCAATTTATTAAACACAGTAAGTGAATATATTAGAATTAGCTGTCATTTTCAATTTAGACATATCGGTAATAAAGAAGTAGCAAACAATTGACATCTATTCAACAATGTTAAAGATTGCTTAAGTATGCCCTAACCATTGATGACTTGTAGTCACCAATTTAAAGGTTGAATTCCTCAATATCACTATCCACAGAAAAAGATATACATGAAACAAAAAGAAAAAATTGGAGATTACAAAATCCATATATTGTAATCAGAAAACAGGGCATCTGCCATTATAGGGACCCCTTCCATCATACTTACCATTTGGAGGATACACAACAGTGTAATCTTCTAATGCAAGCTTCCCTATCAAAAGACACAATGCAAGGATGTGAATAGAAAATATGCTTCTGTGGTATATCATAGTATTTTTTAAGTTAGGGTCCTTAGTCATTCATAAATAACAATCTTTCTCATCATACAAAAATGTAACTAATTTCTGATACAAATCATGTTAACTTTACCTATTGTTTGGAGGTACCTTGGAATAAAAATAGAAACTAAAGTCTGCAGAGTGAAAAACTTTCTTTCACAACCTAACTGAAATCTCCATTTTAAAAACTGGACTACAGCAATAATGCTCATCCAGCTAAACTTTTCGTAGACATGTGTAATACAAAGTACAACGGCAAACAGATTTTCTTACCTCTGATGTATGACTTGGGGGGGGAAGCACTGCTGTAGCTGAAATGATCAAGAACAAGTGTGTCTCGAGAAAAGCACAGCAGCACCTAAGAATAAATGGGAGCATGTAAGCCTAGAATATTGAAATAATGATAAGCTACAGAGATGGGAATACTGATTTCTTAATGAAGGGGATAAAAAAAAGTCATCCATCTTCAATGTATTTTTCCTCATTAATTGAATTTAATTTATTTACTATACATTTTGCAAAAGTTTCATCACCTAACTGAGAAAAGATAAATCAGAGTTTTTCTCTCTCTGCAATTTCCACATAATTGGAGGAATATCACCTCTACTTACACAGGATCAATTTAATCTAATAAACTGGATATCTTTCAACAGCTCAGCTCTTACAAAATTTAGATATGTTAGTATAATATACTTACTGTCATAAATTGTGACATTTCAACAGTTTTGTTCTAGTATTACTTGTTCATGATGTTTCTCAGTTCAAGTTGGACGAAGACAAAGAAATTCCTATACACTGCTCTTCAGAACAAGCACATTGGGCTGGATTCTCCCAAAATGAGACTATGTCCCCACGCCGGCGTAAAAAGATGGAGTTCTACTCCCCTAATTCCTTGGAAAAAGATAAGACAAATTCATAGCCCTGCAGGGGGCTAGCAGGGACCCGGAGTGAATCTCGCAGCTTTTGCTGCAGATACGGGCCCTCGCACTTCCGGGTCAGAGGCCGCGCATGCGCACGGCGGCGGCCTCCAGCGGCCGCGCTGTGCTCCATGGCGTACTCGGACCATGGAGCCAGACAAAATAAATAAAACCCCCGATCGACCCCACGCCCAAGCATCTAACCCCACACATTTAATCGCCGGCCGCCGACAAGGCCCCCCCATGGCCTCCGATTCGCCCGCCCTTGACCAAGGCGGCCACGGACCGAGTCCGCAGCGGCCACGCCAGCATCCTGACTGGCAATAGATGGTTGGTTCCACGCCGTCGGGAACTCAGCCGGTCGGGAGCGGAGGATTGGTGGGAGGGCCTCTGGCAATGGCCCCCCCCCCCCGGCGGCACGGCATACTCTGCGGTGGGGCTGATTTTCGGTGCCCAGAGAATCACCAGACTGGCGCCGGGGCCCGATTACGGCGTGAAACTGGATTCTCCACCCCAGCGCCGGCCGCGATTTTGGCGTGGGGCTGCGGAGAATCCAGCCCATTATGTTATCATTTCAGCCAAATATCTAGCCTCAATCTATTGGGAATTCCTTGCAGGTCCAAACACCATCCCCAGCTGAGCTGTAAAACAGTAGATACACTGACATTTGTACATTTCATTTTTTCAAAAGAGTCAAGCTATGCAGTGTACAATTCTATTTTCATAGGAGGATGCCCATCAGCTCCCCCTTTATCAAAAGGTGAAGGAAGTTTCCCCATAAATGGCCATAAATGAATCCCCACCCTTTTAATTGCAGGTAGCAGTCAGAGTCATGGAGGTCTACAACACAGAAAAGGCCCTTTGGCCCATCGCGTCAGCGCAGGTCAAAAACAACCACCTAAGTATTCTAATCCCATTTTCCAGCACCTTGCCCATGACCTGGTATGCCTTGGTATCGCAAGTGCATATATAAATACTTCTTAAATGTTATGAGGGTCTCTGCCTCCACCACCCTTTCAGGCAGTGAGTTCCAAACTCCCACTGGATCAAAACGTTTTTCCTCACATGGCCCCTAAACCACCTGCCCCTTTCCGTAAATCTATGCCCCCTGGTCATTGATCCCTCCAAGGGGAAAGGTTTCTTCCTGTCTACTCTATCCATGCCCCTCAGAATGTTATGCATCTCAATCATGTCCCCCCTTCTCAGTCTCCCTTGATCCAAGGAAAACAACTCCAGTCTATTGAATCCTTCTTCATAACTAAAACTCTCCAGCCCAGGCAACATCCTGTCAAATCTCCTCTGCACCCTTTACAGAGCTATTACATTCCTCCTATAATGTAGATTCCAGAACTGCACACAATACCCAAACTGTGGCCTAAGCAAAGTTTTATACAGTTCCAGCATAACCTCCCCGCTCTTAAACTCTATGCCTTGGCTAATAAAGGCAAGTATACCATATTCCTTCTAAACCACTTTATCCACCTGCCCTGCTAATTTAAGGGAATGGTGTACATTCATCACTCTGATCCTCGGTGCTTCCCATTCATCATGTATTCCCTTGTTTGTCCTGTCCACGTGCACCACCTTGCACTTATCTGGATTGAATTCCTTGCAATTTAATACATTTAATGGGGTGAAATGCCCTCCTCCTACTCCCCTTAGCAAAATATAGCATCGTAAAATGACTGACTTTAACCCAGCCATATTTTCAGAGTCAGGTCATATGCAACAGCTTGATATTTCTCCAAGCATGCACTGGCAGGTGCTTGAAACCAGAAGCTGGGGAGAAGATTCTACCATTTTTGCAAACCTCTCAGGCCTATGACTATCATGCCAATATGCATATGGGCCCAATCGAACAGCCTCGTTGCGCCTTACTAGGTGACTCAATTAAGCCGTTAAATCTCGTGAGAGGCCTCGCGTGATTTACGATGCTCGGGACACCTCGGGCTGACGAACAAAATCTTGCGAGACATTGCAATCTGGATCTCGCCCTCACTGGGCAGCATCCAGATTTGCAAATTTAAGTGAGCAGTTAGCTTCACTCAAATATGTCTGCGCCGGTGTATTCCTAGGCCCAGGTTTCCACAAGCGTAGACTAGACGTAACGGCACTTGGGTCTCCGAGGTGATCGGAGGCCCCTGGGTGGTCAGGATCTGAGCGGGGGGGGGGGGGGGGGGGGGGGCGGGGTTGCCCTGGCACTTGGCACTGCAGGCTGGCAGCTGAATACCAGGTTGCCCGTGTAGGGGATTGGGCCCAGGGGTGCCCTGCCCTTATGAGGTGGGGTGAGCGGGAGCTCAAGGATCCCTCAAATTAATATTTTGGGGCATGGGGAAGGGGGGGGGGGGGGAGGGGGCGGGTCCGAAGGCTGCAGTGGGGGCGGGGGTTTGAGAGATTAGGGCAGCATTTAAAAATGGCGCAGTGCAGGAAATGAAGATAAGTGGGGCCCCGGAAGGGAGCTCCCCGCAGAGGCCTCCCCCCCCCAAAAAAAAAACAAGGTCCTGCTTGATAGCAGGGTCATTCTCGACACTGCAGGCTCCAAGAAACACCCCGCTCTTCGCACCAAAACTGACTTTAGTTATCGATGGCCACCATTTCCTTAGCTAGAATGAGGGCCTAGAATGATTTGGTGCTGAAGAGCAGATTTAAGATTGGTCCAGGGCTCTCTACTGAAAGCTCCATGACAGATAGTAATCTCATGTGTTTTTAACTTAACCTCAAATGGAATTCAACTTCAGTTTGGTGTCAAATAAGACTTAAAATGTGCTCAAAAGGATCAATTAATCGCTTATTGTCGCAAGTAGGCTTCAATGAAGTTACTGTGAAAAGCCCCTAGTCACCACATTCCGGCACCTGTTCGGGGAGGCCGGTACGGGAATTGAACCCGCGCTGCGGGTCTTGTTCTGCCGTACAAGCCAGCTGTTTAGCCGCTGTGCTAAACCAGCCCCTTGTGCTAAACCGGCCTCTCTCTGGACATTTACTAATAATAATAATCACTTATTGTCACAAGTAGGCTTCAATGAAGTTACTGTGAAAAGCCCTAGTCGCCACATTCCGGCACCTGTTCAGGGAGGCTGGAACGGGAATTGAGCCCGCGCTGCTGGTCTTGTTCTGCATTACAAGCCAACTGTCTTAGCCCACTGTGCTAAACCAACCCCTAAAGTTTACCTGAATTTAAGTCAAATGTTTAAAACAAGGTACATGCAGTCCAACTAGAAGAAAAGGTAAATACGATTTGTGAGTTACAGGCACAGATTGCCATGTGGCAATATGGTGTTGCAGTTATAATAGAGACTTGGCTCAAAGAAGGGCTAGACTGGGTGTTAAATATCCCTGCATACAAGATGTTCAGGAAAGATAGGAAAGGACGAAAAGGGAGAAGGGTGGGGACATTGATTAAGGACAGTATTGCAATGCTGGAAAAAGAGGATGTCCTAGACAGGTCAAGGGCAGAATTATTTTTGGTAGGACTAAGAAACAAATAGGATGTGATTACATTGCTTGGCGTAGTCTATAGGGTACTAACTATTGGAAATGAAATGAAAATCGCTTATTGTCACAAGTAGGCTTCAAATGAAGTTACTGTGAAAAGCCCCTAGTCGCCACATTCCGGCGCCTGTTCGGGGAGGTGTAGAGGAACAAATTTGCAAGGAAATTAGAGAGAGAGGGGCAAAAAATTATAGAGTACTTAAAATTGGGATTTGAATTATCCAAATATAGACTGGAATCATTGTAGTGTAAAGTGCAGAGGGACAAGAGTCCCTACAGTGGATTCAGGAAACATTTTCAGCAGTCATGGCTAGGCCTGGTGCTTGGAAATGAGGCATCCCAAGTAGATTGAGTGCCTTAGGAGAAAATAATCATTGTATCATAAAGTTTAGGTTGACCATGGAAAAAGACTACGGGCGCGATCCACCGACCACGTTGCGCTCTCCCTTGATCGCGGTGCAGCCGGTGAATGCCGGGAACTTGTGAACTTCCCAACAGTCTTCATGGCTCGAGGGATTCACCCAAGTCCCATGAGGTGCCCGAATATGAAACACACTCACAAGGGGCGTAACCAAACGGTGCGTGCCAAAGCCGGTTTTAGATTGGCTTTGGAAAACTTACCCGGTATCCACCGGCAACGCGGAATCCACCGGCCTCCTCAGCGAGGCCGCAGTCGGGCGCTGTTCAGCACTAGTCTACACAAAGAAATTCTAAGTGTGGGCTAAACCGGTGAAAAATTCCCCAGGGCCCAACGAAGTGACTAAGGGCACGATTCTCCCCAAAACTTTCTAAGTTAATTTGTGGCGGGTTTTTCAGGGAGTTTCCCACCAGCTCTGCCGGCGAGTTCCCCAATGCTATTCAATGACACTTAATCACCTTTTTGGGCCCTGGGCAGTTTCTCACCGGTTTAGCCCTCACTTAGAATTTTTTTGAGCTCTGCGGAGCTGAAGTCAGAAGGGCTGGATCCTCCGCAGCCCAACGCCATAATCACGGCCAGCGCTGGGGCGGAGAATCCAGTTTGACGCCGTAATCAAGCCCACCGTCAGTCCGGTGATTCTCTGGGCACCAAAAATCAGCGCCACTGCGGAGTACGCCGCATGGCCGCGGACCCATTGCCAGAGGCCCGTTCAGCAAACCTCCTCTCCCGACCGGCCGAGTTCCCAACGGCGTGGAACTAACCACCTATTGCTGGTCGGAATGCTCGTGTGGCGGCTGCAGAACGCCCTGGATGTGGCGGGGAGATCAGAAACCAGGGTGGGCCTTATATGATGCCGTCGATTAAAGGTGCGGGGTTTGAGGCTCGGGCGTACAGCCGATCGGGGGGTTTATTTTTTTTGTCTGGCTCCACAGTCCGAGTCCGCCATGGAGCACGGCCCGGCCGCTGGCGTCCGCATGCACGGCCTCTGACCCGGAAGTGCGGGGGCCCGTATCTGCAGCAAAAGCTGCGAGTTTCACTCCGGGTCCCTGCTAGCCCCTTGCAGGGCTACGAATTCGTTTAAATTTTTTCAAGGAATTTAAGGAGTAAAACTCCACCGTTTTTACGCTGGCGTGGGGACATAGTCTCATTTTGGGAGAATCCAGCACATAGATTTCATTTTGAAAGGGTGCCCCGATCTCCACGTGAGCTTGTGGGTCCCCCCGCCACACACGGACACTACCCCACACCCCACAAGTGAGAACTTCCTACTATGGGGTCTCTGGGGGTTCCCCTTCTTCAGGCTCCCACAAGCCCCCTTACAGCTACCCTTCCATTCCAGGACCCCCACCGTCACTCTCCCCCCACCAACCTCCCGGACGCCCTGCACTCTCCCACCCTTCAAACTCCCCCCTGCACCCTCACTTCATGGGCATGGCCCCCCTCAGCCCCCGACCCTTGGCAGTGCCATCCTGGCACTCGGGCACTCTTGCACTGCCACCCTGGAAGTGTTCCTGCCAGCTTGGCAGTCATCCGGGCACCTTGGCAGTGTCAGGATGGCAGTGCCAAGGTGCCAACTGGGCAGAGCCAAGGTGCCCACGTTCTGGGGAGGGCAAGGGAGCCACCCTGCGCTTACCCTGAAAACCCAGGGGTCTCTGATGGCCCAGGAGACCCTCCAGGTGCCATTCTGCCTGGTCCACATTTGCTGGACAGCTGGTTCTTGATGCAGAGTGAGGTCAACAGCACGTGTTCAATTCCCACACCGGCTGAGGTTATTCATGAAGCCTTCTCAACTTTGCCGCTCGCCTGAGGTGTGGTGATCCTCAGGTTAAATCACTGCCAGCCAGCTCTCCCCTCAAAAGAGAAAGTAGCCTATGGTCATTGGGACTACGGTGACTTTACTTTTACTTACCATTGAAAACCAAGTTGAATAGTTCAGAAGTTAGGTAAAGAAGCAAATAAGAAAAGCAAAGAGGGAATATCAAAATAAACCGGCAGCTAACATAAAAGAAATTCCAAAGTATTTTTTTAGTTTTTCTAATTAAGGGTCAAGTTAGCGTGGCCAATCCACCTAACCCTGCACATCGTTGGGTTCTGGGGGTGACACCCCACAGACACAGAGTGAATGTGGAAACTCCATACAGACAGTGACTCGGGGCCGGGATCGAACCCGGGTTCTCGGTGCCGTGAGATAGCACTGCTAACCACTGCGCCAAACTGCCGCCCCAGGAATTCCAGAGTCTTCTATGGGTAAATAAATAAAAAGCAGATGTTAAAAGGAGGAGTAGGGCCAACTAAAGACCAGAAATGAAATTTACATAGGAGGCAGAATCTGGACATTGTTGAGGTATTAAATGAATACTTTGCAACTGTCTTCACCAGGATGGAAGCTACTACCCAGACCATGGTAAAAGAGGGGGTAATTCTGAAAACTGAAAGTGCTTAAAATTGAAAAAGATGAGATATTGGATAAGTTATCTGTATTTAAAGTTGATAAGGAACCAGGGCTGGTTGAGAAACACACAAGGATACTGAGGGAAGTGAGAGTGGAAATTGCAGAGGCGCTGGCCATAATGTTTGGAGTCCTTCTTAGGCTCAGGGTGGTCCTGGGGGATTGGAAAATTGCAAACATTCCATCTTTGTTCAAAAATAGATGCAAAGATAAGCAAAACAACTACAAGCCAATCAGTTTAGCATCAGTGGTGGGGAAACTTCTAGAAACAATAATTCAAGACACAATTAATAGTCACATGGACAAATACGGATTAATTAAGAAAAGCCAGCATGGATTTCGTAAGGTAAAACATGTTTAAATAAATCTCTGGAAATGTTTGAAGAGGTAAAAGAAGTAGGGCGAGGGTGATACTGTTGGTGTGGTCTACACGGACTTCCAAATTACTTTTGAGACATTGCCACACAATAGACATGTGGCAAAGTTACAGCTCATTTAATAAAAGGGACAGTAGCAACATGGATATAGAATTAGTTGAGCAACTGGAAACAAATAGTGGTTAATGGATGTTTCCTGTGCTGATGGAAGGTTTGTAGTGAAGTTCCCCAGGAGTCAGTGTTGGGGTCCTTGCTTTCTCAGATACATATTAATGACCTTGGGTGTACTGGGCATGAATTCAAAATTTGCGGATGGTAAAAAACTTGGCAGCATTGTGAACTGTGAGGAGGATAGAGTAGAAATTCAAAAGGGCATAGACAAGTTGGTGGAATGGGAAGGTTGGTGGAGATGAAGTTCAATGCGAAGAAATATGAAGTGATTCATATTAGTACAATGAACATGGCAACAATTTAAAGTTTAGGATATAACTCTAAAGTGGGTGCAGGGGCAGAGGGACCTGGGTGTATATGTGCATAAGTCACTGAAGGTGGTAGGGCAGGTTGGGAGAATGGTTAATAAAGCATACAGTATCCTGAGCTTTATTAATAGGGTTAGAGTACAAGAGCAAAGAAGTTATGTTGAAGTTGTATAAGTCACTAGTTCAGCCTCAGCTAGAGTATTGCGTGCACTCTAGATGCTGCACTTTAGGAAGGATGTGAAGGCATTATACAGGGTACAGAAAAGATTCTCAAGAATGGTTCCAAGGATGAGGAACTTCAGTTATGAAGATAGGTTGAGAATTTAGGACTGCTTTCTTTCGAGAAAAATGGCTGAGAGGTGATTTGATAGCAGTATCCAAAATCATAAGGGTTGTGGACAGAGTAGACAGGGGGAAACTGCTCCCACTCATGAAAGGATATAGAACACAAGGCCACAGATTTAAAGTAATTAGTAAAAGAGCAAAACGTGATATGACAAAAAACCTTTTCACGCAGAGAGTGGTTAGAGTCTAGAATGCTTTTTCTGAGCGTGGTGGACGCAGGTTCAATTGAAGCATTTAAAAAGGAATTAAGACTGTTATCTGATAAGGAAGAATGTGTCAGGTTACAGGGGGAATAGCATTATGAGTTGCTCACTCAGAGCAGACACAATGGGCCAAATGGCCTCCTCCTGCGCTGTAACAATTCTGTGACTGGAATCCAATCAGCTGACCGTCTCACTATAAATGCTGTACTATAAATGCCACAAAACTTTAATAAAAACATATTCTTGAAAGATTAATACAAAAAGCTTATGGAAAGAGCCGAGACATTAAAAGTCAGCACTTAATTTTTCTTATTTGTATTTCACAATTTCTCAAAACTTCACATAAAAATTTCCTCTAAAGAGAACTGCAATCATTAAGCATCCCAATTCTTTGTAAATATTGACTGCACCATAAAAGTTTTAACTGACCTGATACAAATAATCTTCAAAAACAAAATAGTAGTCATCATTGCTCGCCGTTAGCTTCACATCCTGGTAGAAAAAAAAATCATCATCAAATAATAAAACCGTTCCACGATTTTTTTTCAATTGGTCTAGATGTGTTATTTGTTTGGGGGGTGAGAGACAGAGAATGAAGTTACACTGCCATTAAGGTGAGAAATGTCCATACCAAGAAAGGGAATTTTTGGCATCAAACACATACACGTTGACTGACCGGGATGAGATGCAGTATTAAACTCCCATTCCTCTGCATCAGCATTACACTTTAAACTCATCCAAAACAAAGTATCCTGCAACAACAATAGAAAATACTGGACAATTGCAGCAGGTCTAACAGCATCTGTGGAGAGAGAAGGGAGCTAACGTTTTGAGTCTGGATGACTCTGTAGAACCCGAGGGGCAAGAAACACTCATGGGACACACGGTAGGATACAAAGAAAGAGACTTATTTGGATACACTACTAATCTCCCATGCCCCAAAGGGTCACCCTCCCTGACCTGCACCCAGGTGGTGTTTTTATACTATAGAGCCTTTCCTGTTAAGGGAGAAGCTCCACCCCCAGTTACTGGGGAGTTTGTACTCTTTATGGGTTAATGGGAATGGGATAGTGCACACTCCCTTACTTCCCAGGGGTCATAACAGACTCATTGGGCACGATCTTCCGGCCTCATTACGCTCGCGCTCAAGCGTAACGAGGCCGGTGAATATCGGGAGAGGCCAAAACCGGGAACCGCATCAAGCGCCTAACAGTTTGCGAAGCAACCGGCCCGCTCCCAGTGGCGAATTCAGAATCTTGCCGTATCATGGCGAGAAACCAATTATCACCACTTAAGGCCCATTTCCTTGCAATTAACGAGAGCCACGCATTATACAATGCCCTCCAGTCATTCACCGGCCTCTCCAGCAAGTGCTCACCCTGGCGCCGACTAGTACTCCTTTTTAAAAACGTGAACCTGATGGAGGGGCTTCTATGGCGAGCCGAGGAGGGGAGTAGCAATCTTTGCTCACAGGCAAAGAGACCAGGGGTGCTGGCTTTGCCACCCCAGTGCCCGGCGGGGGGTGGGGGACCCCCAGCTGGGGTAGGACGTCATGGGAGGGGGGGGCAAAAGCTCGCGGCACCACCATGCCAACCCCTAGATCCCAGGCCCAAACCGGCGGCAACCCTTGTCCCTGCCTGTCTGCCCCGTCAATTACCCATAACCCTCACCGACTGCAGAAGCCTCTGGCTGCGCAGCTGAAGGCTATCGCTAATAGGAAATTAGTAATTGTGGTTAAATGAGCACTTGACACATGCCAAGTGGGTTCCCATGGGTAGGCGGGCCATGTAGCATTTGGGAGTCATTGCCCAGCATTCCAACCAAACATTGGTGCTTGGACACTGAGTGGGGGTCAGCACCACGCCTGCAGCAGCCAACATCCGAACAGTCAGTGGATGAGGCACAGCTCCCAGGACAGGACCAGGGCCAGAGCGTGTGTTAATGCCACGAGGAGGGGGGGGGGTCACCTGGAGAGACATCCTGCATCGCGAAAGAAAGTGACAGAGGCATCATAATATTTATGCAAAGAGTTGTTTAATGAGTTTTACAACACCCCATTCCCGATAGTGCCCCCCCCCCTCCCTGCCCACTACCTAACTCCTACCCCGGTGCCCTCAGTGACCCTCAATGTGCTTGGACCTGCTAGATCTACCACTGCATCTTGGTGTTTCCCCAGGATGCACCTCTGAGACGGGGCAGCCAGCTGCTTACCTCATCCCGTGGCCTTCGATGCCCCTGGCGGGCGTCCCCTGGAGGCTCTGGGGCCGGAAGGCCCCGGCTCACTTGTCAGCAGCACATACACAGCCATGCTGCCCTGTCCAGTGCGCTGGCCCCGCGACACGGCCTCATCAGAGGGGTGGAACTGGGGAGAGCTGGTGCCCACCCTCGCCAACCCATGGGAAGGGCCCAGGTTGGCACTCAGCGCCCCCTCCTCCCAGTCGGTGCCCATATGGCCCTGGGGTTCACCTTGGGGCGGAGGGGAAGCTGGTTCGAGCCTCAACTGCCCCTGCATCATTTGGTTCGGCCAGCCCTGGCGGTACCCATGGCCCGCACCATCGTGTTGACACCCTCAGCGATGCCGCTCAGTGACTGGGGCACATTCTCCAGTGATCGGAGCATGCTCTGCAGTGCCTCAGCAATACACACCTGCGGCTGGGCCAAGCTTTGCAGCTACTCGGCCATTCCATTTGAGAGCGGGACACGTCCATCAAGATCGGCCTGGTACTGGGTGACATCCCCCAGTGCGGCAGACATACTGCTGAGACTCTCAGCCATGGCCGTCACCGACTGACAACGCCTTGGACATCTTCACTCATGGTGCCGACGTCATGCACTAGGCTCTCTACTGCGGTCGTCACCCTGGCAGTGTTGGCCTCGGTTCCACTCATTGCCTGCGTCATCTCCTGCGCCCAAAGCCTGTGGGACTTCTCCAATTGGCCATGGATCTGCTCGAGTGATGCTAACATATCTCCCTCTGAACGTCCCAGCCACTCCCTAACATCTCCATCAGCTCCAAGAAACTCTGCGCCAGGGGCACAGCACCAGGCTGGGGCCCAGCTGGGTCCTGGGATCCAGCAGCCCTCCAACTCCTGTCTCGCCTGGAGGTTCCTGCCTCCACCAAATGTACATAAGTAGCAGTGTGGTGCTCACCAGATCGTATCCAGAAGTCTGTCCACTAACATGTCCCACTGAGGTGTGTGTATCTGTGCTGGTGGAGGATGGGGATGACTTGGTGGCATCCTCGGAGCTCTCCTCCGAGGTGTTCTCCTCGGAGTCAGGATGAGGCCACCCGAGATGGGCTGTCGCCATCGGTTGGAGGACCTGCGGGAGAATGGACATGTGGTCAGTGGGAGGGATGGGTCAATCAGTAAGGCAATCACTACTCACGTTTGACAGGTCCTCCAGCTGGAGCCTGGTGGCCCCTCACCTCTACGACATCCGCCAGCCTCCTCATTGGTGACCACCCTGTCCTTGGCCAAACCGCACACCTCCTGGGCCCGCTTCTCGTAGGAGGAGAGGACTCTCAAGTCCGGCACCACACCACCAGTCTGGGTCCTCTCCTGGCGATTATGGGAGAGCTTTTCCTGTGGGGAAACAGAGAGAGCATTGTTAGTCACACGCGTGGTTCACAGTTGTGGGGTGGGAGATGTGAAGGGAGGGTTGGGTTGGGGGGGTGAAGGGAATGCTGAAGGGCGAGGGGGATGGAGGGAGGGTTGGGGGTCACCTGGGAGGATGTTTCCTTGGGGGGTGGGTCTTCAGTGTTTACTCACTCTGGCTGCCCGATGTAGGTCATTGACCTTCTTCCGACACTGGAGGCCAGTCCTCCTGGTCACAATGCCTGAGCTGATTGCTGCCACCACCGCATCCCAGGCAGCACTGGCTGCCTTGTGACTCACTCTCCGGGATCCTCGGGGGAACAGGACATCCCTCCAGGCCTCCACCGCATCCAGGAGGCTCCCCAGGTCAGCATCCTCGAATCTTGGGGCCGGTCTCTTCAGCGCAATTGTTATGAGCTGGCTTCAGTTGGCTGAGCAAGTGCTGCTTCAGTGCTGCTCGAACTAGTTAGCGAGGGGCTGGCGGACGGGGTGCCGGCGAGCCGGCATTCGGGCGGGAAGCCCGGGAGGCCTCGTTAAATGGGCCAATTAATGTTGGATAGTGTTGCTGGCCTCACCGAGCTGAGCGCCGGGAAACACGCAGCAATCCCGGCTTGCTACAGCACTTGGAAATTTTTCCATAAGATCACGTCCCTTGTCAAAGTATCCTGCTGTTTTCTTCTCTGAATGAATTCCTAATGTAGGTCCAGAATTTCGCTCCCAGGTGGGCTGCATAGAATCCACGGGGGGGATTTAACTAAATGTGAACAAAGTCCCACAATGAGCGCATTTAGCGACGCGGTTCCCAGCACTCGCAGCACCAAGAACACAACACTATAAAACGGCACCCAGGTTAGATAGAGGGCCTCAGCGGGGAATGCACAGCCGAGGCCGCACATAGCCCCATTTTGTGCACTGAAGTGCTCTGCTCGGCGGAACTCCTCAGTGTAGCAAGAGATAGGGATGACAATTTTTCAATGGTGTCCATTCACTGGTGCCCCCAAAGCAGCCACCGTACCCCCCTCCCCCCAAAGCCTCAACCCACTGTGGGAGGGTCTCCTGGGACCCCCTACACACCCCTGGCCTTATGGCCACCACACAAAAAATGACAGCTTGGCACCGCCAACCTGGTACCCTGGCAATACCCTAGTGTCTCGCTTTAATATGCAGATTTGCCTAAAAGTGGACCGGCCTTAAATGGGCGGGATTTACATCGAAATGCCTCGCGAGATTGCATTAGATCTCGCGATCTAGGTCTCATGGCTTCTATCGGCTTTGCTGCACTGCAGTGCGCTGCTTTTCGGGCACAAGGTGGGTGTTCAATCGTGCCTTATAACTGTGAGAACCTGGCATTTTAAAAATAGCCTCCCAAGTTTCTGATTATCATTTGGGGCGGGTGGGGGTGCTGAATTAGAATTTCAGCCTGCCACTCTGGAATGAATGCGTAGGCTGCTGTGAATGGGGACAGACTAGGCAAAACCAAATAACTGGAGGTACATGGAGGGAGTGAGAGGTGGGGGTCTAAGGCTGTCAGAATTGATGCAGCGATTTAAATTAGGAATGCTCTCAAGAAGCCAAAATTAGATCAGCGCAAATATCTTCACGGGTCATGGGACAGGAGATGATTACAGAGATAGAGAGGGGGAAGATCATGCAGTAATTTGAAAACAAGGATGAGAATTTAAAAATCAAGAGGTTGATTGACTGGAAGAAAATGTAGGTCAGCAAGTGCAAAGGTGAAAGGTCAACAGGATTTGATGCAAAGACATGAGACAGCATAGGTTTGTTAAGCTCAAGTTTATGGAGGATAGAATGTTGGAGTCAGGACGCATGTTGGAATAGTCAAGCTTAGACGTAACAAGGCAAGAATACGGGTTTCAGCAGCAGATGAGCTGAGATGGGCAAAACTAAGTGATGAAAATAGGTGGTCTTACTGACGACACAGCTTATGCAAGGTCAAATATGACAGCAAGGTTGTGAACAATCTAATTTAGTCTCAGATGGTTGCCAGGGAGAGGGATGAAGTTGGTAGCTAGGGACTAAGTTGGAAGTCAGGAAGCGGTGGCATAGTGCTATTGTCGTAATGGCAGTTGTATTGTCAATAGACGAGTAATCCAGAGACCCAGGACAGATGGTGAAATTTGAATTGACTAAAAATCTGGGGCGAAATTCTCCGTTATCGGCGGAAAGTCCGCCGATCGGCGCAAATCCGACTTGCGTCACGTCGGAAAAATGGGTCGAAAGTCTCCGGCCCAAAATGGGCTAGCAGCAACGTAACGGGATCCGCGCTTGCGCAGTGGTTCACGCCGTGCAGCGTCATACGCGCCGCACGGCATGACGGCTCATAAGGCCGCGCTGCTCCCCCCCCACCCGACCGGAACAGCCGACTGGATGGCTGGCCGCCGCTCAGCCCCGAGGTTCGAGTCACGGGATGTGGAGGCGCTCCTGGACGCGGTGGAGCAGAGGAGGGACGCCCTGTATCCCGGGCACGGCCGCAGAGTTGCCCCACGCCACAGCCGGCGTCTGTGGAGGGAAGTGGCAGAGGCCGTCACCGCTGCGGCCCTGACACCACGGACAGGCACCCAGTGCCACAAGAAGGTGAACGGCCTCGTCAGAGCAGGCAGGGTGAGCCTCCCCATATCCCCCCTCCCCCATATCCCCCCTCCCCCATATCCCCCCTTCCCCCATATCCCCCCCTCCTCCATATCCCCCCTTCCCCATATCCCCCCTCCCCCATATCCCCCCTGCCCCATATCCCCCCCTCCCCCATATCCCCCCCTCCCCCATATCCCCCCTTCCCCCATATCCCCCCTCCCCCATATCCCCCCTCCCCCATATCCCCAAGTGAATCCAGCCCTAACCTTAACCTCTGCAATGCACGCGCAACCGATGGCGTGCATTCATATACCTGCCTAACAGTGTTGCCTTTTACCCCTGCCCCCCCCCCCCCCCACAGGATAAGCGCGCACACAACAATAGGGAGCATGTGAGGACTGGAGGAGGCCCCGCTGATGAGAGGCCACTGACCGAACACGAGGAAAGGGCCCTGGAACTGGCTGGCGGACCTGACGACCGGGAGGTTGCTGATGCAGCGGTCGGGGGCGTAGTAGCAAGTGAGCCACCGACAGCCCGTCCCCATATCCCCCCTCCCCTATATCCCCCTCCCCCATATCACCTGATCACTGCCTGATGTCTAACCATGCATGCTTCATTGTGTATCGCAGGACCAAACGTCCAGGCACCCATCCCCGCAGATGCAGACCACCCGCAGGATGCCCCTCGGAGGCCACGGGAGACGGAGAGACACGAACCCTCCAGCATGCGACGCCCGCAGGATGCCCCTCGGAGGCCACGGGAGACGGAGAGACCCGGACCCTCCAGCATGCGACGCCCGCAGGATGCCCCTCGCACACCACAGGAGACGGAGAGAGCCGCACCCTCCAGCATGCGACGCCCGCAGGATGCCCCTCGCACACCACGGGAGACGGAGAGACCCGGACCCTCCAGCATGCGACGCCCGCAGGATGCCCCTCGCACACCACAGGAGACGGAGAGACCCGCACCCTCCAGAATGCGACGCCCGCAGGATGCCCCTCAGAGGCCACGGGAGACGGAGAGACCTGGAGCAACAGGGAGACGACACTCCCGTCACGTGCGGGAGCGACCACCCAGCGACGAGGGAGGCAGCCACAGGCCCCCGTCACATCCGAGCCGGGACACCACTACCCGGGACACCACTACCCGGGACACCACTACCCGGGACACCACTACCCGGGACACCACTACCCGGGACAGCACTGCCCAGGACACCCCTACCCGGGACAGCACTACCCAGGAAGACGAAATACCGGACAGTGACTCCGAGTGGATGGGTGGAGACGAACCCCCACGCCAAAGTGCCATGGAGTCAGAGTGGGACGAAGAGCACGACACAACGCCACTGCTGTCACCAACACCCTCCACCATCGCAGAAACACTCACCTCGGTTGGGCACTTTAGTGATGAGGCGTCTGGTACACTCACTGGTGCGCACAACACAGCCGTCCCGGTACAGCAGGTGGAGGTAGGAGCAGCAGAGGGGCCGGGTGGTCGGAGGGCAGCCCAGCCCAAGCGAACATCTGCCGCCCAGATGGATCCCGGGTTCCTGGAGTTACCATTCCCACACATAGATCCAATGCAACCACCGACCCGGAGACGAGCGAAGAGGGTGACGGGCGGCTTGCGGCGGCTGCAGTCGCAGGTGGAGGAGTTCACCCGCGTCCAGGAGCTGGGAGTGGTGCCGTTCATGCGTGCCACCCAAGCTGACACCGCACGGGTGGCGTCCGCGGTGGAGGCAATGGGTGCGACGGTGTCAGACATGGGGAACGGTTTGCGAGGCCTGGGGCTTTCCGTGCAGGCGGCGTCTGTGGCCCAGGAAATGGCTGCCCTCTCACAGGAGGCCATGAGCCAGTGCCAGCGCCAGATGGCAGAGGCGCTCAATGCCATAGGCCAATCTCTGCAGGCCATGGCCCAGTCTCAGCAGGCCATGGCCCAGTCTCTGCAGGCCATCGCTGAGGGCATCGGCGCCAGTGGCCATGTGCGAGCCGGCGTCGCACTGTCACAGACAGGGTTTGCCAACCCCCTGGGCTCCATGGCTGCAAACCTGCAGACCCCTGCCGATACCAGCACGGGCCTCCAGGACTGGCAGCGCCAGATGTCGGGGGGGGCGTCGGATGGCCAGTCCGTTCGCATCCCCCACCCATGTAGAGGCCTGGGGACCATCGGGCACCCCGAGGGAGGAGGAGGTGGTGTGGTCCGTCCCGGCTCCCCCTGTAGGGGAGGTCCCGGTACACCGCGACACACTCCCCCCCCTTCCGTCCCAGGTGCATCGGGTGGGCAACGGGCATGACAGGCTGGCAGCTCGCCATCCCAGTCGCCAGGGCCGCAGCCTGGCCCATCTAGGCCAGGACGCACCAGGAAACGGCCGCCAAAGGGATCCAGTGTCAGAGGGCAGGAATCACAGGAGTCCACCTCCAGTTCTGCTGTACCGTCTGGGGAACCACGTCGACGTAGTCAAAGGACCCGTAAGGACAAACAATTAGACACTGAGTAAGTTGGCACGGGTGCAGGGCACAGATGAGTTTTAGGGGCTAGGGCACGTGCATGAACTCCTTTGGTTATTAAAGTCAATGTTACACCTACAGAAGCTGCCTTTGTGCTCTGTCCAAAGCGTGCGGGGGTGTCATGTACGTTGAGCGCAAGTGTGTGTGTGAGGGGTGGTCTTACCTCAGCCCCAGGTGAGTCTGCCCCCTTCCCCCTTGGCCGCCATCAACATCCCCCGGGCAGAGGACGGGACCGTGCGCTGCAGTGTCACAGCCGCATGCAGGGATGGTCCGGGTGGATGGTGGTACTGTGGCCATTGGTCAGACATAGTCCAACGATGTAGAGCCAGGAGCTCACCGCAGGGCGGGTTGTTATCATCCTCCATGGCCTGCAATAGACACGCGTCCACCCGCAACTGTGTGAGCCCGGCCCGTTGTGCCGCAGGTGGATCGGCAATGGGGGGGGGGTGGTGTGCATGCGGGTGGGGTGGGTGGGGTTGGGGAGGGGGGTGAGGGTGCTGGGTGGGTGGATGGGTGGGGGGTGTGGGTGGTCGGCTGTTGCCATGGTGTGCGGTCTGTGGCCATACTACCCGATTCCCACGCCCATCTAGTCAGTGAAGCGGGCGGCTATCAGTCTGTCCCGTGCCCGCTGGGCCAGCCGGTAACGGTGGACAGCCACCCGCCTGTGTCTACCCCGTCTGCCCTGACCATTACCCCCATCCCCCTCATCTGGGGAGGACTGCGCCTCTTCCTGCTGCTCCTCCAGTCCGCCCTCCTCTGCCTGCGGCACATCGCCCCTCTGCTGGGCTATGTTGTGCAGGACGCAGCACACCACAATGATGCGGCTGACCCTATCTGACCGATACTGGAGGGCACCCCCGGAGAGGTCCAGGCACCTGAAACGCATCTTCAGTACGCCAAAGCACCTCTTTATCTCTCCCCTTGTCGCTACATGGGCATCATTGTAGCGGTTCTCCGCCTCATTGCGTGGCCTCCGTATAGGCGTCATCAGCCACGATCGCAATGGGTAGCCCCTGTCGCCCAGCAACCAGCCCCTCAGCCGGGGATGGCGTCCCTCGTACATGCTGGGGATGGATGACCGCGACAACACGTATGAGTCGTGTACACTGCCTGGGTAACGGGCGCAGACGTGCAGGATCAGCATGCGGTGGTCGCAGACCACCTGTATGTTCATCAAATAGGTCCCCTTCCTATTGGTGAACACGGCCCTGTTATCTGCAGGTGGCCGCACGGCGACGTGCATCCCATCGATCGCGCCCTGGACCATGGGGAACCCGGCCATGGCAGAGAAGCCCACGGCCCGGGCATCTTGGCTGGCCCGGTCCACGGGGAAGCGGATGTAGCGATGCGTCATGGCATATAGGGCATCTGTCACTGCCCGGATGCATTGATGTCTGCGATATGCCGGACAGGTCCCCACTCGGTGCCTGGAATGACCCCGTTGCATAAAGGTTCAGGGCCACCGTAACCTTGACGGACACGGGGAGAGGGTGTCCCCCGCCAGTGCCACGCGGTGACAGGTGTGCCAGCAGGTGGCAGATGTGTGCCACGGTTTCCCGCCTCATCCGGAGTCTCCTCCTGCATTCCCGGTCCGTGAGGTCCTGGTATGACTGCCGGGGCCAGTACACACGGGGCGCCCTCGGGTGCCTCCGTTGCCGTGGGGCCGCGACGTCCTCCTCCCCCTCTCGGTCAGGTGTCCCTCCAGCCTGGGGGCTGCCGCCTGTCCCTCTGCGGCAGCCTGCTCCGCCTCTCTGGCACGCTCCTCCTCCTCCTCATCCAGGGCAACATACACATGAGCGCCTGCCGCCAATGCGGCCAACATCACTGGATGATCGGAAAACATGACGGCCTGGTTGGGGGGGGGGGGGAATGACGACATGTCATCATTGCCCATATCCCCTCCCCTCCTCCCCCCAGCCAGGTGGCATGGACCGCATGGGTCCAACTGTTGGAGGCTGGCACCTGGCCAGGTGGACACTTGCCCTCGCATCCCCCTCCCCGGCACGGACCCCCCCCCCCCAACCTCCGCCCCGGCATGGACCCCCCATCCCCCTCCCTGGCACGGACCCCCCCCCCCCCAACCTCCACCCCGGCACGGACCCCCCCCCCCCCCAACCTCCACCCCGGCACGGACCCCCCATCCCCCTCCCCGGCACGGACCCCCCCCAACCTCCACCCCGGCACGGACCCCCCCCCCCCAACCTCCACCCCGGCACGGACCCCCCATCCCCCTCCCCGGCACGGACCACCCCCCCCCCCAACCTCCACCCCGGCACAGACCCCCTCCCGGCACTCCCCCGGAGCCCAGCCTACTCTAACCACTCCCCCCCCCCCCCCCACACACACACACACACACACACACACACACAACCCGAGACACACCTCTCCTCACGCATTCAGACTGCGGCCACGCCATCGCCTGCCCAGAGCCAACCCCCCAGGCCGTCACTCACCTCCACGCTGGTCGGCGTGAACCTGGAGCACAGGGTCACGCCGATGAAAAGGAGGTTTAATTTACGTCGACGTGAACGGTCATCATGTCGACGGGACTTCGGCCCATCCAGAAGGGAGAATATCGGCAGCCCGAAAATCGGCTGCCTTGCGCAGACCCGTGCCATTCTCCGACGGCAGCAGCGACATTAACGCCCCGCCGACTTTTCTCCCTTCGGAGACTTCGGCAACCGGCGGGGGCGGGATTCACGACGGCCAACGGCCATTCTCCGACCCTCTGGGGGGTCGGAGAATGACGCCCCTGGAATTGAAAATCTAATGATAAACCATTGTCAATTGTTGTAAAAATCCATCTGGTTCATTAATGTCATTTAGGGAAGGAAATCTGCTGTCCTTATCTGGCCTGGACTACATGTAACTTCAGATCAACACTAATGTGATTTAACTCTTAAATGCCCTCTGAAATGGCCCAGCAAGCCACTCGGCTCAAGGGCAATTAGGGGAGGAAAATAAATGCTGAACCAGCGACACTCACATCCTGTGATAGAAAAAACATAATAGCTGCGGTATTGCCAATATTTCATTGGATAAAATTTCTCTTCACCCTGTATCGGATGTTGGCAAGCAGTCTGATAATTTAGCAACAATGGAAGTCAAAAGCAGTAGTGATGATCATAGAATCATAGAACCCTTACATTCAGCCCATTGAGTCCACGCCAACCCTCCAAATAAGCACCCTACCTCGGCCCACACCCCCATGCATGGCCAATCTACCGAACCTGCACATCTTTGGACTGTGAGAGGAAACTGGAGCACCTGGAGGAAACCCACGGAGGTACGGGGAGAATGTGCAAACTCCACATCGACAGTCGTCATATCTGAAAACTGATGTTGTGTGTTTGGATGATGTCATCGAGGGATAGTGTGTACATGAAATTAAGAAGCGACCAAGGATCAATTTTGGAGAAGAAAGGGAAGTTGCAGAGGAGGTGTAGTTTGCACGGTGGTGGGGGTCAAAGGTTAGTGTTTTGAGGACAGGGCAGCAGTTTTAAAGGACAGAGCTCACATCCAAAGAGAGAGAATCGTTAAAAATATTGGCGAATATGGGGACAAGAAAGGTAAGTTGTACAGTGGGAGTAGGGTCAGGACAGGGTAAGTTTTAGAGGGAGTTTAGTATACTGGGCTAGTGGACGGGAAGGGAAACAGCACAGGCAGCTGATTGTCAATCTTAGTGACAAAGAAGCCCATGAGCTGCTCACACTTGTTACTTGAATTGAGGGTGGAAAAGACACCCTGAATCCTCAGGGTTCTATCAGACAGTCAAGATGACAGTCACCCAAACATACTGTAAGATTCTCAACCACCTCTTTCCTGCCTGATAGGAGGATACATAATATGAGCAGCAGATACTTTTTTAATTCGTTCATGGGATGTGTGCGTCACAGGCGGAGCCAGCATTTATTGCCCATCCCGAATTGCCCTTGAGGGGTCAGTTAAGAGTCAACCACATTACTGTGGGTCTGGTGTCACATGTAGGCCAGACCAGGTAAGGACGGCAGATTTCCTTCCCTAAAGGACATTAGTGAACCAGATGAGTTTTTACAACAATTGACAATGGTTTCATGGTCATCATTTGATTTTATTTCCAGATTTTTTATTGAGTTCATATTTCACCATCTGCAATGGTGGGATTTGAACCTGGGTCCCCAGAACATTACTCTGGGGGTCTCTGGTTTACTAGTCCAGTGACAATACCACTATGCCATCGCCTCACGTATGGAACACAGTGACTGCACACCCATGTTTCATACCTTGTAGATGAGGTTGTCAACTAAAAGATCATGTTGAATCACATTCGATTTCAACTGTTCATAATATAAAGAATCCTGTAAATACAGAAAAAAAATCAGTCAATACCTCAGTCATTAAACACGTGGAAACCTTCCTTATATAAAGTACAAAACACCTTGTATATATTATAGAAACTGGACAGATGGCTCCTAACAAAGATCTACTCAATTCTTTTTTTGACCAGCTGTGCTCTTTGGGTAATTCTTGCTGTGAAGAACAGTACTGGAACATCACTCTCCAGGGGTTTGGCACAATGGCTGTATTTATAATAAACAAGGAAATCAAAATAAATCACGGTGTGTAAAGAACAATTTTCATTCTGTCGAACTGGTCTATAATGCTTGTTAATATCTGTCAAACTTGCCAAGTGCACACAATTTCTTACACTCTTCTTATACAGTAGGACTTAATCCAGAGGCTGCGGCTGACTGCTCTGAGAATACAGGTTCAAATCGCACCATGGCAGGTGGTGGAATTCAAATTTAATTAATTAAAAGAATTTTAAAATTAAAATCTAGTCTTCATAATGTTAATCATGAAACCATCGTCAGAAAAACCCACCTTTTCACTAATGTCCTTCAGGGAAGGAAATCTGCCGTCCTTACCAGTTTGGGCCTAAGGGTAATTCCAGACCCACAGCAATGTGATTTAACTCTTAAATGCTCTACGAAATGGCCTAGCAAGCCACTCAATTATATGAAACCACTAAAGAAAAGTCAAAAAGGAATAAAATTGGACAGAATACTGTAGCCATCTGGGATGGCCACTTACAATAAGGAACATGGACGGTCGCAAAGCATAACGGGAAAAATGGACAATGCGAGATTCAGGCAGGCTCAGAGCCTGAATGTATATTTGTGAGCGAAGAAGCCAGACGGTATTGAAACCCCCAACCGATTAGCATTTTGATGGCCCATTTCCGTCAAAGGACTGATACTTGAGCGACCGATACAATCCCAGACATTTCGGCGCCACTCCCTGTACTCAGAAAACGTAAACAACAGGGTCAATGACCGCTTAAGACATGCCCAGCCATCAAGGCACCCACCCCTTTGTTGGCTCAAATCGAATCCAATGATCAAGAATTACCCAATTAGTGGGGTCCAAACTGAAGGACCGCCTAAAAGAGGGCGAAAACCCCCAAGGATAAAGAGAGAGACCACCATGTGTTCAGCTCTCTTGGATCTGGCGCTCCGGCAACATCTCCTTCCAATTGCAGCACCACCAGAAGCAAGTTCAAGTTCAACGCCCGCTACCAGACGGATGTGCCCAGCTGAGCAGCAGTTACTTCTCCAGACCCGATAGACCCAGACTTGAACAACAGCCACTGTTCCTCTGACCTAAGCCGGGTGCCTGAAGTTAAGTCATAGTTGATAGGTGTAGTTTAACTAGTAGTGTCTATGTTGCATGATTAATTGTGTGTGTAAATAAAGTACCCTTGATCTTGAACTAACTAACTGGTGTTTGGCTCTTTGATCGATATCCGGTTGAACCTTGTGGTGGTATCATTTGATACCTGGCGACTCTGAGCAAGACAATATCGATATCCAAAGAAAGAAGGGCAACCTCATTGATTACCATATTAACAGTAGGTAAAAAAGGCAACAGTTATTGGCGACTCTGGTGGGATTCGACCCAGAAGTGACTGTGTCACTCTGAGAGAACCCACAAAACGTTTGAATCAGAAATCCAAATTGGCAAAGAAAAAGAAACCACAAGCGAGACCAGTATCGATCAAACCTCCAAAATTCGGAAGTGTGTAATTTGCATGCATACTAACAACGGATATAAGGTAACCTCGATAGATTTTGTTGCGTGAAACGTTCGGGAGTTGCGTAAACCGTAAAATAGCTTGAGCCGTACCCGTGTTTGCACCACCGCTTTATTCCCCCTTGTCCCAAACTCCCGGTAGAAACAGAAATAATCGCAGGGATGACAATGAAGGCAATGGAACACCTTATGAATCCACAAGAGCCCGAGGTTGCAGCGACCAACAGAGCAGAACAGTGTCCCATATGGGAAGAAAAGATTAGGAAATACCTAAAGGAGAAAGGATGGCCCCTATGGTCGGAATTTTGTGCGAATGAGGAAACAGGTCCTGGTAGCATAGGACAAACTTGGTGGGACAACCTGACCGAGATCCACAAGAAGAATTTGAGTAAAGTTCGTAAGCCGATGGCAATTGTATCCTGCTTGGCACAATTGCGAGGCACAGAGGAGGTCATGAGGACGCTCCATAGACAGCTTGAGGAGAAAGAGAGGAGTAGAGAGGGATTAGCGAGTCTGAGAGATTAAACGAGCAACTCAGAGAGCAGCTAGCAGCGAAGGACAAGGAGATGGCTGATGTCAAGAGGGCACACCCATCTTGTCTCGCCCACCTAAGCAGCTTTCAGATTCAATATGATAAGGCCTACCAAGACACGCAACGTGCGGTTTTGGTAAGAGAGGAAACAGAAAACCAAGGAGAACAGTTGAGAAAACAATGTGAGGATTTAAAGGCAGCCCTACGAGCACTCCACAGTTCCACCACGGTACAGAGGCAGAGTTCGGTGGATCATGCCAAGTGCAGACAGCAAATTGCAAGATTGCAATCACTGCTATCCGTTCAGAATGGGTTCAGAGATACCTTTGGCCCACAGTTAGATCAGGAAGATGGCCCTGATTGGCAGGAACTTAATGAAACGGCCATCGATATGTGAACAAGACAGAAAGTCAGATTAGTGCCCCCCAGGCCCCGAAAAGGAAAGCACACACACCACCGACTGCACAGGCAGCACCCAACCCAATGAATCCCATCACCACGCAGCGTAGAGTAACAACAGAAGACCAACCCGATTTTGTGTACACCACCCCACTAACTATCACCCAGTTAAGAGATGCCCGCGATAAAATTGAGACTTTTCACCCCACGTCAGACCCACACCACTTTTTCGAACAAGTTAGGCAACAGACCGTCATGTACGGTCTGGACGAGCAGGAAGAAGTAAAGCTCATTGTAATGAACCTTGACCCATCGGTTAGTTCAGCCCTTCACGACCCACAAAATGTAGGAGGCGGTAGCCTCCAAGATACGAAAACAGCCATTTTAGATGCCATTAGCTACAATAGAGATCCAGTAGAACTCAACTGGTGTAGTCAGAAAAAGGGAGAGCATCCAACAGCATTTGCTGCACGCCTCTGGATACACTTCACCGCAGTATTCAGTGATTTAGCCCGCGCCCATTTATCTGTAGACAATACGGCCAAATGGACCCGTATCCTAGTCTCCCACGCCACGGAGGCAGGACAAAAGGCATGTGCGAATTACAACCCCTCAGACCCGGCACACAATGAAGTGTGGGTACTGAAGCGATTACCTAGAGCTTGGGAACAGTCCCTACAGAAAAAGACAGACCAGGAAAGAGTAGTGCCAACATGAATCCAGTAAGGGCACATCAAGACCCCGCATGGGTACATTAAGGCAGAAGTAACACACAGCACCCTAAAGTGCAGGGATGCTACAATTGTGGACACGAGGGACATTACGGCCGAGAATGCAATGCCCCCCCCCCCGAACCAGCAACAACACCAACAGTCAAACCCCCCACCCAGGGAACCATACCCAAGGGAGCAATACACCAGAGAGCCTGCTCCACCTTACGTGCCCCAGGGATCATGTTACAACTGTGGGCAGTCAGGACACTTCGCCCGAGATTGCAGGAGACACCCACCACCAGCTAGACTAGCCCCCAGATATGAAAGAGAACACCACCCACAGCAGCTGCAAGGTCCCAGCTGCCCCATGCAAACTGTGAGCGCTTACCCGCCACTTCTCATGGCAGGGACACCTCAGCAATGCCACTTCATTTTTGTTTCTCTTCTCCTTCCTCTCTTCTTCGGTCACACTACACTGACTCCATATGCTAGTTACACCCCAGACCAAATGTGATTTACGGTGTCCTATTCCCTGATGGAACCTGCCCACTTTCTTCTTTAGTTTGTTTTTAATGTTGAATGTTCTCTCTCTTGTGTGACTTTGTTTGTCGATCCCACGAAAATTTCTTGATACAGTTATGATTACTCCTCTGACGCCACATGGCAGTTAAAGGCACAAGTTTTCTGAAAGTCAATAAATATTCAAATTCTTACCGCCCTTGGAAGGTCACTCAAGCAGTGGAGTAACGGCACTTATCCCCGCCCTGCCTGAGGACCCCCTATGTATTTGGTCAGCCAGCTCGGGTAGTGGAGCAACGGCACTGATCACCGCCTACCCGGGGATTCCACCCATTCTTGCCACAACTTTTGTTCACTTTCCGGCGACCCTTCGGTTGCTATCCCCCACCTGCTATTTATATGTTCAAACATTTGGTTGAAACAAATTTGCACTGGACGGAGAAATTGTCCGCCCACCCTGCCCATCAAACACAGGCTGCGAGAGTGCTCGCACTGTGACAGAATTATTTTTTTCGGATGTCTTGTCTCCCATATGGTTGTTTAAAAAAGAAATGAGGGAGTCACATATGGTGACAATTCTAAATGAGAAATTGACGTTAAGGATAAACAGACAGACAAACGAGATATTAAACAACAAGATAATAACAGATATTATGCTTGTACCCCCAGGAAGATACAAATATACCAGAAGACAGAGGAAGATACAGACAAGATGAAGACGAACCTGATGATCTGCATCATGATCGTCGTTGGAGCAATACAGTTGCGCGCGTTACCTGCCCCTACACCCCTCACCACACAAGCCCTAAACATGACCACCCAACACGACACCCCTAGCCCGGACACTACACCACACATAGACACCGCCACTGACACCCCCACGTGGTGTGATAATATCATAAATGGTACTCCCTTTCGTACACAGTAGAAGACCTATTGGTTATAGCTGTACTTTGCAGTGTCATCCAGACGATCAGACTTCTGAAATGGCAAAGGAGAGCCTCCCGCCCTCCAGTACACACACTCAGAGCCCCTTTCCTCGGACTCCAGCAAACCCCACACTCTTTCTGAACTTTTCCTCCCTAATAAATTCCGCGGTTTGTTTTAAATAAAGTTACTTTCTCTGTAAATTGACATTAGTGTTAAGTAGCAATGTGATGCTGCTGTTGGTTATTTTGTATTGTAATATAAGTTCTTTGGTTATTAGATAGCAGCATGAGAGTAGTTTAGTTAAGGACAGTTAGAGGTTCCCCTTTTTGTGTAAAGAAACTGAAATATATGTTTGAATGTTATAGTGTCCCCTTAGAATTTTTAGAGATATGTGTTGTATTAGGGAAAACTTAGGTAAATGTTTCGATCCATAGGACAGAGTAGGATAGAACCTGTCCTTGATTAAGGGTACACGGCATGTCAGAGAACAGGAGAAGATTCAGACGTGTGATCCTTCACGCTTCGCGTTGAGGATCAAGAGGACGGACTGTAGCCATTCCCATTCAGTGGGAATTCCCATTGACAGCGGCAGGATTAGAGAATCCTGCCACCAGCGGGATTCCTGCCAAATGGTGCGCTAGCGCTCACTGCCGAGAAACACGCAGCTTAGGGGGCCAGAGAGTCCCACCTTTGGAAAATCAAAGGGAAACAATGAGATATTGAACAGGGTAGCGATTTGGGTAATGATGACCAAAATGTGGCTGAAAGGAACAGAGCTTACAAAATTAAGTGTGCACTCGCAGAAAAGACCAGAGATTGCAAAAATGATAAAACGCAGAGATGAAAAGCTCTGCATCTGAATGCAAGGAGCATTCGTTACAAAATGGATGAATTGTTAGCACATATAGAAATAAAAATGAATGAACCTGATAGCCATTACATGACAATTACCAAGGATGGGACCTGAATATTGAAGGGTATTTGACATTTTGAAAATCCAGGACACGAGAAAAAAGGGTTGGGGGAGCTCTTTTAATTAACGATGCCATTAGTACACTAGTGACATATCACCTTAGCTTGAAAGAGCAAGATACAGAATCAGTTTAGTTAGAGATAATGTCGGGGCTCTTATTTTACCTTCTAATAAGAGTCGATAGTTCAGTTGATTGGAGGTATCAAAATACGATTTTATTGCTAATTATTCACTTGATTACACTGGTTAAGAACTGAATAAAAACTTTAGAAATTAAATATCAAACGATACATAAACGGGTCAAATTCATGGCAAAAAGCATAAAACATAGAAGCATAAAGAAATCACTTTAAACAAACAAACAGATAGATGATTCAAGAATTCAGGAATGCAGGAACCAGACCTCAACCATGAGGTCCTACGTTTAAGGGAACTCTTATCCCTGGTTCAATCCCTAATTTACTCTCATTGGGTTTTAATTCTCAGTTGAGACCTGCTGCTATGTTCAAATGAATGTATTATTAATCAAACATTGGACATGACTTAAGATTGACTGGTGCCTATCAAGACTAGATCAGCGTCTGGGCAGGACGGTGGCGCAGTGGGTTAGCACTGCGGCCTCACGGCGCAGTGGTCCCAGGTTCGATCCCGGCTCTGGGTCACTGTCTGTGTGGAGTTTGCACATTCTCCCCGTGTTTGCGTGGGTTTCGCCCCTACAACCCAAAAATGTGCAAGCTAGGTGGATTGGCCACACTAAATTGCCCCTTAATTGGAAAAAATGAATTGGGTATTCTAAATTTAAAAAAATTAAATAAAATAAAAAATAACAATTTTTTTTTAAATTAAAAAAAGACTAGATCAGCGTCTGCATGCGCAGTTTTAGGAAAATTTCTCATGCCACAGCTCGACCCGGAGACCTTGATGTAACTGATTAGTTGATACATTCTTATTGATGAATACAGTGGAATACAATAGCTAATTCATCAAGTGAAACATTGACTGAAACAATATCTGGATTCCCGCAGTCTGATTCATTATGTGAAACAATGACTGGATTCTCACAGTCAAGACACCTTTAATAATTTTTACCTCTTTGCTACATGCATTAAATTAGCACCTATAACTATGAATAACTCAATAAATCAATACTCTATCAGATAAGAAATAGGAACAGTAAGAGGTCACGTGTGGGAGTAGTTAAGAGGCCTCCTAACAGTTGTTACATTTTAGGGCAAAAGGGGGCTAGGAAATGAATTAATGGGGTGTATTTAGAACAGTTTCTTAGATCAGTACGTTTGAGACCAACCAGGGAGCAAGCTATTTTAAACCTGGTAATCTGCAATGGGACAGGATTAATCAATAACCTCACACAGCTACAAAGATATGTAGAGGGACAGGTTGTGCTGAGTAAGCAGAGAGGCCGCAGAAGAACCTGGACAGGTTAGGAGAGTGGGCAAAGAAGTGGCAAATGGAATACAATGTAGAAAAGTCTTAGGTTATGCACTTTGGTAAGAAGAATAGAGGCATAGATTATTTTCTAAATGGGAAAAGGTTTGGGAAATCAGAAGCACAAAGGGACTTAGGAGTCTTAGTTCAGGATTCTCTTTTTTTTTTTAAATGTTTTTATTCAAAATTTTTACAAACCACCACAAAAGAAAATATAATGCAAAGAGAACAAAACAATATACCAACAAAAACAACTTAACCCACGAACAAATTAACAAACAAAACAAAACAAGGTGGGGGCATTTGCCCCTTACAAATAAAATGAAATCAACCCACCCACCAGATTGTTGCTGCTGCTGACCTCCATCTAACGTTCCGCGAGGAAGTCAAGGAACGGTTGCCACCGCCTGGAGAACCCCTGCAAGGACCCACGCAAGGCAAACTTCATCTTCTCCAACCTGAGAAAGCCCGCCATGTCACTGACGCAAGCCTCTACGCTTGGGGGCTTCGCGTCACTCCACATTAACAAGAGCCTTCTCCGGGCTACCAAGGAGGCAAAGGCCAGAACTCCGGCCTCTTTCGACTCTTGCACTCACGGATCATCCGATACCCCAAATATCGCTATCCCCCAGTTCGGTTTTACCTGAGTGTCCAAGACCTTGGACATAACCTTTGCAAAGCCTTTCCAAAATTCCGTAAGTGCCTGGCATGTCCAAACATATGGGCATGGTTCGCTGGGCTCCCTGAACATCTCACTCCTGTCCTCTACCCCAAAGAACTTACTCATTCTCGCCCCTGTCATATGCGCCCAGTGCACCACGTTAAACTGAATCAGGCTCAGCCTGGCGCAAGATGAGGAGGAATTGACCCTGCCCAGGGCGTCAGCCCACAGACCCTCATCCAGCTCCTCACCCAGCTCCTCCTCCCACTTGCCCTTCAGCTCCTCCACCGAGGCCTCCTCTGCCTCCTGGTGTATGTCCGATACTTTGCCATCCCCCACCCACACCCCCGAGACCACCCTGTCCTGTATCCTCTGGGCATGTAGCTGCGGGAATTCCCCCACCTGCTTTTTCACAAACGTCCAAACCTGCATGTGCCTAAAAGTGTTCCCCGGGGGCAACCCAAATTTCTCCTCTAGCGCCCTCAGACTGGCAAAAGTCCGATCGATAAACAAGTCACCCATCCTTTTGATTCCCGCCCTGTGCCAGCTTAAGAACCCGCCGTCTATCCTACCTGGAACAAACCTGTGGTTGTTCCATATCGGGGTCCAGACTGAGGCCCCTACACCCCCCTATGCCGTCTCCACTGCCCACAAATCCCCAGGGTCACCGCCACCACCGGGCTCGTGGTATACCGTTTCGGCGGAAGCAGCAACGGTGCCGTCACCAGTGCCCCCAGGCCAGTATCTGTACAGGACGCCGCTCCCAACCGTTTCCACGCCGCCCCCGCTCCCTCCATTACCCATTTCCGAATCATAGACACATTCGCTGCCCAGTAATAGTTGCACAAGTTCGGCAGCGCCAACCCACTCCCCCACCAACTGCGCTCTATAAACAGTCTCTTAACCCGCGGGGTCTTATTTGCCCATACAAATCCCATAATACTCCTATTTACCCGCTTGAAAAAGGACTTGGTTTTGAGAATGGGCAGGCACTGGAAAACGAACAAGAACCTAGGGAGGACCGTCATCTTTACGGACTGCACCCTGCCCGCCAGGGAGATTGGCAGCATGTCCCACCTCCTAAAATCCTCCTCCATCTGATCCACCAGCCGCGCTACATTGAGCTTGTGCAAGACCCCCCAGCTCTTGGCCACCTGGATGCCCAAGTACTGAAAGCTCCTCTCCACCATCTTGAGCAGCAGCTCTCCCAACCTCTTTTCCTGGCCCCTCGCATGCACCACAGAAAGCTCGCTTTTTCCCACATTTAGCTTGTATCCCGAGAAGTCTCCAAAATCTCTAAGTATCCGCATGACCTCCCCCAGCCCCTCCACCGGATCCGCAATATACAGAAGCAGGTCATCCGCATACAGTGAAACACGGTGCTCCTTCCCCTCCCCGAAGCAATCCCCTCCAGTTTCTGGAGTCCCTCAACGCCATGGCCAGCGGCTCAATCGCCAGGGCAAACAGCAGGGGGGACAAGGGGCACCCCTGCCTCGTTCCATAATATAGTCTAAAGTACCCCGACCGCTGCCGGTTCGTCAAAATACTCGCTACCGGGGCCTTATACAACAATTTGACCCACCCTACGATTTCTCTCCCCAAACCCAAATCTGCCTAACACCTCCCACAGGTACTCCCACTCCACCCAGTCAAAGGCTTTCTCCGCGTCCATTGCCGCGACCACTTCTGCGTCCCCACCCTCCGAGGGCATCATGATCATATTCAGAAGCCTCCGCGCATTCATATTCAGCTGCCTGCCCTTCACAAACCACGTCTGATCCTCATGAATCACTCCCGGGACACAGTCCTCAATCCTAGTGGCCAAGATCTTGGCCAACAGCTTGGCATCCACATCAAGGAGCGAAATCAGACTTTAGGAGCCGCATTGCAGCGGGTCCTTATCACGCTTGAGGATAAGCGAGATCAGAGCCTGCGACATCGCCGGGGGAAGGATTCCCTTTTCCTTAGCCTCGTTAAAAGTTCCCAACAGCAACGGGCCCAACAGCTCCGAGAATTTCCTATAGAACTCTACGGGAAACCCATCCGGCCCCGGGGCCTTGCCCGCCTGCATACTACCCAACTCCTTAATTCGTTCCGCCATCTCAATCGGGGCCCCCAATCCCTCTACCCGCACTTCCTCCACCTTTGGAAACCTCAGCTGGTCCAGGAACTGTCTCATCCCCTCCCCTCCCCTCCCTCCGGGGGTTCCGACTCGTATAATTTACCATAAAAGTCCTTAAAGACCTCGTTTATCTTCGCTGAGCTCAGCACTATGTTCCCTTCCCTATCTCTAATTCCCCCAATCTCCCTAGCCACCTCCCTCTTCCACAGCTGACGCGCCAGCATCCGACTTGCCTTCTCCCCATACTCATACACTGCTCCCTGTACCTTCCTCAACTGGGCCTCGGCCTTCCACGTGGTTAGCAAGTCAAACTCCGTTTGAAGGCTCCGGCGCTCTTTCAACAACCCCCCCTCGGGGGGTTCCGCATACCTCCTACCCACACTCAGTATCTCCCCCACAACCTCTCCCTCTCCATCCTCTCCCTCTTCTCCCTGTGGGCCCTGATTGAGATTAGCTCCCCCCTGACCACTGCCTTTAGCGCCTCCCAGACCACACTCACCGAAACCTCCCCATTATCATTGGCCTCCACATATCTTTGGATGCACCTCCGGACTCGCCCACAGACCTCCTCGTCCGCCAGTAGTCCCACGTTCATTTGCCACAGCAGGCACTGGCCTCTCTCCTCCCCATCCCCAGCTCCACCCAGTGCGGGGCATGGTCCGAGATCGCAATGGCCGAGTACTCCGTCCCCTCCACTCTCGGAATTAGCGCCCTGCTTACCACGAAAAAATCTATCCGCGAGTAAGCTTTGTGTACATGGGAGAAGGAAAACTCCTTTGCCCTTGGCCTGGCAAATCTCCACGGATCCACTCCCCCCATCTGGTCCATGAACCCCCTCAGGCCTTTGGCCGCTGCCGGCCTCATGCCCGACCTCGACCTAGACCGATCCAATGTCGGATCCAGGACCGTATTAAAGTCCCCCCCCCCCCCAATTACAAAACTACATGACTCCAGATCGAGAATCCGGCTCAGCATCCGCTTCATTAACCCTGCATCGTCCCAGTTCGGAGCATACACATTCACTAGCACCACCCGGGCCCTCTGCAGCCTGCCACTCACCATAACATATCGACCCCCCCTTATCTGCCACAATACCCATCGCCTCAAATGCCACCCGCTTACTCACCAAGATTGCGACCCCCCTGTTCTTCACATCCAGCCCTGAGTGAAAAACCTGTCCCACCCATCCCTTCCTCAGCCTGGTTTGATCCACAATCTTCAGGTGTGTTTCCTGCAGCATGGCTACGTCTGCCTTTAGCCCCTTTAAGTGCGAAAACACCCGGGCCCTCTTGACCGGCCCATTCAGGCCTCTCACGTTCCGCGTGATCAGCTGGATCGGGGGGGCAACCCCCCCCCTTGCCAACTAGCCATCTCCTTTTTTAGGCCAGCTTGGTGCCCGCGCCTCCCGCACCCTCCAGCACCCCAGGCGGAGGCTCCCCATCTTGAATCTCCCTCTTACCATCAATTCCCCCTCAGTCAGCACAGCAGCAACCCAGTCCCCCCCACAAACCCCCCCCTCCCCCGGCCAAGCAGCTGCTTATCCCCCCTGTCCCCCCCCCCCCATTGCACTCCCGTAAGTCAGTTGACTCATGCTGACCCCGGCCGCTCCCGCCTCTACCTCCAATCCCCCTGTGGATTCCCCATCCAAATCACCAGCCGCCCCCCCCACCGAAGTGGGGTAGAGAAAGTCCCCCCCCCCCCCCCCGCACATCCCGTATGAATCAATGCGGACATCGAACACAGTACCGCCCCCACCATTTCGCGGGAAAAACCGCGCTCCCTGCCTGGGCCGACCCCACCCCCTGTGACGCAGCTCCTCTCAACTGCGACCTCACCCAAATCCCCGAGGGGCCCCGGGCCACAAAGACAAGAAAACGCGGGGAAAACCCCACCCAAACACCGCCCCATCCCCCTCACCAACAACCCCCCATAACATACTGCAATCCATTAACTCGAGTCCAACTTCTCATTCTTGATGAAAGTCCACGCCTCATCAGGCGTATCAAAATAATGGTGTCGGTCCTGGTACTTGACCCACAGCCTCGCCGGCTGTAGCAGCCCGAACTTCACCCCCTTCCCGTGGAGGACCGCCTTGGCCCGATTGAATCCTGCACGCTTCTTGGTCAGCTCTGCACTCCAGTCCTGATAAATCCGGATCTCGGTGTTCTCCCACCTGCTTCTCCGCTCCTTCAACCATCGCAGGACACACCCCCTGTCGGTGAAGCGGTGGAACCTTACCACCATAGCCCTCGGCGGCTCGTTCGCCCTCGGCCTCCTTGCCAGGCCTCTGTGAGCCCCATCCAGCTCCAGGGGCCTCGGGAGCTGGATGAGCCCCAGCATCCGACCCCTCCACGCCTTCAGGGAGACCCAGAATCTGCAGGTTCTGCCTCCTCGACCTATTCTCCAGGTTCTCCAGCTTCTCCTGCCATTTTTTGTGCAGCGCCTCGTGCGCTTCCACTCTGACCGCCAGGCCCAGAATCTCGTCCTCATTATCAGAGGCCTTCTGCTGCACCTCCTTGATCGCCGTCCCCTGCATCCTCTGGGTCTCCACCAGCCTTTCAATCGACGCCTTCATAGGGGCCAACATCTCCGCCTTCAAGTCAGCAAAGCAGCTTCTTAAAAACTCCTGCTGCTCCCGGGACCACCGGGCCCATGCTGCCTGATCCCCGCCCGCCGCCATCTTGTTTTTTCGCACCCGTTCTCTTCTCTTCTCTAAAGCCACTTTTTTGACCGCTCCACTCCATACAGTGCTGGGGGACCCTCACTGTTTCCTTTCCACACCGGGAATTGTCGTCCAAATGCCGCTGAAGCTCCTTAAAAGGGCCCAAAAGTCCGTTATCGGCGGGAGCTGCCGACCGTGCGACCTACCTAGGCATAGCCGCAACCGGAAGCCAGTTCAGGATCCTCTTAAGGTTCACATGCTGGTTCAGTTGGCAGTTAGGAAAGCAAATGCAATGTTAGCATTCATGTCGCGAGGGTTAGAGTACAAGAGCAGGGATGTACTGTTGAGGCTATATAAGGCTCTGTCAGGCTCCATTTGGAATATTGTGAGCAGTTTTGGGCCCCGTATCTAAGCAAGGATGTGCTGGCCTTGGAGAGGGTCCAGAGGAGGTTCACAAGAATGATCCCCGGAATGAAGGACTTGTCACATGAGCAGCGGTTGAGGACTCTGGATCTGTTCTTGATTGAGTTTAGAAGGATGAGGGGGGTTTTCATTGAAACTTAGAGAATACTGATGGGTGTAGATAGAGTGAATGTGGAGAGGATGTTTCCGCTAGTAGGAGGAACTAGAACCCGAGGGCACAGCGTCAGACTAAAGGGACGATCCTTTAAAACTGAGATGAGGTGAAATTTCTTCAGCCAGAGGGTGGTTAATCTGTGGAACTCATTGCCGCAGTAAACTGAGGAAGCCAAGTCACTGAGTGTCTTTAAGACAGAGATGTATAGATTCTTGATTAATAAGGGGTTATGGGGAGAAGGCAGGTGAATGGGGATGAGAAACATATCAGCCACGATTGAACGGAGGAGCAGACTCAATGGGCCAAATGACTCAATTCTGCTCCTATGTCATGGTCTCACAGTAAAGGAGCCCCTGGGTTAGAATGATGAAAATGAAAATCGCTTATTGTCACATCAAATGAAGTTACTGTGAAAAGACCCTAGTTGCCACATTCCGGCGCCTGCTCAGGGAGGCTGGTACGGGAATTGAACCATGCTGCTGGCCTGCCTTGGTCTGCTTTCAAAGCCAGCGATTTAGCCCTGTGCTAAGCCAGCCCCTGATCATAACATGATAAGAGTTTCATGTTGTGTTTGAAGGGAAAAGTGTGAGTCTAAGACTTGTATTTTAAACCTAAATAAAGGTAATTAATGGTGTGAAAAGAGAGCTAGCTAAAGTAAACTGGGAAACTAGGTTAAAAGGTTGGACATTACAGATGCAGTGACAGACCTTTAAGGAGATATTTAATAATTCTCAGCAAAGATTTATCCCACTGAAAAAGAAAGATTTTGATAAAGATGCATCATCCGTGACTAAATAAGGAAGTTAAAGATAGTACTCAATTGTAAGAACACTGTAGTCGTAGGTCAGAAGGTTGGTCAAACATTAAGAAACAGCAAATAATTACTAAAAAGAATAATAAAGAGGAAGAAAGAAAGGTTTGAAAAAAAGCTAGCTAGTAATATAAAAGCAGATACAAAGAGTTTCTACAAGTATTTGAGTAGGAAAAGAGTAACTAAAGCTAGCGTTGGTACTCTAGAGAGCAAGTGTGAGGAATTGATAATGGAAAACAAAGAAATGGCAGTGGTATTGAACAGGTATTTTTATGCCTGTCTTCACTGTAGAAGACTTAGCAAATTTCCCAAAGATACTTCAAAATTAGGAGGTAAAAGGGAGGGAAGAATTTAGAGCAA
Source organism: Scyliorhinus torazame (assembly GCF_047496885.1). Lineage (NCBI taxonomy): Eukaryota > Metazoa > Chordata > Chondrichthyes > Carcharhiniformes > Scyliorhinidae > Scyliorhinus > Scyliorhinus torazame. The sequence continues at coordinate 168,318,732 of NC_092709.1, read as the reverse complement.
TCATCATCACCATGGATAAGCTGCTGGGAAAACTATTAGGCCTAAAGGCTTACACTCTCCAGGATCCAATGGCTGGCAACCAAGCATCTTAAAAGAAGTGGCTGCAAAGAAAGTTGAGACATTGGCTATGATCTTCACAATTCCTTAAATTCTGGAAGGGTGCCAGCAGGCTGGAAAATAATAAATGTAGCACCTTTGTTCAAGAAAGGAGACAGAAAGCAGGAAACTATAGGGTAGTTAACCTCATATCAGTGGCACAGGGGGAACTGGGTGTCCTGGTACATGAACCATAGAACAAAGAACAAAAAAAAGTACAGCACAGGAACAGGCCCTTTGGCCCTCCAAGCCTGTGCCGATCATGATGCCCTCACTAAAAACAAAACCTTCTGCCCTTACTCGGTCAGTATCCCTCTTATTTCCTCCCTATTCATGTATCCATCGAGATGCCTCTTAAATGTCGCTAATGTGACTGCTTCCTCTGCATCCTCTGGCAGCACATTCCAGGTACCCACCATTCGGTGTGAAAAATTTCCCCCGCACATCTCCCTTAAAGTTTCTCCCTCTCGCCTTGAACCTGTGCCCCCTTGTAATTGACACTTCCATCCTTGGAAAAAGCCTCTATCGACCTTGTCTATGCCTCCCATAATTTTAGAGACCTTTATCAGGTCTCCCCTCAGCCTCCGTATTTCCAGTGAAAACAATCCTAGTTTATACAACCTCTCCTAATAGCCAACACCCTTGAGACCAGGCAATATCCTGGTGAACCTTCTTTGCACTCTCTCTCCAAAGCTTCTACATCCTTCTGATAATGTGGTGACCAGAATTGCACGCAATGCACGCATTACTCCAAATGTGGCCTAACCAAAGTTTTATAGAGCTGCAACATGATTTCCCAACTCCTGAACTCAATGCTCCGGCTGATGAACGCAAGCATGCCACATGCCTTCTTTTTAAAAAAAATGTTTTTATTCAAGATTTTTCCATAATTTTTTTACAAAACACTACAATAGAAAATATAATGCAAAGAAGGCAAAATACTGTGCCAACAAAACAACTTAACCCTCTAACCAACTAAGAATTTAATAAACAAAAACAAAGCAAAGTAGGACATCCGCCCCTTACAAATAAAATGAAATCCCCCCCCCCCCTCGGTTGCTGCTGCTGCTGACCTCCACCTAACGCTCCGCGAGAAAGTCAAGGAACGGTTGCCACCGCCCAGAGAACCCCTGCACAGACCCTCGCAAGACAAACTTTATCTTCTCCAACCTGAGAAACCCCGCCATGTAATTGACCCAAGCCTCCACGATTGGGGGTTTCGCGTCCCTCCACATTAACAAGAGCCTTCTCCGGGCTACCAAGAAGGCAAAGGCCAGGACTCCAGCCTCTTTCGACTCCTGCACTCCCGGATCGTCAGTTACCCCAAATATCGCTATCCCCCAGCTCGGTTTCACCCAAGTGTCCAAGACCTTGGACATAGCCTTTGCAAAGCCTTTCCAAAAGTGCCGGGCATGTCCAGAACATATGAGCATGGTTTGCTGGGCTCCCTGAACATCGCACACTCCTGTCCTCTATCCCCCAAAACCTACTCATTCTCGCCCTTGTCATATGCGCCCGGTGCACCACTTTAAACTGAATCAGGCTAAGCCTGGCGCAAGATGAGGAAGAATTGACCCTGCCCAGGGTGTCAGCCCACAGGCCCTCATCCAGCTCCTCCTCCCACTTGCTCTTCAGTTCTTCCACCGAGGCCTCCTGGTATACAAAGAACAAACAAAGAACAAAGAAATGTACAGCACAGGAACAGGCCCTTCGGCCCTCCAAGCCCGTGCCGACCATACTGCCCGACTAAACTACAATCTTCTACACTTCCTGGGTCCGTATCCTTCTATTCCCATCCTATTCATATATTTGTCAAGATGCCCCTTAAATGTCCCTATCGTCCCTGCTTCCACTACCTCCTCTGGTAGTGAGTTCCAGGCACCCACTACCCTCTGCGTAAAAAACTTGCCTCGTACATCTACTCTAAACCTTGCCCCTCTCACCTTAAACCTATGCCCCCTAGTAATTGACCCCTCTACCCTGGGAAAAAGCCTCTGACTATCCACTCTGTCTATGCCCCTCATAATTTTGTATACCTCTATCAGGTCGCCCCTCAACCTCCTTCGTTCCAGTGAGAACAAACCGAGTTTATTCAATCTGTGTGCATCTGTATATGTCCGATACTTTGCCATCACCCACACCCCCGAGACCACCCTGACCTGTATCCTCCGGGCAGGCAGCAGCGGAAATTCCCCACCTGTTTTTTCACAAATGCCCGAACCTGCATGTACCTAAAGGTGTTCCCCAGGGGTAGCCCAAATTTCTCCTCCAGCGCCCTCAGACTGGCAAAAGTCCCATCGATAAACAAATCCCCCATCCTTCTGATTCCCGCCTTGTGCCAGCCTAGGAACCCACTGTCTATCCGACCTGGAACGAACCTGTGGTTGTTCCGTATCGGGGTCCAAACTGAGGCCCCTACCTCCCCCCATGCCGTCTCCACTGCCCCCAAATCCTCAGTGTCGCCGCCACCACCAGGCTCGTGGTATACCGCGTCGGGGAAGCGGCAACGGTGCCGTCACCAGTGCCCCCAAACTCGTATCTATACAGGACGCCGCCCCCTCTCCCTCCATTGCCCATTTCAGAATCATAGACACATTCGCTGCCCAGTAATAGCTGCACAGGTTCGGCAGCGCCAACCCCTCCCCCACTGCGCTCCAAAAACAGTCTCTTAACCCGCGGGGTCTTGTTTGCCCACACAAATCCCGTGATATTCCTATTTACCCGCTTGAAAAAGGACTTGGGGATGAGAATGGGCAGGCACTGGAACACGAACAAGAACCTAGGGAGGACCGTCATCTTTACGGACTGCACCCTGCCCGCCAGGGAAAGTGGCAACATATCCCACCTCCAAAAGCCCTCCTCTATCTGACCCACCAGCCACGCTAAGTTGAGCTTGTGCAAGACCCCCCCAGCTCTTGGCCACCTGGATGCCCAAGTACCGAAAGCTCCTCTCCACCATCTTGAGCGGTAGCTCCCCCAACCTCTTTTCCTGGCCCCTCGCATGCACCACAAAAAGCTCACTTTTTCCCCACGTTTAGCTTGTATCCCGAAAAGTCTCCAAAATCCCTAAGAACCTGCATGACCTCACCCATCCCCTCCACCGGATCCGCAATATACAGAAGCAGGTCATCCGCATACAGCGAAACACGGTGCTCCTCTCCCCTCCCCTCCCTCCAGTTTCTGGACTCCCTCAACGCCATGGCCAGCAGCTCAATCGCCAAGGCAAACAGCAGGGGTGACAAAGGGCACCCCTGCCTCGTTCCACGATATAACCTAAAGTACCCTGACCGCAGCCGGTTCGTCGACACACTCGCTACCGGGGCCTGGTACAACAATTTGACCCACCCTATGAATTCCTCCCCAAATCCAAATCTGCCTAACACCTCCCAGAGGTACTCCCACCCCACCCGATCGAAGACCTTCTCCACCTCCATTGCTACTACCACTTCTGCGTCCCCACCCTCGGAGGGCATCATGATCACATTCAGGAGCCTCCACACATTCGTATTCAGCTGCCCGCCCTTCACAAACCCAGTCTGATCCTCATGAATCACTCCCGGGACACAATCTTCAATCCGAGTGGCCAAGATCTTGGCCAACAGCTTGGCATCCACATGAAGGAGTGAAATCGGCCTATAGGAGCCGCATTGCAGCGGGTCCTTATCATGCTTGAGGATAAGCGAGATCAGAGCCTGCAACATCATTGGGGAAAGGATACCCTTTTCCTTAGCCTCGTTAAAGGTTCTCAACAACAGCGCCCAACACCTCCGAGAATTTCCTATAGAACTCTACGGGGAACCCATCCAGCCCCGGGGCCATGCCCGCCTGCATACTCCCCAACCCCTGAACTAGCTCCTCCATCCCAATCGAGGCCCCCAGTCCCTCTATCCACCCTTCCTCCACCTTTGGTAACCTAAGTTGGTCCAGGAAATGCCTCATCCCCTCCCCACCCTCTGGGGGTTCTGACTCATACAGTTTACCATAGAAGTCCTTAAAGACCTCATTTATTTTAGCTGGACTCCGCACCGTGTTCCCCCCCCCCCCCCCCCCATCTCTAATTCCCTCAATCTCCCTAGCCGCCTCCCTCTTCCGCAGCTGATGCGCCAGCATCCGACTTGCCTTCTCCCATACTCATACACTGCTCCCTGTACCTTCCTCAACTGGGCCTCAGCCTTCCCCAGTGGTTAGCAAGTCAAACTCCGTTTGGAGGCTCCGGCGCTCCTTCAACAGCCCTTCCTCGGGTGATTCCGCATACCTCCTATCTACCCTCAGTATCTCCCCCACCAATCTCTCCCTCTCCATCCTCTCCCTCTTTTCCCTGTGGGCCCTGATTGAGCTTAACTCCCCCCTGACTGAACACTGCCTTCAGCGCCTCCCAGATCACACTCACCGCCACCTCCCCATTATCATTGGCCTCCACATATCTTTGAATGCACCTCCGGACCCGCCCACAGACAGCCTCGTCCGCCAGCAGTCCCACGTCCATTTGCCACAGTGGGCGTTGGCCTCTCTCCTCCCCCGCCCCCAGCTCCACCCAGTGCGGGGCATGGTCTGAGATCGCAATGGCCAAATAATCCTCCCCCTCCACCCTCGAGATCAGCGCCATACTTAGCACGAAAAAAATCTATCCGCAAGTAAGCCTGGTGTACATGGGAGAAGAAGGAATTCTCCCTCGCCCTTGGCCTGGCAAATCTCCATAGATCCACTCCCCCCATCTGGTCCATGAACCCCCTCAGGACCTTGGCCGCTGCCGGCCGCTTACCCGACCTCGACATAGACCGGTCCAGAGTCGGGTCCAGGACCGTATTGAAGTCCCCCCCCCATTACCAAACTACATGACTCCAGATCCGGAATCCGACTCAGCATCCGCTTCATGAACCCCGCATCGTCCCAGTTCGGAGCATACACATACACTAGCACCACCCGGGCCCCCTGCAGCCTGCCACTCACCATAACGTAATGACCCCCCTTATCCGCCACAATACCCACCGCCTCAAATGTCACCCGCTTATTCACCAAGATTGCAACCCCACTGTTCTGCGCATCCAGCCCGGAGTGAAAAACCTGCCCCACCCATCCCTTCCTCAGCCTGGTTTGATCCGCAATCTTCAGGTGTGTTTCCTGTGGCATGGCTACGTCTGCCTTCAGCCCCTTTAAGTGCGAGAACACTTGGGCCCTCTTGACCGGCCCATTCAGGCCTCTCACGTTCCACGTGATCAGCCGGTTCTTGGGGCTCGCTGCCCACCCCCTTTCCACACCACCAACTAGCCATCTCCTTTTTTAGGCCAGCCACGTGCCCCCCGCACCCTCCAGTCCCCCAGGCGGAGGCTCCCCTCCCCAACTCTCTGTCGTACCATCGATTCCCCCTCAATCAGCACAGCAGTAAACCAGTTCCTCCCCCCCTCAAACCCCCCCTCCCCCGACCAAGCAACTTCTTTACCCCCTAACCCCCCCCAATTACACTCCCGTAAGCCAGCTGACTCATGCTGACCCCGGCCGCTCCCGCCTCTGCCTCCAATCCCCCTTTGGATTCCCCATCCAAATCTCCAGCCCTCCCCAAACCTAAGCGGGGTAAAGAGAGTCTCCCCCCTACACCTCATACAAACCAATGCGGACCTCGAACACAATACCGCCCCCACCATTTCGCGGGAAAAAGCCGCGCTCCCTGCCTGGGCCGACCCTACCCCCTATGACGCACCTCCTCACAACTACGACCTCGCCCCAATCCCCGAGGGTCCCAGGCCACAGGGCCACCCAGACCCAAGAAAAGGCAGGGAAAACCCCCATCCAAACATCGCCCCATCCCCCTCACCCACAACCCCCATAACATACTGCAAACCATTAATTCGAGTCCAACTTCTCATTTTTGATGAAAGTCCATGCCTCATCCTGCGTATCAAAATAATAGTGTCAGTACTGGTATGTGACCCACAGCCTCGCCGGCTGTAACAGCCCGAACTTCACCCCATCCCGTGGAGGACCGCCTTGGCCCGATTGAATCCGGCCAGCTCTGCACTCCAGTCCTGATAAATCTGGATCTCGGTGTTCTCCCACCTGCTGCTCCGCTCCTTCTTCGCCCATTGCAGGACACTCTCCCTGTCGGTGAAGCGGTGGAACCTTACCACCATAGCCCTCGGCGGCTCGTTCGCCCTTGGCCTCCTGGCCAGGCCTCTGTGTGCCCCATCCAGCTCCAGGGGCCTCGGGAAGGCCCCAGCGGCCATCAGCGTACTCAGCATCGTGGCCACATACGCCCCAGCATCCGACCCCTCCACGCCTTCAGGGAGACCCAAAATCCGCAAGTTCTGCATCGTCGACCTATTCTCCAGGTCCTCCAGCTTCTCCTGCCATTTTTTGTGCAGCGCCTCGTGTGGTTCCACTCTGACCACCAGGCCCAGAATCTCGTCCTCATTATCAGAGGCCTTCTGCTGCACCTCCTTAATCGCCGTCCCCTGCATCTTCAGGGTCTCCACCAACCTTTCGATCGACTCCTTCATAGGATCCAACATCACCGCCTTCAAGTCCGCAAAGCAGCTTCTCAAAAACTCCTGCTGCTCCCGAGACCACTGGGCCCACGCTGCCTGATCACCGCCCGCCGCCATCTTGTTTTTTCGCGCCCGTTCTCCTCTCTTCTCTAAAGCCACTTTTTTGACCGCTCTGCTCCTGGTCCACTCCATACAGTGCTGGGGGACCCTCACTGTTTCCTTTCCACACCGGGAATCGTCGTCTAAATGCCGCTGGAGCTCCTTAAAAGGGCCCAAAAGTCCGTTGTCGGCGAGAGCTGCCGACCGTGCGACCTACCAAGGCATAGCCGCAACCGGAAGTCCCGCCATATGCCTTCTTAATCACCTTGGCCACCTGTGTTGCCACTTGTACGCACTGTGGACCTACACGCCCAGATTCCTCCGTATGTTAATGTTTCTAAGGGTTCTGTCATTTAAAGTATAATCTATACCTAGATTTGATCCTCCAAAATGCATCACCTCGCAGTTGTCCAAATTAAACTCCATCTGCCATTTCTATGCCCAAGCCTCCAATCTATCTATATCCTGTTGTATCCTCTGACAATCCTCGCCACTATCAGCAACTCGCGCAAATCTCCGTGTCATCCGCAAACTTACTAATCAGGCCACCCACATTTTCCTCCAAATCATTTATATATACTACAAACAACAGAGGTCCTAGCACAGATCCATGCGGAACACCACAAGCTATAGATCTCCATTCTGAAAAACACCCTTCCACCGCTACTCTCCGTCTTCTATAGCCAAGCCAGTTTTGTATCCATCTAGCCAGCCAATCCCCAATCCCATGTGATTTCAACTTTCGTATCAGTCTGCCATGTGTGACCTTATCAAATGCCTTACTAAAGTCCATATAAACTACATCCACAGCCCTTCCCTCATCAATTATCTTTGTCACCTCTTCAAAAAAGCTCAATCAAGTTGGTGAGACATGACCTTCCCCTTACAAAACCATGCTGCCTGTCACCAACTAGTCCATTTTTCTCCAAATGTGCAGATATCCTGTCCCTCAATATCGTTTCCAAAGCTTCCCCACCACTGATGTCAGGCTCACCGGCCTATAATTTGCTGGATTATCCCTACTTTCTTTCTTAAACAAGGGAATAACATTGGCTATTCTCCAGTCCTCCAGAACCTGTGGTCAAAGAGGATGTGAAGATATCTGTTAAGGCCCCAGTTTTTTCTCCCCTTGCCTCCCTCAGTAACCTGGGATAGATCCCATCCGGCCCCAGAGACTGGTTTACCTTAATACAAATTAGGATATTCAACACTTCCTCCTTTGATATATTGACATTCTCAAGATCGTTCACACACCTATCCATGACCTCAACATCCATCATGTCGTTCTCCCTGGTGAACACAGATAGAAAGTACTCATTAAGGATTTCACGCACTGTGGTTCACACATAACTTCCCTCCATTGTCCTCGAGTAGGCCTACTCTTTCTCTTGCTACCCTCTTGCTCCTAATATATGAATCAAGTCTTAGGATTCATAGAAACATTGAATTTAAAGTGCAGAAGGAGGCCATTTAGCCCATCGAGTCTGCACCAGCCCTTGGAAAGAGCACCCTACCCTAACGCACATCTCCACCCTATCCCCACACCTCCACCCCATCCCCGTAACCCCACCTAACCCAATATTTTTGGACACTAAGGGCAATTTAGCATGGCCAATCTACCTAACCTGCACATCTTTCGACTGTGGGAGGAAACCGGAGCACCCGGAGGACACCCACGCAGACACGGGGAGAATGTGCAGACTCCGCACAGACAGTGACCCAAGCCGGGAATCGAACCTGGGATCCTGACGCTGTGAAGCAACTGTGCTAACGACGCTGCCCTTTTCTCAATGATTATGTTTGCTAAAGACATTTCATGGCCCCTTTTAGCCCTCCTAATTCCACATTTGAGTTTCTTCCTACTTTCACTGTACTCTTAATAATAATAATCTTTTAACAACAATCCTTATTAATGTCACAAGTAGGCTTACATTAACACTGCAATGATGTTACTGTGAAAATCCCCTAGTCGCCACACTACGGTGCCTGTTTGGGTACACTGAAGAAGAATTAAGAATGTCCAATTCACCTACCAAGCACGTCTTTCGGGACTTGTGGGAGGAAATCGGAGCAGCCGGAGGAAACCCCCACAAACACAGGGAGAAGGTGCGGACTCCACACAGATAGTGACCCAAGCGGGAATCGAACCCGGGATCCTGGCGCTGTGAAGCAACTGTGTAAACACTGTGCTACCGTGCTGCCCTCAAAACCTCAAAGGCTTCATCAGATTTTAGATGCCTAGACCTATCTTATACTTCCTTTTTCCTTTGGACCAAGCTGACAATTTCCCTTGTCATCCACTTACAAGATAATGAATGGCTTAGATAGGGTGGACGTAGGTAAGTTGTTTCCATTAGCAGGGGAGACTAGGACCCAGGGGCACAGCCTTAGAATAAAAGGGAGTCACTTTAGAACAGAGATGAGGAGAAATGTCTTCAGCCAGAGAGTGGTGGGTCTGTGGAATTAATTGCCACAGAGGGCGGTGGAGGCCGGGACGTTGAGTGTCTTTAAGACAGAAGTTCATAAATTCTTGATTTCTTGAGGAATTAAGGGCTATGGAGAGAGAGCGGGTAAATGGAGTTGAAATCAGCCATGATTGAATGGTGGAATGGACTCGATGGGCCGAATGGCCTTACTTCCACTCCTATGTCTTATGGTCTATCCCTGGTTCCCGAATCCTGACATTTCTATCCTTCATTTTTGGAGGGGCATGCCTGTCCTGCACTTCAATCACTGGCCTTCAAAAACCTCCCACATGTCAGACGTGGATTTGATAGTTGGTATGCAGATACAGCAAGTCATTAGGAAGGCAAATTATTACAAAGACGATGTTATATAAAAGTAGGGAAGTTTTACTGCAGCTGTACAGGGCCTTAGTGAGACCACATCTGGAGTAATGTCTAGGGTTTCAGGCTCTTTATTTGAAAAAGGATATAAATGCATTAGAAGTTCAGAGAAGGTTCATTCGAGTCATTCTTGGGATGAACGGTTTATTTTATGAAGAAAGGTTGAATAGTTTTGTCCTTTACGCAATGGAATTTCGAAGAATGAAAGTTGATCTTATTGAAACAAATAAGATCCTGATGGGACTTGATAGGGAGGAGACCGGGAGGATGTTAAGTTTGTGGAATTTTCTTCCCCAAAGAATAGTAGAGGATGGGTCATTGAATTTACTCAAGGTTGAGTTAAGTAGATTTTTGTTAGAGAAGGGAGTCAAGGGTTATGGGGCAAAACAGGAGAGTGGAATGGAGACCATAACCAGAATGACTGAACAGGCTCGAAGGACTAAATGGCCTAGTTCTGTTCCTTATTATTTTATAGGAAGTAGAATAGATATTGAGAAGGTAAAAGTGCAGGAACATATTCCTGGGAGGGAAGGGAACTATCAAGGTGCCATTTTTGCCTACAATATTCACCAGAGATGCTGCCAACAGGCATTGTGTCACAGAAATCAACCAGCATAATAAATATGCAAGTCAATCACACTGAATTTGTATGCCAACTATTTAACTTTGACCTTGAGTGATATTATATAAAGCAGGCAATATTGAATCTGTTGCCCATTATACGTGTCTCCTAATTTTCTGACGTTTCTAAGCTCATCACATCTGTTTCCATGATTACCTCAGGAGATTTATCACCAAGAGATTCATCATATTCATAATCTTTCTTCAGCATGCCACACTTTCACACTGCTTCTGTTCACTGACATAACTGCCAGGCTCATTAAATCTCCATTAAATCCTAAATCTCTGTATTACACACATCCAAATGATTTGAAAACTATATGAGGCTGTAGGACCTTCTACAACCCACCTTTTTGACCACGCTGTTGGTCACCCATCCACATGTCTCTTTATGTGGCTCAGCATCATATTTTGTCTGATAACACGCCTGTGAATAATCTTGAGACCATTTACTACATTAAAGGCACCAAATAAAAGTGAATTGCTGTTAAAGATAATCTTAATTTCATTGGAAAAGCTACAAGCTTTGTGAAACAAATATTGCCGTTTACCCAAATCAGGTTAAAATCAGCCAAATATTTGAAATGCCAATTTTACGAACCAAGACACAAATCCATTATTAAGATTTAAAAAACTAAGATCAAAAGGAAGAGGGTGAAAAAGAGATTGCCATGAAATCTGAGGCAGGATTTCCCATTTGGTGTCGGGATCCTGACTTTAGGCTCAAATTCAGATGATCCTCACCCTGCACCATGTTGATAAGCGTCACCCGATAGCAATTTTTGCTGGTTTATCCATTAGGTGGCCAAATGAGGCATTTATTGTCCTTGGTGTTCTCAAAGATGGAGGGCCAATTGGAAGCCCTCCGTATTAAGCTACTCTCATCATTTTTCATTGAAGTAAAGAAATGGCCACAGCCGTCAGACCACCATTGTGGAAGGGAAAACACAGCGGTAGTCAATTAGTGTGGTGGCAGAGGGGCCTCAGTGATCCTGGAGCACTGGACCCCCAAGACACCCACCTGGAAAGCATCTCTAGGCACTTTTCCCGCTCCAGACGCCATAGAAGTCATAAGGTTAACTGGAAAATTCCAGTTGACGTCTGAGGAATGGTTTTTAGTAGCCTCTTAAATAACTTAACAGGCTACTGTTCATTTGCTGTGAGCTTTTCTGCACACAACTCAGCCTTTGAAAAACTGGCCAGGCATTGGGACCATGGCAGGGAAAACAGCAAGCAGACTGGTGTCGGGAAATTTTGTTCCTGCCTACCTCTGGCACTAAAATCCTGCATGTGCAATTAGTGCAATCAAACTGGCAACCCCACTGATAGTCTTTGCCAGTACAGAGGTAGTATCAAGAAGGTTCCATCATCCACTCAAATAATAAAAAATATCTACCTGTCATATTTCAGGCAAAATTTAAATATTTCCATGACAATTAAAATCTCAAGATGCGCAGGCACTCACAACTTTTGATACACAGAAACAAATGTAAATAGACAGGCCAACATACAATCATGCTTAACCCAGAGATTGTGTGGTTCTGTGATACTATGCCCATTGCTACCCTGATTTAGAAATTGCTCGATAATTAAGAATTATATATATGACTTTGTAGTAATCCTCTGATTATTTCCAAAAGCTAAGCCTGATTACAAATCCTTTCTAATTGGTGACTTGAGTCATTTATTTGATAATACGTCCACAAATGTGATCGCAAATGTTGATTTTGTCACTCACTCAGGTGTCTTGTTTAAATAAGTTAATGTGAAAATAATAAATAATCAGTTACTGAAGCAATTAGCAAGCTAGCTCACCAGCTTTGTTCAGTGAAGCATTTAGAAAGAAATTGAAGCACCACATAATCATAATTACTGCAAAGTGAAGAGGAACAAAGGTGCAGGGCTGCATTCTCTGCCACATCATGAACTCTGCTGCTGGCAGCAGGCGCTGGAGAATCTAGCGTTGAGCAGAAAAAGGGTTGGTGTTTGGCACCAAACCCGTTCCAATGCTCCGGACCCCCGCTGGCATCGAGATAGAGGGTCGCACCTCTTGCCAGCGGGATGATGCAAATGGGGCAACAGACCGGGCACCATATTCTCCAGGCCCTCGTGATTCTCTGGTCCTCTGGGCTTGGAATCATGTGGGCAAGAATTAGTGCAGGTCTTCACAAACGTGACCCTGACGCGGTGGACCTTGCGGTGGTCCAATGGGGGTAACTCTTTAAGAGAGTTGCCCCCAATTGTCCATCGGAAGCCACTCTTCCCCCACAATGCAAGACCTACTTTCACTAGGCTGTGATTGACAGCTTCCACACACACCCATCTATCTGCATTGTTTCAGTCATCTCCCTTCAGGCTTGAGGGGCTTTGAAGTAGTCAGCTGTGAAATGAACAGAAAACAATTAACTCTCTTTGATGTGGTCCAGGAGCTGTTAATCATAGCTTAACGTTTATAAACATTGCGGTTAGTTTCGGAATGGGGGCTTCCGGTCAGGGGTCACTCTACTTGGGGGTCTCTGGTGGGTATCTCTTTAATTAGGGGGTCTCAGGTGGGGGAGGGTCACCCCTGTACTGTGGGGGGACCCAGAGAATCCTGGTGAGGGGGGCTAAATTGCATTGAGGGGCAGCCGCTGGACTTCACTAGCAGGCCACCTGCTCAAAATGGCAGTCTGGTAGCAGGATTCCCAAAAGAATAAATTTGCATAGCTAAGGGTTGGGACTTGCTTTCTGATTTGCAGGCGCGTTTCAGCTCTGGCAAGAGAACATAGTCTCCCAAACGAAGAATCCCGGTCATAAAATTTCTCCGTCAGAATATGAAATTGTGCAGTATGATTTATTGCAGGCTTGATTTATGAATATGATTTATTTTAAATGAATAGCTACTTTACATTTTTTAGATTTTAATCAATGATGTCAACATTATGATGAATATTATATTGAAGTGTTATTCAATGAACTCCAACAAAAAAGGAGTGCAAACACTGAATTTGATCAACAAAAATTAACATCAAACATGAAAAATTAAAGACAGAAAACTGTGAAACTAATAATGCAAAACAACTGGATTTCAGCAAATGGAGCTGGCAAATATAAATGCGCAATATCACCTTCATTGGAAGTAATCGTGTTTAAAAAAACCCTCAAAAGAACCTGCTACAACACTACAACAAAATTAACATTTTAAATTCCTGCACGACAGATTTATTTTTCAACGTTGACACAATCATCAGTTAACCTCGTAGGAGAAAAAGAGGTGGCGGAAGTGGAGAAATACAAAAAAATATTTTCATAAGGCTAACTGACCTCTCTCCAAAACTCAATCTTTACCAATGCCCAAATGTGTTGTCAACACATGTAAGAATTCCATTCCATCTGTTCACTTTTATACTCAATTCTGCTTCCCTACCACAGGAAGTTTAATTAAAATCATGAAATAATTATCAATTACATAATAATTGAAGATTTTTCTACTTTAATCATATTTTGATTTAAGCAGGCGTTCTCTCTCCGGTGTCAAGAAAGAAAATATTTCACTTCATTTTCTTCTAAGAAATAAACCATCCAGAGATGAAAATTGCAATCCACCAACTTTAATGACATATTGGATTTCTTTTCCAGCCAGCGGCCAGGAATCCTGTGGCGAATAATTCACCTCCTGATTCCCCAAAGCCTCTCCACAATCTACAAGGCCCAAATCAGGAGTGTGATGGCATACTCTCCACTTGCCTGGATGAGTGCAGCTCCAACAACACTCAAAGAAACTTGACACAATCCAGGACAAAGCAGCTGGTTGATTGGCACTCCTTTCATAAACATTCACTCCCTCCACCACAGATGTACAGTGGCAATAATGTGTATGACCTACAAGATGTCTCCTCAGACAGCACGTTTCAAACCCACGACCACTGCCATTTAGAAGGACAAGAGCAACACATACTTGGGAACAATACCACCTGGAAGCTCCCCTCTAAGCCACTCACCATCCTGACTTGAAAATATTTTGCCATTCCTTCAGTTGATGGGTTAAAATCCTGCAACTCCATCCCTAACAGTACTGTGGGTATAGCAACACCATATGAATTGTAGTGCCTCAAGAAAGCAACTCACTACCCACGTTCTCTAGGGCAATCAGGGATGGGCAATGAATGCTGGCCTAGCCAGCGAATCCCACATCCCTTGAATAAAACAAATGGGATTGTGAGGTAAAAAATACTATCACTTTTTTCCAGCAAAGTCTATGCGTTTTAAAAACTCAGTTGTAGCACTGAAGACTTGTGCTCCATAACTATACACATCTCCGGCCAAGCTTTTCCAGTACAGCTACGACATGGCATAGATATGCCTTGGCCAGCAAAGATGAGACAAATCTATTGCAGAAAACTATCTGCTCATCACCATACTCTAAATTATCAGCAAAGTGATGGAAGGTGACATCAACAGTGCTATCAAGCAGCACATACTCAGAAATAAGTGGTTCAGTCAAATGCTCCATTTGAGGTTCAGTCAGGGCCAGTCAGTCGCAGTGTTATTACAACCTAAATCCAAACATGCACAAAAGAACTAAATTCCAGATGAGGTGAGAGTGATCACTCTTGACAACAAATAGCATTTGGCTGATTGTGGCATCAAGGAGTCCGAGTAAAGTTAAAGTTATCGGGAATCAGGGAGAAAATTCTTCACTCGCTGGAGTCATACCCAGTGCAAAGAAAATTGGTTGTGGTTGCTGGGCACCAATTATCTCAGTCCCAGGTCCTTCAGCTGCTTCATCAATGTATTCCCTCCATCAAAGTCAGATGTGGGAATTTTCACTGTCGATTTCATATTATTTAATTCCATTTGCAACAGCAGATAATACAGCAAGGCTTGGACAGTATTTAGATTTAAGCTGACAAGTGGCAGGGCTGCACGGTGGCACAGTGGTTAGCACTGCTGCCTCACAACTCCAGGGACCCGGGTTCAATTCCGGCCTCGGGTGACTGTTTGTGTGGAGTTTTCACTTTCTCCCCTCGTCTGCGTGGGTTTCCTCTGGGTGCTCCGGTTTCCGGAGTCCCAAAGATGTGCAAGTTAGGTGGATTGGCCATGCTAAATTGCCCCTTAGTGTCCAAAAAGGTTAGGCGGGGTTACTGGGATAGGATGGAGGTGTGGACTAAAGTAGGGTGCTCTTTCCAAGGGCCGGTGCATACCTGATGGGCCAAATGGCCTCCCCTACTGCACTGTAAATTCTATAATTCTTTTTTATAAAATATTTTTATTAAGGCATTTATATAAACATTAAACACAAACCAACACAAGAGTACGAACAAACAGAAACCTCATAACAAATAAACAACTACCCGAACGCTCCCACCTCACTGCCATTCCCCTCCTCTCGTCCTGCCTGCCCCATTATCCCCATCCATCCTGCTGACACCTCAATTCTCCTCGAAAAAGACGACGAACGGATTTCATCTCCAGGCTAACCCATCAACTGACCCACTTAAAGAACTTGATTTTCTCCAAACTTAAAACTCCAGCAGGTCACTCACCCACAACCCTGGCTTCAGCGACCACGAGTCCCTCCACTCTAGCAAAATCCATCTCCGGGCTACCAGGGAGACAAACGGCAAAACATCGGCCTCTCTCGCCCCCTGGTGTCCCAGGTCTTTCGACACACCAAATATCGCCACTTCTGGACTCGGGGCCACCTTCACCTTCAGCATCTTGGACATTACCTCCGCAAACCCCTGCCAGAACCCCTTCAGTTTCGGACATGTTTAAAAAATGTGAACATGGTTCACGGGCCTCCCCGTGCACCGGCCACACCTGTCCTCCACCCTCTCAAAAAACCTGGCATTCACCCTCCTCAGAGCCTCCTCCCACAACTCAGCCTCCATTCCACTCCTCTACCACCCCCACCTCCGCTTGACATCTCTTATCCTTCCCACATTCTCCCCACTTCTCTCCGCCCCCCCCCCCCTCCCCAGTGCGAATGTATGATTACCACAAATCAAATGGTTAGCATCAGTGCCCACACCAAGGCACCTCCCAATCTCAAATGCGGCCGCCACTGTCCCCACACACGCCACCTCCCAGGGCTCGTGGAGTACTTGGCCGGCAAGAACGGCAGAGGCACCGCCAGCAATGCCCCCAAACCCATGCCCCTGCAAGAGGCCTCTTTCATCCACCCCGCGCAACATTCGCTGTAATAATAATTCATTACGTTTGGCACAAGACCAGTTGGCACACCCCGCCCCGCACCTTCTTTACCTGTGGGGTTTCCCCTGCCCACACAAACTCCAAGATCAAAGAATTAACTTTCCGAAAGGATGCTTTTGGGATGAAGGTTCTGAAAAACAAACAAAAGCCTCAACAGCACAGTTATTTTCACGGTCTGCACCTGCCCCACCAGTGATAGCGGCAGCACAGCCCACCTCTTGAAATCCACCCTCGTCTGTTCCACCAACCACACCAGATTCAATTTGTGCAGTTGTTCTCATCTCTGCACCATCTGGATGCTCAAATTCCTGTAGCTCGCCCCCCCCCCCAACCCCCCCCCCACCCCGGACCATAAAAGGCAGCTCACTCAACCTCCTCTCCTGCCCCCTTGCCTCGATCGGGAAGACCTCACTCTTCCCCATGTTTAGCTTATATCCGGAAAACTAGACAAACTCCTCCAATATATCCATGATTCACCCTCCCAGCGGGTCCGAGATAAAAAGCTAAGGTTGTCCAGATATAGCGAGACCCTGTGCTCGACCACCCCCCCTGTTCAATCCCCCTCCAACTCCTTGACGCTCTAAGCGCCATTCCCAATGGCTCTATTGCCAAAGCTAAAAGCAAGGGGAGAGTGGACACCCCTGCCTTGTCTCACGTTGTAGCCCAAAGTATCCCGACTTCACCCAATTCGTCCGCACGCTCACTACTGATGCCATATACAACAGTCGGACCCAGTCTACAAAACCCTTTCCGAACCCAAACTGTCCTAAAACTTCCCAGAAGTGCTCCCATTCCACATGATCAAACGCCTTCTCCGCATCCATTGCAACCGCACCTCCACATCCTGTCCCTCCGGGGGCATGATAATCACGTTCAGTAATCTCCTGACTTTCGCCACCAGTTGCCTCCCCTTCACCAACCCCGTCCGGTCTTCCCCTATCACCCCTGGCACACATTCCTCAGTTCACGAGGCCAAGATCTTTGCCAACAATTTGGTGTCCACATTTAGCAGCGATATCGGGCGATAGGACCCACACTGCTCCGAATCTTTATCCTCCTTTAATATAAGGGTTATGGATGCCTGCATTAATGTTGGGGGGAGCGCCCCCTTTTCCCTTGGCTCATTATATGCCCTTACCAGCAGCAGTCCCAGATACCGTGGGCAGCACGGTAGCATTGTGGATAGCACAATTGCTTCACAGCTCCAGGGTCCCAGGTTCGATTCCAGCTTGGGTCACTGTCTGTGCGGAGTCTGCACATCCTCCCAGTGTGTGCGTGGGTTTCCTCCGGGTGCTCCGGTTTCCTCCCACAGTCCAAAGATGTGCGGGTTAGGTGGATTGGCCATGATAAATTGTCCTTAGTGTCCAAAATTGCCCTTAGTGTTGGGTGGGGTTACTGGGTTATGGGGATAGGGTGGCGGTGTTGACCTTGGGTAGGGTGCTCTTTCCAAGAGCCGGTGCAGACCCGATGGGCCGAATGGCCTCCTTCTGCACTGTATAATCTATGATACCCAGCAAACTTCTTATAAAATCCTACAGCAAACCCATTGAGGTCCGGGGCCTTCCCTGTCTTGCATCACCCCTACGCCATCCATCACCTCCACCAGTCCAATGGGGGCCCCAACCCCTCCACCAGATCCTCCTCCACCTTGGGGAACTCGAATCCTCCAGGAATTGCCGCATTCCCTCCTCCCCAGCCGGGGCTCCAAGTTTACAGCCGCCCATAAAACTCCTCGAAAACCCCATTCACCCCACCGACCGAGTCCAGTACCACTCTGTGACATTATCATAAATATAAGAACTGCAAGGGTTAATGAAATGTCTAGATCAACCACTAGAGGGAGTTAGAGTTAAAAGTATATAAAACATTGATTCCCTCCTTTTGGGAGGGAAGTGAAGGAGATAGCTAAACTGCACTTTGAAGGAAAGATAGTGAGAGTGAGAGCAGATCATAGTTAATATTATAGTGTAGAAATTAGTAGTAGATGAGTGTAGATTATATGTTAATTATCAACTCTGTATTATACAGGGGTAATTATCAACTCTGTAGTATATAGGAGTAAGTGTTGAATCCAATTAAGTAGTGTTAATACATTTATTGCTTTGTTCAAGTTAAAGCTATTTTGTGGTCTTTGTGAACACTATGCCAACCATCCTGAATTTAGCAACACAAAGAACACCACACACTCTTCCCCTCGAGTCCTTCACAGTTCCAATCTCGCTCGCCGCCTCCTGCTTCCTATGTTGATGGGCCAGCATTCTGTTAGCCTACTCCCTGTATTCTGCTTTAGGGCTTGTTTAGCACACTGGGCTAAATAGCTGGCCTTTAAAGCAGACCAAGGCAGGCCAGCAGCACGGTTCAATTCCCCTACCAGCCTCCCCGAACAGGTGCCGGAATGTGGCGACTAGGGGCTTTTCACAGTAACTTAATTTGAAGCCTACTTGTGACAATAAGCGATTTTCATTTCATTTTTCAATCACACATTGTCCGTCTGCAACTGCTGTACTGCCTTCCCCGTGGACACCAACCCAAACTCCATCTGGAGCAACTGCCTCTCCTTCAACAATCCCACCTCCAGGGCCTCCGAATACCCTCTATCCATCTGCAGAATCCCGTCCACCAGCCTTGCCATCTCTGCTCGCTCCTCCTTTTCCCTATGTGCTCGGATCGATATGAACTCCCTCCACCACTGCCTTGAGCGCCTCCCATAGCATGGAGGCTGAAACCTCAGCCCTATCATTCAGTTCCACGTACCCTGAATGGCGGCCCTCACCGGCTCGCACACCTCCTCATCCACTAATAGCCCTACATCTAGTCTCCACTGCGGGTGCTGGCCACCACCAACGCCCCATCCACTTGCAAGTCCACCCAGTGCGGCGTGTGGTCAGAAATCATGATTGCAGAGTACCCCAGGTCGACAACCACCGCCAACAGTGTCTTGTCCACCACAATAAAAATCAAATCGGTGAGTACACCATGTGCACATGGGAGAAGTATGAGAACTCCTTCGCCCTCAGCTTCCCAAACCTCCACGGATCCACCCCTACCCCTCACCATGTGCTCGATGAACTCCTTCACCTACTTCACCATTGCCGATACCCTCCCCAACCTCAGACTCGATCAGTCCAAACCTGATTTAAAGACTGTGATAAAATCCCCTCCAGAGCCAGCATCTTCCCCAGCACCCGCCACATAAACTCCACATCGTCCCAGTTTGTGGCACAGACATTTACTAAGACCACAGGCATCCCTTCCAGCTTCCCACTCACCATCACGAACCTCCCTCTGAATCTGCCACAATAATCCCCACCTCAAATGCAACCTGTTTATTTATGAGCACCGCCACGCCCCGGGTATTCATATCTAATCCCGAATGAAGGACTTGCCTTCCCCACCCTTTCCTTAGCCTAGTCCGGTCCCCGATCTTCAAGTGCGATTCTTGCAAGAAGGCCACGTCCGCCTTCAAGCTCCTCGAGTGCGTGAACACACACGGCTGTTTGACCGGTCCATTCAGCCCTCTCACATTCCATGTGACCAACCTGGTCGAGGAGGCCCCCCTGCCACCAGCCCCACTCACCCCTGCCAATCAACCATATCCCTTCTTGGGCCAGCCCCCCGGCCTGTGTCACGTGACCCTCCAGGCCCACCCTCGGATGTACACCGTCACCACCTCCTTTGGATTGGATTGAATTTGGTTATTGTCACGTGTACCGAGGTACAGTGAAAAGAAATTTTCTGCATGCAGCTCAACCAGATCATTTTGTACGTGAAAAGAAAACACTCAATGTAAATGCCCACCTTCCTTGCTGTGCCACATCAACCACACCTTTGTCAGTATCCCCCCCCCCCCTCCCCTAAGCAAAACAACAATCCCACCTCCCCTCTACTACACTAACCACCTGTTCACCCCCCACTGTGCTCCCTTTAACTAGCCCATCCAGCTAGCCTGTCAGTCCCCGCCCATGGTGCCAAACGTCGTACCCACCACTGAGTCCCATCCCACGCCCGCTCACACACCTCCATAGCACAAACAACAATGAAATAGGAAAAATATGCCTTCCATGTTCCCCAAACATCCCACCACAGAACCCAACAAAACCTCTCAAAGAAGAGATTCTCCCATAACCAATAAACAAAAGGCAATAAAAACGAAAAAGGCAGATAAAAAACAACATCTCCTCACTCCTCATCCTCCACAGTTCAATGTCCACCTTCTCCTGAAAGTCCATTGTCTCTCAAAAACTCCATTGTTGCCTCTGGTATTCCAAAATAACGTTCTCGTCCATGGTGAGTCACCCAGAGGTGGGCGGAGTTCAGCATCCCAAACTTCACCCCCTTCTTAAAGAGGGCAGCCTTCACTCGATTAAACCCGGCTCTTCTCTTAGCCAGTTCCGTGCCTAGGTCCTGGTACAGCCGGAGCTTATTACCTTCCAGGTGCACCTCCTCGTCTGCCTTGCCCATTGCAATATCTTCTCCTGATCGAGGAATCTGTGGAGCCGCACAACCATCGCCCTCAGTGGCTCGTTCGCCTGTGGCCTCCTCATCAGCGCCTGGTGCGGCCGGCCAATCTCCAGAGGCCAGGCGAAGGCCCCATCCCCATCAACGTCTCCAGCGTCTTGGCTACATATGAGCCAGTATCCTCTGCCTTGATGGCCTCAGGCATCCCCACAATTCAAGTTTTGTCTCTGGGAGCAGTTCTCCAGATCCTCCACATTCTCCTTTAGCCGCTGGGTCTCCCGCATCATTCCGATCTCAGCCCCCAGTGAGGTAAGCTGCTCCCTATGCCACCCCACCGCCTCTTCCACTTTCCGAATAGCCTGGCCTTGAGACTCCAGCCTCTGTTCCACCCGATCGATTCCGCTTTTAGTGGTTCCACCGCCTTGGCAAAGTCTTCCTGGGCTTCCCTCCTCTGCCGCCTGAACTTCACATTTAAGAAGTCCACCAGCTGCTCCGTTCACCACTGGGCATGCAAAGCTGACCCTTTACCCTCCACCATCTTCACCTGTGGCGCACAAAGAATTTCTTGCTACAACAGCTCCCTTCTTCCCGACCCACTTCTTGTCTATGGATCCATTCAGCAGCACCACCAGTGGAGTATAGCTTTCTTCAATCACTTCTACACCTTTTTCCACCAAAACATCTGCCCAGCAAATGGGGACAAGGACCAAAAAAACTGCCTCAAGTGGGAGCTGCCAAATGCGGGACCACTCATTCCATGGCCACCACCTGAAGTGTTGATTCCATAATTCTAAGTGATATTCACACCACATATGCCAGGCAATGATCACCATCAAAACAGAACGTTTAAACACTTCCCCTTGTCACTCAACAGGAACTTACAGAGAACGTATGAAAATATGAAAGGTACTGTCAGAGACAGTGCATCTTGAACAACTTTGCAAAAACATAATTTAGCTGCCTGGCCCACTGTTTCAATACATTGAATGACGTGAAGTTGCTGTATTGACAAGGTATATAAGGGCTAAACTCGTCATATAATTTTAAGGCTCACCATTTCAAGTCTAAACACCCATTTAATGATGAGGCAAGTTTTAATTGTTTACCATCAATTTCTCTGGCACTGAAAATTAGTTTTTACGATTGTGGTATCTTATTCCTTCAGCTTTTACTTATTTTTGGAGATTGGAAAAACATTTTACTTTCTCTTCATCTCCTTCTCTCGACGAAATCAATTTTTAACCACCTCGTTTTGACTTTCTGTACCTGAGCTGACTTGACATTGAATTCATTATTTTAATTTCAACTTTCTGGTTTAGGTTCTGCGCTGTTCATTAACTATTTTTCAATCGGTTGCCTGCCCTGAGCACACAGGTCCCAGATGACCTGTAGAGGGTGCTGTGCTCTTTGAAACTTTTACAGGGTCTTATTATCGATTTTGCTAAATTAGCTTGATTTCATATTTAATAACCTGCTTCATCTAAATCAGCCAACATACGTTGTTGCATTCCAGTATGTCCCTATATTCTGGAGAAAATTACTAGCTTGTGCAGTCACTTTCTTTTAAAACATTTTTATTCTCCTCTTTCACATTTTCTCCCAAATTTACACTCACCAACAGTAAACAATAAGCAGTAACAAATACAATGCTAATTCTAATGTAGATTGTACATACTCACGGCAATGTTAACATGTTTAAATGAGCAGTCGCTAAGCATTGGAAAGCAGGAAAATTTCACAGCTGTTCCAGCATCATCCTAGAACATCAGTTGCTCTTGAACAAGCAACATTTTATTATAATGAATTCTCTTTTGAATTATTCATACATGGAAATAACCACTATAAAAGGATTACCTACTACCAATAATTATGGTATGTGGCTTCTATTAAATGAGACATTTATATTTGTGGGTTACTTCTAGGTCACTGAAAGCAATTCCAATTCAGACTGTCACCGGCCTACTACACGGTTCCAGAGGAGTTCAACGTAAACTTGTGGCACACCACCATTCAGTTAGGCATTTTACAACCTTTCAGACTCAACATTGAGTTCAATAATTCTGGACTATAATCTCTGCCCCATTTTGTTTCCTTCTCTTTCCAGGTTTCAGTTTTTCTCTTATTTTTGTTGCAGTCAGTAGCACCTACTCTAAGCACATCTTTTTTTTTCCCTATCACCATTTCCTTTGGCCCTCTGCTGTCAAGCTCCCCTGTCTTCCAATATATCACAGATTTGGTCAGAAACTGAACTGGAATAGCCATATGCATAATATGGTTGTGTCAAAGGTTAAGAATCCGGCAGTGAGTGACACCTCAAAGCTCTTCAGCATCTGCAAAGCATAAGTTAGGAGTGCAGCTCCAACACGAGAGATATGCTTGACACCATCCAGGACAAAGCTGCCCAGCTGATTGGCACTCCTTTCACAAACATTCACTCCCTCCACCACTGATGAACTGTGACAACAGTGTGTACCATCTGCAAGATGCACTACAGCAACTTACCAAGTCTCCTTCGGCAGAACCTTCCAAAACCTATGACCACTACCATCTAGAAGGACGAGGGCAGCTGATACATGGGAAGACCACCTTCTGGAGGTTCTCCTCAGTCACTCACCATCCTGATTTGGAAATATATCACTGGTCCTTCATTGTCGCTGGGTCAAAATCCTGGAACTCCCTCCCAAACAGTACTGTGGGTTTAACTTAGACCACATGGACTGCAAGGTTCAAGAAGGCAGCTCACCACAACTACCTGAAGGGCAATTTGGGATTCGCAATGAATGCTGTTCTAGTCAGTGATGCCCATATCCCATAAATACATTTTTAAAAACTGTATACCCTCAATTGGAGCCGGCCTGGTCGGAAGTACATGATGCCGGTTATTGACCAAGCCAGCTCAAAGGCAATCCCAAAAATAGGAAACTCCAGGAATGGAGTTGGGAATCCCTTAATCGTGTCCCAGCTGCCATTTTTAAAGGTCCTCAAGTGATAGGGCCTCAGTAAAAATCCAGTCCATTAACTCAATTTCTATGACAGATGTTGCTTAACCTGCTGAGCATTTCCAGCATTTTCTATTTTAATCAAGTTAATTCATATTCTTTTTACAAAATGTTACATTGTTTAAAAATACTACTTATGCTCAACTAACTGTTGCAATAGTATTTTAGATAACTTACACACTTTGCACAGACTGTTACAAGCATTTTCAGTGTTTACTATCTTAATTTGAAAACATAATAATAATATTCTTCAGTACCAGACATTAAATGAACATAGAACGCTAAGTTAAAAATTTTGGATTTCATTTAATCTTGTTCCTGAATATTTAATACAATTAAAAGACATGGTATTTAATGCTTAGGTCATATTGTTTCTGTGTTTGCAACGGTGGTCAGATTGCCTGAAAATTCAACGAAAGAAGATAAAAGCTACAATTAAGTCACTTTTCAAAAATGTGCCTCTTTTGTCAACAATCTTTAAATGCGAACAAAAAAAGCATTAATGTAACCTTGAATTTGTTTAAACTTCTTTTATTTTTTCCAACGATAGATCAAACATTTATTTTTCAGATCAAAATGCAGGCAGGAGGTCCTGGGAATAGGACCAGATGGGTTGATGATAACATAGTCCTCTTACAAGTTTTACATTCAACGATGAACAAAAAAGGCCTTCATTACACTTGCTCTCAGACTTTGTGTGTGTTTTTACACTGGAACATGTGGCGATTAGAAATCCATTTGGTGCAGCCCCTTCTTCAGGGGACCTGCAGACCTGAGACCACCGTGAAAAGAGCAAGCAATTGCCTATCTCCTTCGCCAATTACATTGAAGAATCTTTACTGAGCCGCACAAACTCTGGCCCAAGAAGTGTAAGTTAGTATAGTTAATTCAATGTACAGATCGTGAAATAAAGAGAGGGAAGCAAAGATGTGATTAAGAGACAGACATAATTTAAAATGTTTTTTAAAAATACCTTGCAATAATTAAAATCTAAAGGAATGAGTCACCACACTTCTGATAATTAATTTTCAGTGCCAGAGAGGCCAGCCATTTGGGAATAATTAAATTGTATGTTGCTGTTAAAAAATTTACTTGTACTGTAATGTACAAGTCCCAACCTTTTCTTGCAAGTCCTGTTGGCACCTATTAGACAAGTAGTGCATATTCGCACTTGAATTCCATGCATTTCAATGCAGTCTCTTGGGAAGATAATATTACAGCGTAACTTATGGAGCAGCAGTCAACTCAAGACAGCAACTATCTGATCTCTGTCTTTAATTGCGCTTGTGGTTGGCAGAAGTTGATGTCCAATTTACTCTTTAATAATAGACTGCTGATGGGCAGAAGACTGCAGGGTTAAGATCCCTCTTCCCTCCAACACTCCAATCAATTCAGAGGCAGGAAAGCTATCACATGGCTTCCCACCAAGAAGCAAATTCAGACCTTTGTTGGCCACTAAGGGCCTCATCCCACCGCTGATGGAATTTAATCTGCGGTTGGCAC
The DNA here is from genome assembly GCF_047496885.1 of Scyliorhinus torazame. Lineage (NCBI taxonomy): Eukaryota > Metazoa > Chordata > Chondrichthyes > Carcharhiniformes > Scyliorhinidae > Scyliorhinus > Scyliorhinus torazame. Next base: position 168,293,433 of record NC_092709.1, on the reverse strand, counting down.
TTGCCATCCAGGGTGGCCTCCCAGCAAACCTGTTGGGTTTTTCAGCTGCATGACAAGATGGGGCACCTCGTTCACAGGCACCCTGTGCCTGATCAAGGGACTTGGCATCAGGAATGGGGGGACCTGCAGGAACCCATCCCCATGCCCTTGCTTCTGACTCCCCTGTCCACCACCTGCAACCCCTTCACTGCAACTTTCATTCCGCTCATAATCTCCACTGGCGATGCCGGTGAAGGCCTCAACTAAGTACCAGTAGGACTGTCAATACTGGAGAGCATCCAGTACTCTAACTGGGCTTAATTGGACGAAGGGCCTTATGCTGGCCAAGTAAGTGCTTGAATGGAATGTAATAGCATCAGACCTCCCAGAAAAAAGCAACTCGGAGCTCCCACCAGTTCCCCCATGAGGGGCGAGATACACTTCTCCCACATTAATTCCTGGCAAAAGAATGTGAAATATCAGGAGAAACTTTTAAGCATTTTAAAAATACTTTTGTTTGCTTAGAGAAAGGTATCTTTGTTAAGGATTGCATAAGTTGACAAACTCACTGAAAATGTCCTTCTTGGGGATGGGGGTATAACATCGACGAACTGTACACAATCGGCCCTTAATTATCTATCCATGCATTACAGGAAGCAGCAATTTTATTTTTAAATGCTTTAAAGCAAATTATGTTTAAAAAAATCAAAAAGCTATTGACAATGAGGAAAGCAGTGGGATTGGTGATCTGCGAGAGTAAAAGGAATTGTGGGTTGAGCGAGGAAGTAGTTCGGTGAGAGCATGGTGGTGATGGGTACGGTGGTTTATGGGCTGACCTTCGGGACCCATGTCGGCCGATCTTTGCGACACGGACCAACCGACCTTTGCAACACAGGCCATGTTCACTTACCTTCAATGCGAAAGTGGAGCCTACTTGGTCCTCACAATCTCATTCCAATCGGGTTCACAGGGCAATGCGCATATCAGGTGCAGACACCAGCCAGTTCCGTTGAGTAGTTTTCATCTTTGTGAGAACGAACAGAGCAATGCGCATATCAGGTGCAGACACCAGCCAGTTCCGTTGAGTAGTTTTCATTTTTGTGAGAACGGAAAATCCAAAATCCAACCTTGCACATGTAGATCGTCGTGAAGGGCAATGGCAACAACATGCTTGTTTTATTCAGCACTGAATACTCTTGGGAGATGCTACTCCAGAATGCTGACAGCTTCATGGGCTTTTGTCATGTTTTTAATGTGCTCTCACAGGTCAGAAACTGCAGTGTGGTCTTTTAATCTAAGTTAACAACTGACTCTGGGGTCTCAACCTCATAAGGATTTTTCACCCAGCACTTTGTTTTCAAAATCTGAAACTTCTCCTCTCATTTGCCAGTACGTCCCTGCATTAAACACACATAGGCTTTGCATCCTTATTTACACTGGCATAATTGACAGAACCATACCTCAAGAAATCATCTTGAGGCCCTGGAGCTCTGTACAGAGCTAACACTAGTTCTGTCCTGCTCTAGACTCTCCTGAGCAGCTCACTCCAGCAGATTCAAATGTGAAATCCTGGCCAGCAGGTAGACTGCCTATTTGTATTTCTGGCCGTCTCTTACTTGCAAGAAAACAAATCATTTTCACAATCCTCTTGCCAGCAGCTAGAAAATGGAAGAAACTCTCCTCTGTGATTTGGCAGCAAAAGCATGTACATAGAGGGTGCTTGACGTCAAGTGTACATGCAGGGTGCATGACCTGCTCACTGCTGCCGCTTCTGGCCGGAAGAGTGCACAAAACATCATTTCCTTCTTTTTTACAAGGTGGCAGTTGCCACTATTCTCAATAAAAATGCAGGTAACAGCTGTTGGGCACTTCTCCCGCAATCGGGACCATCATGGGAACGCTGCAACTGATTGCTCCACGGCCTTCCCAACAGCCGCCCGCTAGTCGCAACCTGCACTTTGAAAAATCCTGTACTAGAAGGTTTGAAACAAGGCGGCGGCAGTTTGGGACCTCAGCCATTTTTCTCAAAAGGTTGTTGGTCCCTTATCCTCATCCCGATATAGTCAGTTTGCAATCATCCTCAATGTCAGACTGTGGCCCCCACAATGGGCGGAATTTTACAGCCTCTGCCGACAACAGGAATCAATGTACTTTTGAACAGCTCGTCGCATTTCCCCTCCCACACTCCTTTTCGAGTACTCACAGGTCTGTGAGCAATGCTTTAGGTACACCCATGACTGACACAAATTGTCCAAGCACCCAAACACCCTTCTAAGTACTCTCAGCTCCTCCTCTCCCATTGATACTAAATCCCAAGCCTCTGTTTGTGTTCAGTAACTTTCTTGCCCACTGTTCCTAGAATCTTGGGGACCTCTCTCCAAGTGCTGATACTTTTTTTTTTAAACCTTTCATGGGATGTGGGTGTCACTGACTTAGTCAAGATTTGTTGCCCATCCCTAATTATCCTTGAACTGATTGGCTTACTTGAGGGTAGTCACATGCATTCTGGAATCAAAAGTAGGTCAGACCAAGCAAAGGCGACAGATTTCCTTCCCTCAAGGCCAGTGAACCAGATGGGATTTTACAAGAATCCCTGATAGTTGTCATGGTCACCATACCGCCACATTGTGAAAGGAAGTCCAGTTTTATATGTCTTTATTTGAAACAGGGACAATAAAAATATGTTGAAACAGGGACAAAAATTATTTTAAAAGGAAATCTGTTTCTTGAAAATGAGGAACAAGAAACAGACATGTGAACAACCAGGAAAGTTCATTCAGAGCAAGTGGATCATGCAGCGTTAAACATCAGCGCAGGCTTTATGGGATGAAAGGCTTTGTTCTATGCTGCAAAAATCTAAATTTGATAAAATATCAATATAACTTCAAAATTCTCCAGTGCATCCTAAGCGGAAAGGCCTGATTTTAAAATGCAATGGCATCAATCAATGTCATGCACATACCAAATTCATGTTGGAACAAATGTTTGTAGTGCAAATGGAGCTCATCTGTCAGTATGAATTAACAACATGGATTTACAAAATTAAGCAGAATTAATGGTTCGTTACCTCCAGTTGATTGTCAATATTCAAAATGAGGGCCCACATATCCGCACGCAGTCCTGTGGGACAACCCTGTCGAATGTACTGCTGAGCTGCAGCACTGTTGTGTTCAGACAAAACTAGAGGCAAATAAAAGATAGGTTTTTCACAACAATCTGCACTGACATCAAAAGCTATCTAGGCTGTTAGAATATTTTCTAACGAAGGGAGATGCAAAGGAAATACAAAATAAGGAACTGGAACAAGGCTGGCTGTGACCACATTTGCTTGAATACAACTTCTATACTCACAGTATAGTTAGAATGGAATATAAGCTGGTTGTTCTATGTGCATTAGCCTTCAAATAATATCTGTAAACATTCATATTGTATGTTTTTATTAGTTTGGACAACCATTTTCACCTTTATACAATTATTGAACGTCATATATACAAGTATTATGTAATAATTGGTCTAGAGACAAAGCAAACAATTTTTTTAAAAAATTCCGAGTTGCATGTTTTTTAAAAACACATCCGAGGAGTGCATTTCTATTCTACTTGTTGTCTCGATACCAACAAAACCTGTTGTATTTTACGTCCTACAACATGCAGACTGTTTATTTTTCACATCTTTTGAAAATATAGAATGCAATTGGAGGCAACTAAAACAAGGATAGCCTCTCAGATTTGTTTTGGGCCGGGGTTTAGAAAACTCCAAAGTATATTAAGGAGTTCACCTGACCTATAACTGTTTATTGATTTTGGCTACAATGAGCACAAGAGCCTGCCTTTCAGATGTTATTCAACAGACTTCTTAGGTGCTTTTAATTTTTAAAAAACTTTATTCGAAGAACTTAGTTAACATTTGTATAAACACACGCAGCAAGACTTTTTAATCAATTACGAACATAAAAAACCCACACAGCTACAGTAATCTATGTATAACCCTGAATGAATTCTCCCATAACTGTTCCAATCCAATAACAAAATCCAAGTAAAACTAGAAACCCCTTTTCAAAGGCGTGGCCCAGGACACAGCATTCTCACTGGTATAAGACTATTATTGATGCTCTGTTCCCCTTTTCAAGCAGCAAGTTTGAATTCCTGCCGGAAAGCAATTATCTCTTTTAAGTTACCAAGCAGTCTGGAAACAGCTTTTAAATGAAGATAGAGAAAAACACTTTTTTCAACCTGTGCAGTTCAAACCAGTCCAAACTCAAAGCGAAAGTAAAACTCACAGAGCCACAGCCCAGCTCCACCCATACAATGACATCACTGAAGCCATGTACGAAGACAAAAACATTTCTTCAAGGGACACTCCCATGACAGATTGGACTCTTAATGGCTGCTAGTACCATACATCTCTTCAACAGTGTCTCCATTCCTCCATTCCAACATTATGTCAATATCTTCCACAGCCAATGAACACTCCAGCAATCCTGATTCAGATACTCAATTTGGATGCATGCCAGTAAAGAAATAGGTCGAGTTTCTCCATTCCCCACTGCTGTGATCGGAAATCCATCGGCAGGAAAACGACCCACTCCCATGCCATCGGCCGTAGCACACTACCCACCCCACACTGGTGGGAAAATGTAAAATAATGATCTTCATGCAATTAATAGGCTGGAAGGCAGATTCTCCCCTCCATGTGTTGCTCCGACCCCCACTGTGGGAAATCCACCTTCTGACTACACCAAAGCAGCAAAGTGGTTTTGTTTTGGCTTCCTTGATGTGGTCAGGAGCTGTCAATCATAGCAAGAGTATTTATAAACATTGTGGTTAGCACCAAAGTAATGTACTTGAGATGCATTCGAGTGTGGAGGGAAAGATAATTAAACAACTTCCACAACATGTGGCTGAACTATTAAACTGTCAATCACAGGTATTGCTCTGTGACATTGAATGGATGCTTAGCATTTCACAGGATCTCAGGGGATTTGAAGCCATTTTACATGTTATGGACTTTCAAGGAAGGCTCTGAGATTTATAAAAGCTACTGTTTTAAAGGCATTTGTCTGAGGGAGCAGATAACAGGAAAGGGAAAGTGTTCCTACATTGATTCTTCACTGAACCAGCTGGATTGCTCATCAACCGTCAAGCAGAGCAGTACAAGGTGAGGCGGCCACTTTGGAATTAAAAAGTCAGATCAGGAAGATGCTGTTGAGCAGAGGTCTGCCTGAGATCACATTGCCAAGGGCTGGATGGGGCAGAACACACACGGGGCCTCCATTCCAGGGCATTGGTGTGAGTGGGGGGTGGGGGATATTCCTGGGGTCAATGCATCACCCACAGCCTGAGTCCACCTAAACCCCAGGACCCTTGGGGATCCGCCCTCTGCAGCCTGTCAGCGGAAGTGGGGCACATTACCTATGGACTACCCCCTTGATCCCTTGAGGAATCCATCGCACCAGGCAGGGGGGCCACTGCCAGCGTGCAAGTGCTATGGTGCCGGGGGTGGTACACCATTGGCAATGCCAGGGGGTGGAACTGAAGGGGGTGGTTGGAGGTTAGGGGGGTGTCGGGCCATCCTCATGCATGCGTGGTGTGAGGGTGACCCGTTATCCCTGAGGGGGTGGGGGGGGTTGCCCCTCCTTGATGAGGGGTTGGGGGTACCATCCTCATCAGCAGTGGAGGTCAAGACTGCGATGCGGGGGGAGGGGGTCCTGCCGCTAGACTCTGGTATTGGGCCATCATTTTACTGGGATTTTAATAAATTTGCATGGCCAAGGACTGTGACTCACACCTGGGCACCGCTCCTAATGCCAGCGGAGACCAGCCCTGATTCATCGACTCTGGAACAGAGAATCCAGGCCAAAGTTTAAAGAGATAGCATTCAGAAACAAACAAGAGTGGCTTATGAAATAACAATTTGTACAGACTTCAATGCAAAAATGTCAACATGAAACTGCAGCTATTGACATTAATCATGCTGCTGGCACAAATATAAGGCTTGGACAACAAGGGTTGCAATGCTTCATATGATGCTGCAGTTATGACTTTGTGGTAGATTGACAGCTGAGTCACATCTCTCCAGCATCAACGAGAATTAACTATTGCGTGAAACCTACTGATCTGAACGGTTTGGGATTGAGTCCAAGAACAAAAGTGCTTTTTTCCCTGACACCCTGCCAAATAGCTTTATATTTCAACATTAGATTTTGTCAAAAACGGAAAATGTGCAAGTAGCTACATTTGATACATTTATAATGAGAGCTTAAATAAGGGGTTAATTCCACACGAGGTAGAGTGAATGGGTGATACAAAAGTCATCAAAAGTTACAAAGGACAGCTTTAGTGCATACTCCATCTGCCTTCACATAATTCAGTGCATGCGATTTGAGGCAAATCATTTTCCTCCTCTCCCAAAGGTGAAATATTTTGCATGTCATAAAAAATTTCACAAGACATGCTCACATTAAAGACTCTTAATTTAATATGAATTGGATTGTTACATCAGTTTCCAAAAATAAAAAGTGACAAATTATGCACAAGTAATAAGATACTAAAAATAAAAGAATTGCATTTAGAACAAAGAACAGTACAGCACAGAAACAGGCCCTTCGGCCCTCCAAGCCTGTGCCGACCATGCTGCCCGTCTAAACTAAAATCTTCTACACTTCTTGGGTCCATATCCCTCTATTCCCATCCTATTCATGTATGTGTCAAGATGCCCCTTAAATGTCACTATCGTCCCTGCTTCCACCACCTCCTCCGGCAGCGTGTTCCAGGCACCAACTACCCTCTGTGTAAAAAAACTTGCCTCGTACATCTCCTCTAAACCTTGCCCCTCGCTTCTTAGACCTATGCCCCCTAGTAATTGACCCCTCTACCCTGGGAAAAAGCCTCTGACTATCCACTCTGTCTATGCCTCTCATACCTTTGTAGACCTCTATCAGGTCGCCCCTCAACCTCCGGCGTTCCAGTGAGAACAAACCGAGTTTATTCAACCGCTCCTCATAGCTAATGCCCTCCATACCAGACAACATCCTGGTAAATCTCTTCTGCACCCTCTCTAAAGCCTCCACATCGTTCTGGTAGTGTGGCGACCAGAATTGAACACTATACTCCAAGTGTGGCCTAAATAAGGTTCTATACAGCTGCAACATGACTTGCCAATTCTTATACTCAATGCCCCGGCCAATGAAGGCAAGCATGCCATATGCTTTCTTGACTACCTTCTCCACCTGTGTTGCCCCTTTCAGTGACCTGTGGACCTGTACACCTAGATCTCTCTGACTTTCAATACTCTTGAGGGTTCTACCATTCACTGTATATCCCCTACCTGCATTAGACGTTCCAAAATGCATTACCTCACATTTGTCCGGATTAAACTCCATCTGCCATCTCTCCGCCCAAGTCTCCAAACAATCTAAATCCTGCTGTATCCTCTGACAGTTCTCATCGCTATCCGCAATTCCACCAACCTTTGTGTCGTCTGCAAACTTACTAATCAGACCAGTTACATTTTCCTCCAAATCATTTATATATACTACGAACAGCAAAGGTCCCAGCACTGATCCCTGCGGAACAGTTATCCTATAGTTGTAAAAAACTAATTTATGAGTTTTTTTACAACCATAGGATGTATTAAAGTGTTTTGCAGCCAATTAAGTATTTATGACATGTTGCACGCAATAAATTCTCATGAGCAGCAATGTGATAATGACCAGATAGTTCCTTTTACTGATATTAGGCAGGACTTTCCATTTTTGAGACTGAGTGCGGTGGCGGGTTCTCTGGCACATTTCCTGCTGGGAGTGTGGCAGGGATGTGTGCCCAATTTTGCACTTGGAAGCTACTTAATTATGCATTGCTGTGTTTCTCTCTGAAACAGTGGCAGAGCAGGAATTGGCTTGCCTGCCCCACTGTCACCGAATGGGAGTGAAAGTCTGGGCACCATATTAAAACGCCACCCTCATTCTCTCCAGCACAACTTTGAGAAGACAACATGTTGAAGTGGCTACATCAAAGAAGAGAGCTCCTGTGAAGTTCAACAATGAATTCCTGGAGGCGCTCATCAATGAATGGTGTGAGAACAACGGGATATCCTCTACCTCAGGGATGGTTCCAGGAGGCCCACCAACGTCACCTCGCCGACCTCGGAGGCCATTGCAAGGACGGTCAGTGCATCAGGCAACCGCCCTAGAAATGCAATCCAGTGTTGGAAGAAGATAAATTACCTTATCTGTTCCGTCAGGGTAAGTCAACCTTCTCCTTACTCTAATCTCACCCTTTCTTTTTTTTAAAAAAATATATTTTATTCAAGATCTTTTGGCCAAACATAACAGCACATAGCGTTTCCTTTACACAGCAATAAAACAATATAAATAACAATGGCCAGTTTTAAACAAGTAAATAAATAATATATGAACAAAATCAAAAATAAAACTAAATGGCAACTGCCTTATCCAAGATAAATACTCTCCAAAAATACAATCCAACAATCCAATATACAATTACAGATACCAAATACCTATACATATACAATAACATCCCTGAGAGTCCTTCTGATTCCTCCCCCCCCCCCCCCCCCCCCGGGTTGCTGCTGCTGTCTTCTTCTTTTCCATTCCCTCTATCTTTCTGTGAGGTATTCGACGAACGGTTGCCACCGCCTGGTGAACCCTTGAGCCGACCCCCTTAGAACAAACTTAATCCGTTCCAACTTTATAAACCCTGCCATGTCATTTATCCAGGTCTCCACACCCGGGGGCTTGGCTTCCTTCCACATTAACAGTATCCTGCGCCGGGCTACTAGGGACGCAAAGGCCAAAACATCAGCCTCTCTCGCCTCCTGCACTCCCGGCTCTTCTGCAACCCCAAATATAGCCAACCCCCAGCTTGGTTCGACCTGGACCCCCACCACCTTCGAAAGCACCTTTGCCACCCCCACCCAAAACCCCTGTAGTGCCGGGCATGACCAGAACATGTGGGTATGATTCGCTGGGCTTCTCGAGCATCTCGCACACCTATCCTCTATTCCAAAAAATTTACTGAGCCGTGCTCCAGTCATATGCGCCCTGTGTAACACCTTAAATTGCATCAGGCTTAGCCTGGCACACGAGGACGATGAGTTTACCCTACTTAGGGCATCAGCCCACAGCCCCTCCTCAATCTCCTCCCCCAGCTCTTCTTCCCATTTCCCTTTCAGCTCATCTACCATGATCTCCCCCTCATCCCTCATCCCCCTATATATGTCTGACACCTTACCGTCCCCCACCCATGTCTCTGAGATCACTCTGTCCTGCACCTCCTGCGTCGGGAGCTGCGGGAATTCCCTCACCGGTTGCCTCGCAAAAGCCCTCAGTTGCATATACCGAAATGCATTCCCTTGGGGCAACCCATATTTTTCCGTCAGCGCTCCCAGACTCGCAAACGTAACATCTACGAACAGATCTCTCAATTGTGTTACCCCTGCTCTTTGCCATGCTCCAAATCCCCCATCCATTCTCCCCGGAACAAACCTATGGTTATTTCTTATCGGGGACCGCACCGAGGCTCCCGTCTTTCCCCTGTGCCGTCTCCACTGCCCCCAGATTTTCAGTGTGGCCACCACCACCGGGCTTGTGGTGTATTTCTTCGGTGAGAACGGCAACGGCGCCGTCACCATAGCTTGTAGGCTAGTCCCCCTGCAGGACGCCCTCTCCAATCTCTTCCACGCCGCTCCCTCCTCTTCTCCCATCCACTTACACACCATTGAGATATTGGCGGCCCAGTAGTACTCACTTAGGCTCAGTAGTGCCAGCCCCCCCCTGTCCCTACTACGCTGCAAAAATCCCCTCCTCACTCTCGGGGTCTTCCCGGCCCACACAAAACTCATAATACTCTTCTCAATTCTTTTGAAAAAAGCCTTCGTGACCACCACCGGGAGGCACTGAAACACAAAAAGGAATCTCGGGAGGACCACCATTTTAACCGCCTGCACCCTCCCTGCCAGTGACAGGGACACCATGTCCCATCTCTTGAAGTCCTCCTCCATCTGTTCCACCAACCGCGTTAAATTTTGCCTATGCAATGTACCCCAATTCTTGGCTATCTGGCTCCCCAAGTACCGAAAGTCCCTTGTTACCTTGCGCAACGGTAAATCCTCTATTTCTCTGCTCTGCTCCCCTGGATGCACCACAAACAACTCACTTTTCCCCATATTCAATTTATACCCTGAGAAATCTCCAAACTCCCCAAGTATCCGCATTATCTCTGGCATCCCCTCCGCTGGGTCCGCCACATATAACAACAAATCATCCGCATACAGAGATACCCGGTGTTCTTCCCCTCCCCTGAGTACTCCCCTCCACTTCCTGGAACCCCTCAATGCTATTGCCAGGGGTTCAATTGCCAGTGCAAACAATAATGGGGACAGAGGACATCCCTGCCTCGTCCCTCTATGGAGCCGAAAATATTCAGACCCCCGTCCATTCGTGACCACACTCGCCATCGGGGCCCTATACAGCAGCTGTACCCATCTTATATACCCATCTCCAAAGCCAAATCTCCTCAGCACCTCCCACAAATAATCCCACTCCACTCTATCAAATGCTTTCTCGGCATCCATCGCCACCACTATCTCCGCTTCCCCCTCTGGCGGGGGCATCATCATTACCCCTAGCAACCTCCGCATATTCGTATTCAGCTGTCTCCCCTTCACAAACCCAGTTTGGTCCTCATGGACCACCCCCGGGACACAATCCTCTATCCTCATTGCCATTACTTTGGCCAGAATCTTAGCGTCCACGTTCAGGAGGGAAATAGGCCTATAGGACCCGCATTGCAGCGGGTCTTTTTCCTTCTTTAGGAGGAGCGATATCGTTGCCTCTGACAGAGTCGGGGGCAGCTGCCCCCTTTCCCTCGCCTCATTAAAGGTTCTCATCAGTAGCGGGGCCAGCAAGTCCACACATTTCCTATAGAATTCAACTGGGAATCCGTCTGGTCCCGGGGCCTTCCCCGCCTGCATGCTCCGAATTCCTTTCACTACTTCCTCCGTTTCAATCTGTGCTCCCAGTCCCACCCTCTCCTGCTCCTCCACCTTAGGAAATTCCAGCTGGTCCAGAAAACACATCATTCTCTCCTTCCCATCCGGGGGCTGAGCTTCATATAATCTTTCATAGAATGCCTTGAACACTCCATTCACCCTCTCCGCTCCCCGCTCCATCTCTCCCTCCTCATCTCTCACTCCACCTATCTCCCTCGCTGCTCCCCTTTTCCTCAGTTGGTGGGCCAGCAACCTGCTCGCCTTCTCCCCATATTCGTACTGAACACCCTGTGCCTTCCTCCACTGTGCCTCCGCATTACCCGTAGTCAGCAAATCAAATTCTACATGTAGCCTTTGCCTTTCCCTGTACAGTCCCTCCTCCGGTGCCTCCGCATATTGCCTGTCCACCCTCAGAAGTTCTTTCAGCAACCGCTCCCGTTCCCTACCCTCCTGCTTTCCTTTATGTGCCCTGATTGATATCAGCTCCCCTCTAACCACTGCCTTCAGCGCCTCACAGACCACTCCCACCTGGACCTCCCCATTATCATTGAGTTCCAAGTACCTTTCAATACACCCCCTCACCCTTAAGCACACCCCCTCGTCCGCCAATAGTCCCATGTCCATTCTCCAGGGTGGACGCTGTTCTTTTTCCTCCCCTATCTCCAAGTCCACCCAAGGTGGAGCGTGATCCGAAATAGCTATAGCCGTATATTCCGTCCCCGTCACCTTCGGGATCAGCGCCCTTGCTCCTCGGTCTACTAAATCTCCAGGGGTCTACTCCTCCCATCTGCTCCATAAAGTCCTTAAGCACCCTAGCTGCTGCCGGCCTCCTTCCGGTCCTGGACCTCGATCTGTCCAGCCCTGGTTCCAGCACCGTGTTAAAATCTCCACCCATTACCAGCTTCCCCGCCTCTAGGTCCGGGATACGTCCTAGCATGCGCCTCATAAAGTTGGCATCATCCCAGTTCGGGGCATATACGTTCACGGAGACCACCGCCTCCCCTTGTAATTTGCCACTCACCATCACGTATCTGCCCCCACTATCCGCCACTATGGTCTTTGCCTCAAACATTACCCGCTTCCCCACTAGTATGGCCACCCCCCTGTTTTTTGCATCTAGCCCCGAATGAAACACACATCCTTTGCGTTGTCTGACCTGGTCTATCAGTTCCAAATGCGTCTCCTGCAGCATAACCACATCTGCCTTAAGTTTCTTTAGGTGTGCGAGTACCCGTGCCCTCTTTATCGGCCCATTCAGCCCTCTCACATTCCACGTGATCAGCCGGGTTGGGGGGCTCTTTACCCTCCCCCCCCTTGTCGACTAGCCACCCCCTTTTTTTTATCCAGCTCCTCACCCGGTTCCCACGTAGCTGTGTCCCCCCCCCGGCGGCGCCCCCCCGCCCCGCCCACCCCACCCCATACCAGCTCCCCCTTCTCCCCAGCAGCAGCAACCCAGTTAACCCCCCCCCCCACCCCCCCCGCTAGATCCCTCACTAGCGTAATTGCACCCCCCATGTTGCTCCCAGAAGTCAGCAAACTCTGGCCGACCTCGGCTTCCCCCCGTGACCTCGGCTCGCACTGTGCGACGCCCCCTCCTTCCTGCTTCCCTGTTCCCGCCATAATTATCATAGCGCGGGAACAAAGCCCGTGCTTCCCTTTTGGCCCCGCCCCCAATGGCCGACGCCCCCAGCTCCTCCACCTCCCTCCCTCCCCCATAACATGGGGAAGAGAGAAAAGTTACAAGGTCGCAGGATTAACAACTTAAAAATCATCTCTCCCCCCTTTTCCCCCCTCTTCGCCCCCCATATTCGCCCCACCACTTTGTCTCAAACGTTCTTTTTTATAACCCACTTATTCCAATTTCTCTTCGACAATAAATGTCCATGCCTCATCTGCCGTTTCAAAGTAGTGGTGTTTCCCTTGATGTGTGACCCACAGTCTTGCCGGCTGCAGCATTCCAAATTTGACCTTCCTTTTATGAAGCGCCGCCTTGGCCCGATTAAAGCTCGCCCTCCTTCTCGCCACCTCCGCACTCCAATCTTGATATACGCGGATCACCGCGTTCTCCCACCTACTGCTCCGAGTTTTCTTTGCCCATCTGAGGACCATCTCTCTGTCCTTATACCGGAGAAATCTCACCACTATGGCTGGGGGACTTTCTCCAGCCCTCGGTCTTCGCGCCATAACTCGATAGGCTCCCTCCAGCTCCAACGGACCCGTCGGGGCCTCCGATCCCATTAACGAGTGTAGCATCGTGCTCACATATGCCCCGAAGTCCGTCCCCTCTGCACCCTCGTGAAGACCAAGAATCCTTAAATTCTTCCTCCTCGCATTATTCTCCAGCACCTCCAGCCTTTCCACACACCTTTTATGGTGTGCCTCGTGCATCTCCAACTTCACCACCAGGCCTTGTATATCGTCCTCGGCGGCCTTTGCCTTCACGGCCCGAAGCTCCTGCTCCTGGGTCTTTTGCTCATCCTTTAGCCCTTCAATCGCCTGTAATATCGGGGCCAACAGCTCCTTCTTCATCTCCTTTTTAAGTTCTTCCACGCAGCGCTTCAAGAACTCGTGTTGTTCAGGGCCCCATATTAAACTATCACCTTCCGACGCCATCTTGGTTTGTGCTTGCCTTCCTTGCCGCTGCTCTAAAGGATCCACCGCAATCCGGCCACTTTCCTCTCCTTTTTCCATCCGTGTCCAGGGGGGATTCCCTTCTGGTTTACCGCACAGTGTTTTTAGCCGTTAAAATTGCCGTTGGGGCTCCTATTAAGAGCCCAAAAGTCCGTTCCACCGGGAGCTGCCGAAACGTGCGACTTAGCTGGTCATCGCCGCACCCGGAAGTTCCCAATCTCACCCTTTCTTAACAGCATCATGCACTCAGGGTTGCACTGCTCAACGTCTCACCCAATATTAGAAGTGGACACATGACCACTATATCAGTGCACTTTAACATCCCCAGCATCTCATCACTGATGCTGCACAAAGCCCCATCCTCACCCATTACTGGAGAGGGCACAGCACACATGGATGCTTGCTAACCTCTCATCCATCTCTTCTCATCACATTCCATCTACTTGTCTTCATCTAGGCCAAACTTGCGCACAAGAGGTAGAGGTCCAGACTGGAGGGGGGAGGACTAAAATCATGAAATTCATAAAATGAGGAAGAAGCGGCTGAGTTAGCGGACGAGGACAGGAACCGCTTCTGTGGGGAAGGCAAAATCGGGTTCTCCCAGCAAGCCAGTACATATGAGTCCCCCATGATCATAATCCTGACATTCTCAGTGAGTGATTTGCTATGTCGTATTCAGTCTGTGATGCAGCCAGATAGGATGTTTTCTATGGTGCATCCGTAAAAACTGGTAAGAGTCAATGTAGACATGCCGAATTTCCTTAGTTTCATGAGGATGTGTAGGCCCTGTTGTGCTTTCCTGGTCGTAGCATCGACGTGGGTGGACCAGGACAGATTGTTGGTAATGTGCACACCTAACAATTTGAAGTTGTCAACCATCTCCACCTCGGCACCATTAATGCAGACAGGGATGTGTACGATACTTCGATTCCTGAAGTCAATGGCCATCTTCTTAGTTTTGCTGACGTTGAGGGAGAGATTTGTTGTCATTACACCATGCCACTGGGTTTTCTACCTCCCTCCTATACTCTGACTCTTTATTTTTCAACATATGACCCACTACTGTTGGGTCATCAGCAAACTTGTAGATGGAGTTGGAGTCAAATTTTGCCACACAGTCGTGTGTGTACAGGGAGTATAGGGGGCGAAGTAAGGAGCCTTGCAGGCCCCTGTATTGAGGACTATCATAGAGGAGGTGTTGTTATTTATTCTTACTGATTGTGGTCCAAGGGTCAGGAAGTCGAGGATCCAGTTGCAGAGGGAGGAACCAAGTCCTAGATTTTGGAGTTTTTGTATCAGCTTGGCTGGGATTATGGTGTTGGAAGGCGGAGCTGCAGTCAATGAATAGGAGTCTGACGGAGGAGTCCTTGTTGTCGAGGAAGCTAGGATCTATTAGAAGACCCGTCAATCCATTCACCTGCACCCTCCACTAGTTGAGAGACACATACCTCGGTAGGTCCTAGTTATATACCTCGATAGGTCCTATTTATAGAATATACTTGGGTTACAATCTGGGATTATCTGGCTGACACGTCTCCACGACAGTTAGAGGCAGTGACAGCTCAGGTCTCTGGCACTTGAGACTGCTAGAGACTCCCACAAGTCCAAGTCTGATGATGCGCCTTTGGAAATGAGCATGTCAAACATGCTGGAGATGCAACCACAGGTGGTCTAAAATCATGTAAAGTTACAAGAAGCAGTCAACAGACTAAAACAAAGGATAGAAGTATCCGTTTATGTTCTGTATGATGTCAAGGCTCTGTTATGCAAGCGTCTCAAGGTCTCCTCGGGAAAGTTGGCGACTACCTTGAAGATGTTGGTCCAGCAGACACTGCTAGATTTGTGTTCAGACCTGCACTCCATCATTGCAGACAATAGTGGGATCCATCAGTGGCTAGGTGAAAGGGGGCAGGACATCCTGATATCCTTCCAGGTGCTCCTTCTCCTCAAGGAATCAGGTAGGGGCCCTCAGGCACCCACAGGGAGGACAAAAGATGGATACCCCGGGAGCTCCAACCAGGTGACTTTGAGAGTCCAGCCGATCCAAATCTCCTCTGCCTATGACCCCGTCTCTCCAGCTGTACAGGGCTAGGAGGGTGTAGCTGCCTCATTGGAAGCTGGGGCCCTCCAGGTCTCAGCACTCCAGATCTCGGTCCTCTAGAGGACACCTACCAAGATCATCAATAAGACAACGGGGCATAATGGTCAGTAAGCTGCCTCCACCTCTGCTGCTTATGTTGGGATGCACCTCGACATAGAAAAATTACAAAGCTTTGAAATAACTTCTGGGTTACAGATGTTCAATCTCTGTAAATATAATGCACCTTTGTAAATACATTTGCTATCTATGAGAATGGTGTAGTCATTTGAAAGCGTTGTGCATATGCATCTGTCTGAATCATGCGGTTTGAAGATGCAAAGCCAAGTGTTGAAATTGCTCTCAATGTTTTTGGTTTAAAGGCCTTTTAGTCCACTGACATGGCAATAAGTGGAGGAAGGAATGTGGATGTGTCACACTGCCTATACCTTAATCATCCTGGAATTGTGTGGCTATTAGAGTGTCATGAGTACGCCTTCCCTGTTGTGCTTCTTCGAAGGCAGCCTCACTTGGAAACAGATCCTCAACTTCCAATTCAGGTTCCTATCCATCCTGTTCTTCATCATTCAAGAAGCTCTCCGCCTCCTCCATGTTTCCTCTGGCAAGGGACCCTCTTTAGAATGCCAGGTTGTGAAGGGCACAATACAGCACAATGATGTGAAGAGTACTGCAGAGGCATACCTGAGTGGTTCAGGAATCGGAAGTGCATCTTCAGGATGCCAACGGTTTGCTTGATTGTGCTGCTTTATGCGCCTCGTTGTATCTCTCCGAGTGATTCAGAGGATGACACACTGGTGTCATGAGCCACCATTTGAGTGGGTACCCCTGATACTTATATCCAAGCAGCAAACCATGTATGTGCTGAGATCCTTCAAATATGAGGCACCTGGGAGTGACTCAGAATGAGCAATGGCACGACGTGCTTTTGATGATCGTACACCAATTGAACCTTGATGGAGGGATCCCTTCCCTGCTTATGAACACAAGGGACGTTGCCATGGAGCTCTCAATGCCACATGTCTGCAATCGATTATACCCTGTGTTTTAGGGAAGCCTAAGATATTTGCAAACTCCCTAGCTTGGCTAGCTTCATCGAGTGTCAAGTTCACATATTGATGAGCCTTACAGTAGAGAGCATTTGTCACCTCCTTGCTACATATGTATGCTGTGGTCTGTGAGATGCCGCATAGGTCTGCTGTGGATGCCTGTAACGATCCACAGGAGAAGGATTGAGTACGGCGGTGAACTACTGGGGCACTGACAGGGATGTCGTCTCAGTCCATGAGGCATCAGATCCTCCCACAGAATGTGGTAGATGTGATTCACCACCTCTCTTGACAAGCACTGGTGATCTTGACTATGGAATGACAAGATTAATAAGATATATTCCCCCAAATGCAACATCAGATGGTGAGGAATTGAAACAACCTTTTCATTGAATGCAGACAAATTTGGTTGACATTAATTGACCGATGAAATGAAAATGTGTGAAAATCCTCAAACACCACAAATAAGCAACTTCCCCTACCTCCCTACACCCCACTGGGAAGAAAATAGCTCACCAGCAACTTTTTCAGTGAAAATAACATTGGGCTGGACTTTACAGGGTGCCTCAGTCCCCGCCACCCACACCCAACTAAAAGAAATTGGTTATCCCCGCTTCAATTTAATGCTGGGAACAGTGTTAATTGATTTAAAGGGAGACTTTTGACCCCACCTCAAAAGAGGTCCCACCTTAGAGAGCTGCAGCCCATCAGATGGCCAACAGTGTCAGGCGGTAGCAGTGGCCATTGCTTGGGCTATAGCCGGTCCCAACAAAGAGGACTCAGATCCATAGGTAAATCAGGATCACAGGTGGTGGGCTGGCAAGCCCCAGTGAGTGGGCTGAGGGGCCTGGTCTGATTGGTCAGTGAAGGATGAAGGGACAAGTATGATCTTGGGGGGGGGGGGAGACGGGACTTAGCTGCGATGGGCACAAGGGACCTACAAAGAAGGTTCTCCTCCACCTGTCTAACACCAGCTAAATCTATCGGGCTTCCAGCATCGTGTGGTCCTTCCCCCACCGTTTGGATGAGGTCCTTTAGTGGCCATTAACTGACACCTCCCCAGCACCCGCTTAAAATTTCAGACAGGTTTGGGGCGTGCAGGTAAGCGGCAAGAAGGCTACCCACTGGATTTTACAAGCTCCACAACCTCCCCGTCCTCAAACCCACCAAAGTTGGGGAAGCTCAAAATCCAACCTATTGAGTAAGAAACTTTGGTATTTCCTCAAGTTAAATCTATTTTATGTGGACTATTTTACTACTGTATCTTCATTAAAGCTCCCTACACCACAGCTCCCAACACCATACATAATTAATTATATAAATGAGTTGACTAAGTATCTGCTCCCAGACATTTGCCTGTGATCTGTAATTAGCTCGTCTGAAAGCAAACTTTGTTACCCTTTTTCTCGGCAAGCATTTGACTCACATCTCCAGCACCAGGGACTTGGTAAGAAAATCAGGTTACCTGCACACTCTTCTGACTCATTTCCAGTAGGTTCTTACCTCTTTGTCCAAGACGTAGGTACTCACTTTCAAACAGTTCTGTAAGAGACAATTGAAGTAATGCAATTATCAGAAACAGAAAGTAATTCCATATTTTCTTTAATGCCTTCAGGCCATTTAACAAACCTTGCCAATCAGGAAAATAAAAGGAAAATACTGCCGATGCTGTAAATCTGAAATGAAAAGCTCGGAAGAAGAGACATACAGACACAAAAAGTTAACTCTCTACAGATGCGGCCATCCTTGCTGAGCTTTCAAGCATTTTCTGTTTTTATTTTACAAATCAGGAGTCAATCTGACAAAAAATACTGTACTTAGAGCCACAGACGTTTACAGCATAGGAGGACATTCAATCCATCATGTCTGTGCCCCTTTGCTCGTGCAATCCAAAATCCATCCCACTGTTCTTCTCTCTAAAGCAGGCATTGTCAAACTCGGGGGCGCGACCCGCCGGTGGGTCACGGGCGGGTGTCGGGAGGGTCGCAGAGCCGTCGGTCGCAGCACTCCCGATCGCGCAAATCTGCGTGCAACAGCCGGCTGTTAATAATGCCGGCTGCAAGCGGCCTTCAAAGCAGCCGCGAACATGTAAAAAAATGCGTCCACACTGCGCATGCGTGCCAGATCGGCGCGCATGCACAAACTGCACATTCGCGCAGATGATCGGGCGCGCATGCGCAGTACAGCCGCTTTTTTTTTTAAAACGGTCGCAGATTTTTGTTTTAAAAGTTCGAGGGGGGGTTTATTCATTTATTTTATTCATTTAATTTTTATTTTTTTCATTTATTTTATTCATTTTTTTTTACAAGTTCAGTGGGGTTTTATTTGATAATATTTTACAGGAAAAAAAATGCAGAACTTTGGACAGATGGAGACTCCATACTTTCCGACACCGGAAGGCTTCACCTTCATCCATCAGGTTCCATTGCAGGAGCGTGTACGAGGGCCAAAGGGACCCAAAACCATTTCCTCCATTTTTTTCTGCAGCAAACAAGGTAAGAGAAAATGGTGGGTCACGCAGGTCGGCCGGCGTGGTTCGCGAAGGTCGGCTGGGTTGGGTCCCGAAGGTTGGCAGGATGGTAAAAATGGGTCCCTGGAAGAAAACTTTGAAGAACACTGCTCTAAAGAATATCACGCTCCAAAACCCCTTTACAAAATACATTTCTCCTACTTTTCACCTTCATGCTAATTGTAAATTGATGGCCCCTCATTACTGAGTCCTCTACTGTTAAAATTAGATTTTCTTTCCTGTTCATTCTTCATTTGAAAAATAAACTGCAATCATGTTTCCATTTTCCAATGGAAATGGCTCCAGAATCTCAAGGTCTTACTCAAAACTTGAACTTTCCATCCAAGTCATTGGAGGGATTTTCTGCCCCAGTTTTCGACATGCGGGAAAGCATGCGGAGGATTCAACAGGATCATTTAGGCTGGCAGGGTTTCCCATTGAGGGAGTCCCTACCTCCCACCAATGTTGTAATGAGGTTCCCACCATGAAAGGTCAGGAACCCCATTACCACACTGTCTTTCGCAGCCTCCCCGTTGTATCATTCCCCACGCAAGGAATTCAGTGTCCGTGGGGGCAGTGTTGATCACTGTCCATCGGAGGAGGCGGGGGATTATTTTATTATTTTTTTCAGATTGGGGCACAGGGCCTAAGGTTGCTGGCTCATTTGGGCCCGCCCCACCAGTGTGATGTGTGTGACCCACCTCCAGGATTTCTTCTACCTGTCAAACAAATATGGTGGTAAAAGCCAGCAGAGCAGCTGACTTCCATCGCTTTCCCCACCTGAATTGACACATAGTCAAAAAAGAGAAATTTCTGCCCACTAACTTACTAAATCAATTCTGTACATACCTTGCGGCTATAATACCTTCTCCAAAATGGTGCCCCCCAAAACTGCACTCAATACTTTAATTGTGTCCTAGCCACTGTTTTATACAAATTTATTACTTACTTCACAGCTCTATTCCTAAAACCATATTGCTGCAAAAACAGTAGTTCCATATTTGAAGTAAAGGAACTTTTAAACGTTTGTGATCGACATGGTTGTATTTAACCTAAACAATTTTCTACTGAAACAAATATTACATTATATAACTCCAGCAAAGTCAAAAAGAATCAGATATCCATCCCTAACATAACAGAAACTTGTTACTGCATTAAATGAAACAGCAAAATACTGTGGCACTTAACTTTATTTTTACTTAATCATTCACAGGATTTGGTTGTCACTAGCTGGGCCCATCACAAATTGTTCTGAGAAGTCGGTGGTGAGCCGCCTTCTTGAACTGCTGCAATCCCTCTGGTGTAGGAATACTCACAGTGCTGTTAGGCAGGGAGTTCCAGGATTTTGATCCAGCAATAGTGAAGCACCAGCAATATCATAGAATCCCTAGTATAGGAGGCCATTCGGCCCATCGAGTCTGCACCGACTCTTTGAAAGACCACCCTACCTAGGTCTAATTCCCCATCCTATTCCTGCAATTCAAGCCGAAGGGGCAATTTAGCATGGCCAATCCACCCAACCTGCATATATTTGAACTGTGGGAGGACACAGGAGCACCCGGAGGGAACCCACGCAGACACGGGGAGAAAGTGGAAACTCCACACAGATAGTCAACTGAGGTCGGAATTGAACCCGAGTCTCTGCCACTGTGAGGCAGCAGTGCTAACCACTGTGCCGCTATTCCAAGTTAGGATGTTATGCGGTTTGTAGGTGACCTTGCAGGTGGTGACAAAATAAATAATAAAAAGTGTGCAAATTTCTCAAAAAGAAGCAGTGCCAGTCATATAATCAGGATTACAATTTTGTAGCATCCTCGCATGAAATACTACACTGCCAACCGCACTCTAGAAAATTACTCCTAAAACCTAGATGTGAAGGAAATAAAAATCAGTTTGTAGCAGAAATGTAAAATTTGATGTCAAATACTGCACTGTTTGAAATATTTTTTTCTGTTTATGCGACGGAGCCAGATGTTGGTGTTAAACAACAGCATTTCACAAACTATTACGGCATAGTTTTGTGCCTAGGATTCCTGGCAAAATTAGCTCCTAATCTTGACAATAAAGCTATTCACTGATTGAAGCCATAGAATATGTATTATCAAACAGGATAAAATAAGGCTGGTTTGAATGATCAGTTATCCCATCTATAATTTCTTTTAGTAAAAGCCCCAAATATAAAGAATTCCTTAATACTCTAAAAACATTAAACAATTAAAAGTACTCACCATTTGGGATCTGCATCGAATCATCAACACCAAGTTGCTCATAGTTTAAACCTAGTTCAGTAAACAGATTCCTCTTTGCATAATAAAAGAGGAAAATTAATCAAAATGTTTGTATGCATTGAAGAAGACTTTGTTTCCATAAAATGTTTTTAAGAACATAATAGTAGCAAGTACATTAAGAAGCAAATTTAAGGCAACAGGGTGTTTTTGTGCTCCGACATACTGCATCATGAAGTGGTTGGACACAGTTATGTTCCAGAATTCCACAAACAGCATGTTTCTGACCTCAGATGGGTCAACAGAAGATCCAAGTGAAAGCCAGTTAACAGATGAATGGGTGGACAAGATAAGTCAGCTCACAAAAATCGTGCTTGCCCTTCCATAGTCAATTCAAGAGCAATATTGAGGCCTGAATTTTTGCTGAGACTAAGAGCGTCTCCAGCTTTGCCAAAATGGCACCTGAACCCCGATTCCAGAAATCCTGGCACCCACCTTTTTATTTCCCGGTTGAGGGGGTGAGGGGAATGGAGGTGGGTGGTAGTTTGCACATCCATAATTCACTGTTCAAACAGATCCAATTTTCATCAGTGGGATCTCCAAAACACGACTTGTGGGACTCACACTTTTGGGGGGAAAGGGTAAACTTACTGGAGGTCTTTGGAATGGTGGAGTACCCTTTGGGAGAGTTCACATCCCTTTGGGATTGTTACAAATGGACAGAAATGCGTGTAAAACATGGATAAACTCAGTCAAGCTATGAAGGCATTTAAATGCCCTTGGATCCTCAAGCTATCAACAAATTTAAATCTCCTGCCCTTTAAATTTAAACAAGACCGTTTAAAAAAAGACAATGTTTGCTATTTCACTTTATTGACATATGCCTGAGGACTATAGGATTTGTGCTGCATGACTGGTTTCTCAACCTATCTCAGTGGGTGCCTGTCAGTTCAGTTTGATTGACAGCTTCAAGTGGTTATAAAGTCTTTGATGTGGGGCTATGAATACAAATGTTTGCGTTTATAAGGATTATGTACTTGAATGAATTTAAATATAGTGGTTGAGCTTTTAACTGTTTTTTAAAGTAGTGACGTTATCGATTGACATGGGTCCTGAGGTCTTCCCATGGTGGATACTGGATAGCATGCATGACACAAGAGAAAACGTTGGGTGTGCATGGGTTGGCATAGGGGCTATAAATGGGGTTGGTGGGGTGAAGCCTAGAGGGCTGTTTTTTGTTTAATTATTTTCCTTACAAGTCCCGCAGCACTGAATCATGTCTTTCACAAAGTTCACCTCTGCAACTGGGGCTGCCTCTGCACTGTTTCCGGGGATAGTGGACCCAACTCCAATTCACACCATCCCCAATGACACACACCCGGAGCCAGAATCTAAAAATCCGAGCCATTTTTTATGACTCGTGTTTGTGGAACCAGTTGTTTTCCCGATGGCAGAGCAAAATTCAGGCCTAAGAGTCCCAAGAACAGATCGCCTGGCTTATCTCTTGCTGGGGAACGGTGCGCACAAGAACAAGATAATCAGGATAAACACAAGAGGTACTCTGGAGAAAAACATCACCAAACTTTAACAATCCAAAACAAGTTAATTGTAAAAATAAGAAAGCCGAATAACAAAAATTTGACAATTAATAATTCCATTGGCAAGTCTAAACAAATTAACAAGAGGATCATTAATTATTGTAACTATCAATTATCAAGTTGTAAAATCTAATGGTCTAAAAGCAACATTACAAAAACATCACATTAATTTACTTTAATAGGTTTATTTTAAAGAATTCCCCTCTTCCACTTCTTTTACGACCTTTCTTCCAATTTTGCTTTTAATCAATCTCAGGTCCCTTTCTAACTGTCCCTTTGCTAATTCCACTCCCTTTGTTGTATATTTCTGCCACTCATATTTTCACTAAATGCTTTACATACGCATTTCTCTTGCAAATACTCAATCAGTTTCCCATTTGCAACCCAGTTATGCCTCTGATCTATCTTGTAAATAATTAGCTGCATCATCCTTCCCTACTTCACTCATTATTTTATTCGTATTACAATCAGTTCTTTCTCATTTCCATGAATAAATAACAGAAACATTTGGGAGGGTGAATTAGGAGAAAAAACAATTTCCTAAAACCTGCATTTTGTCCCTCAGCAAAATGCAAGTCCAGAGATGTATGCAGATTACATCTACAATTTCAGAATGCATGTTGGAGTCTTGTTAACTACTAAAGCTATGTCAATAATAGATTAAGACACTACATATTCTGATCTCAATAAATCATTCATAGTACATAATGCAGATTAAATTTTAACAAGAATTCCTGTTAGATTTAAAAAAAATATATTTGTACTTCACAATACTTTGGTGATGTTCGATTTTAAACATTATTTTTAGTAATGAACAGTTTGAAATACGAGCTTTGTAGCATTTTGTGATCAAAACTTATATTACTTCTGGAATTGCCACTGGAACACAAAAGGAGTGTTTGAACTGTGTAAATAATTGAGTTGTCATTTAGCTGAAACATGCCATGTTATTCTCACTTATATTCTTACGGTTTAATGATGTTAAAAATAAAAACATTTTTTTCCCCAAATATCTCACTGGTTTCCAGGCTAGAAATTTCTCTAATTTTTGATGACAAGGATAAGTGAAAACTAACTGAACCACCTCAGGGTGTAATCAGGAAATTGCAGGAAAATGTGTTCAAAATTGTACTCATTAAGTTACAATTTAAGTTTTCAGTAATATACATTTCCATAATCACAAACCTTACATCTTATGCAAGCCATCAGGCCTTTCCCCCTTTCCATTAAAATATATTCTTTTCTATGTTGAATAGTGATAGCCTTGTGAAAATTTATAAATGTAACTGGAAAAAGATTTAATCAACAAAAATGATCATTTTTACTAAGGATGTCCAGTCCTCCGCCTGTGAATAACCTGATTTAAAATTACTGAAGATTACTTTTAAAAATGCTTTTTAGTTAATTGTTTAATTGATGTACACTAGTCAGTTTCTTAGGAAACAAATATTTTTTGATGTGAAAAAAGCTTACATTATTATAACCAGTACCGCTGCGTCTAAGAAATGTGCATCATTTGAAGAACCTTCCCAAACTAGCATAATAGGTGGAATTTGTCGGTTCAATTTGGGGATAGGGGGTGACCAGTTTTGTCAGCAGGACCTAACCCAAATGAGTTAAATCGTTAACCAATGTAAAAAATCACAGAAAACATACAAGTAACCTATGTTCACTTAATGTCCCCCGATCTTTTAAACTGTTTGCCAATTCTGTCCAGAAATTGCTAACAGAAATCAAAAGAAAATCTAATGCTTAGTTTTTAAAATCTGCAAGCAAAACTAACTTTAAGGGTCCTTATAAACTGTCTCCCAAGGTCACAAGGTTATTTTGTTCCATCAAAATTTAATAATGGCCCTATAGTTAATATTATATATCTATTTAATTAATTATTTAGAGCAAAGTTTGAACACTGACCCAAGAGTCACCACTGTTTCCATCGCTTCAGTTCAAAATAAAAATTTATTTACCCCTACTCTCTGTTTTCAGTCCTTTATCGACATCTTAGCCATGCTGTCTCAGTCTCTGAAATACATGTACCTACAACCCTTCCACAGTAGCATGTTGTCAAAATTACCTTGTAAAAATCCATTTACAAAATATCAACTGCATTCCCTTTATATTACACTCTTACTTCAACCTTGCATTCGTTAGACACAGCTGTTTATGATTCCAAGCTAGGTCATTTTGGTTGGCTGGTTTATCCCTTTTTGATCAGGCTGGTTTAGTTGCATTGGCAACCTGCTAGTCCTCACCCAAAATTTAATATCCAACGATATTCAAAAGGTTGCATCAAAGCATCAGTCAATTCCTATCTGACTACCTATAGCATTCTACAATGTGTGACATTAGGGTCTGGTGTCTTTCCATCATACTTTATAAATACATCAGAATTTTACTCCTGGAAATGGATAAAGTGAACTGAAGGAATAATCCTGACAAATACTGCAAATGTGGGGCCGGAGTGAGTAGGAAAGAGCGGGAAGAACCTTGACTTCTTGCAAAATTCCTTGACATTAGGGTATTTTCCACTTCCATCGTCTTGGACCTTGGTTTGTTCATTGGTGGACCAAAATTGGCAGAAGAATTCTTTCAATTTTCTTTTCGTACTGGCAAAGTAGAAATTGCTAAAAAGTTCACCAGTAAGCTTTTCCAGGTAAAATTCCACTTACCAGCTCAGAAAGGTCTTTTACTGGCAAAGGAATGCTGATTAAACCCCAGCTGCCACGCAGGCCACTTGGATCACCACCATCATAATTTGGATTGCGAAGGTTAATTAATACCTGAAAGACCAATGATGACTTAGGGATAAAAAAAACCTCACAGCTTTAATACTATATATGTAGGTATGTAGGGACATATACATTCTATCCTTCTATTTATTTTCTTCCAACTGCTTCTTGTGGCATGAAAATAGAAGAGTGAGCAATTAACATAAAACCTGTTTACTAGCTACAATTATTCAAGATCAGAGGAAGCTTCTGAATAGAAAACTTCTCGTAAAAATGGTTTATTGAAAAATTGACTAAATACATCGAAAAGAAATTTAGACTTTGCTTTCTTTGACAAATAAGAGAAGTGTAAGATAATGGCTGGATTCTTCGCTTCAGAACTCCGGAAGCGCGAATCGCAATTGAACACAGCACCAGGCTCCACGTCCCGTGTCAGCATCGACATGCAAAACCTGAATTTACATGCATTAAAATATTATTACTGGGTTTGGCGCAGTGATCTCCGGGCCTCCATGATGCTCCGCCACCTGTGTTGATAGTTGTACTGCTGGCTTTTGGGGGGGGGGGGGAAAAAAGAGAGAGTAGTGGGGGATGACCCGGGGAAGGACTGTGGATCCAGGGTGTCATTCCCGTTCCCGCTCTCCCCCCCCAAGGCTAACCCCCTAGGAACTTCCAGACCTAAGCTGACCCATCAACAGGATGGGTGTAGGTATGTGGACCCAGTGGGCCACCAGTTGCTGGCACTCCCCAGCTCATTTATCAGAAGCGCTGCCCCACTGCAGAGGAAGCAGGGTACCAACGGAGTGCACCCCGGACAGCAGAATGTACGGTGGCCCTTGGCACCCTCCCTGGCCCATTGCCTGTCTCAGGGCAGAGACCCCAGCAGTGATACTATCAGCTAGCTCACTCCACAGGACCAACTAATGTCTCCAGGCCCAGCCTGCTCACTGCACCTCTGTCCCCATCCATCCCAACTCTGGTCAGGATGGCACAGCCTGTGCGCCACACACCGGCCCCACAGCACACTACAGCTACGGCCCCAACAGGTGCCCACCCCCTCCCGCCCAGCCCCATCCGTGGGTCCTGCCCTCCCTCATGCCACCAACTTGGGAGGTGGTTGTGGCACACAGAGATCCCCCCACCCCACAACCTGGTGCCACATTGCTGGCAGGGTGTCACACGGCCCACTCAAGGAGAACACCCACAGCAGACCCCACAGGAGGATGCAGGACAGCGACTGCAGAGCGTATCGCTGGCTTGGGTCACGCCAGCCACCATTACCTCGGCAGGCAGGGATGGTGGTGGGGTGAGAGGCTCCCTAGTGCCAGTCACCGATGGGGCCAGCAGTGCGGTGTGAAAGGCAAAATGTCAGGAGGAATGGCCGACGAATGGAGGGAGGGATTGCGAGGGGGGGGGATCATGCGGAGGCTGGAGTGGTTGCGGTGCAACTCAAGGCCATCGTGTAGCCTGTTGGACCTGGATGGGCACGGGAGTACTCATAATGCTAATATGTCTGTACTTTTCCCCCTGCAGAGAATGGACTTCGGTATTCTGCCAGCAATGGTTGCCTTTTGCCTGGCTGCAAAAGCCCCTTTGGATGCACAGAGGCTGCAGGCAGAGGAGTTGCTCAGGGAGGGCCCTGCACAATAGGGGCCTGCCCCGAGGAGAGGGGCCAGCCAGCTGCCCAACAGACCGAGGAAGAAGTGTGAAGGAGGTGACGCATCAGACCATGCGTATACACTTGTCCTTCGAGGACCTGACAAACCGAGCGTATGGCCAAAGCATTCGGCTAACCAGGGAGACCTTGCAGCATCTGTGCCAGATAATGGCTGTGGTGATATGCCTGTGAGCAATATCATAGATCGTTGGTGTGTGACCTCCAACCAGTAGGTGGCGGTGCAGCCATACCATGCGTTCTCCAGGCCGTGATCATGTGATCAGGGACTCCCATATAAGTGGAGTCGCATCCGGCCATCATCAGAAGATGAATAGAGGAGATGGTAGTAAGACATACAGGTGAACAGTCGTGCTGGGTGCAGTTCCAGAGGAGTACAAAGAAACTCCATGATAATAAAGATCCTGGTTTGGACAAGTCAACGTGTTTGCTGGATTCCTTAGCAAGGTATAGAGGCCCAAACACAACATGGTACCAAGAGTGCTGAAGATTTCAAGGTAACGATTTCAGTGGCAAAGTTAGGCATTCGGCGGACAGATCGATCTGGTGAACTCCAACCTGAGGCGCCTCAATGCTCTACAGAATGCTGAAGCTCGAGATGGACGGACTGAGAGCCACCCACCAGCTTCAGGTATCTGGTAATGTAGATGAAAACTGGCAGCTATTCAAGAAGTAGATCAAACTCTGTTTCGGCCCTAGGCCTACAGGCCCAGCCTGATGAAAGGTGAATCTTGTTGCTGCTAACAGTGGCAGGTCCACAAGCGCTTGACTGTATAACATGTTTGTGTTCGATAATGAGAAGGATTGCAAGAATTATGAAGTCGTGAGGCACTTTGATAAGCATTGTTCCCCTATAAAGAATGACATGTTTGAGCGATACATGTTCCGCACACGCATACCCAAAAACGTGGCAAATAATTTGAGTACTGACACTGAATTGAGGCTGAAGGCCCAGTCATGCAACCTCAGCAACCTGAAATCTTCATTGATCCACGATCAAATTGTCTTTGGTTAATTAATGATAAGCTTCAGGAAAGGTTATTGCGGGAGGAAGATTTAGTGCTAGAACAGGCAGTTAAGATTTGCCAGGCAAGTGAGATAGCTGCTCAGAGAATAGCACTCTGCTCGTACAAATATGGCGCCAACTCGGAAGAAGCCACCACCATTAGTGCAGTGACGCAAGTCATGAAGATACATGTGGCGGGATTCTCCTACCCCCCGCCGAAGCAGTGCTTCCAGGCCCTGTTTCCTATCCTCCCCCTCAAATGGCATGTCCAGTCCATCAAGGAGTCCCCTGCTGGGGGCTCCAAAGTGTACAGCTGCTGGTAGAAGGCCTCAAAGGCTTTGTTGACCTTGTCTGGGTCCGTTTCTAGTGTGCCTCTGCTATCTCTAATTTGTGCAATCTCCCTTGTGGTTGCCTGCTTTCTCAGCTGGTGTGCCAACAGGCGGCTGGCCTCGTCTCCGTGCTCAAATAGGGTTCCCCGTGCCTGGTGGAGTTGGTGCACCGCTCACGTCGTGGAGAGCATGTCAAAGTCCATCTGTAGCTTTTTCCTCTCCACGAGGAGCTCTACAGTCAGCCCTCAAGAGTATCGCCGGTCTCCCTCCAGTATGGAGTCAACTAGCTGTTGCCTAGCTGCCCTATCCTCCCTGTCTCTTCGTGCTTTAAAAGCGATAATTTCTCCCCTGATCACAGCCTTTATCACCTCCCAGAACATGGAGGGTGAGACCTTCCCGTTCTGGTTGTTAGTTGTATATTAGTCTATGGCCTGTGATATTTTCTCACAGAAGGCCCTGTCAGCCAGTCAGGCTGTGTCCAACCTCCATGTGGGGCATTGGGCACTGCCTGACTCCAGCCTCACAACCATGTAATGTGGAGCATGGACGGAGATTACGATTGCGGAGTATTCCGCCCGAACCAGCCCTGGAAGCACTGATTTCCCCACTACAAAGAAGTTGATCCTTGAGTATACATTATGCACTGGGGAGAAGAAGGAGAACACTTTTTCCTCTGGGTGGGTGAATCGCAATGGGTCGGACACCCCCATCTGCTCCATAAAAAAGCCCAGCTCCTTTGCCATGCTAGAGGTGCTTCCCGTTTTGGGGTTCAACCTGTCCATCTGTGGGTCCTGTATGCAGTTAAAGTCTCCCCCCCAACCCCATGTTCGATCAGTGCACATCTATGTCGGGAATTTCTGCCATGGTCTTTATAAACTCCGTGTCGTCCCAGTTGGGAGCGTATACGTTAGCGAGGACTACTGGTGCCCTGAAAAGGGAACCGCTGACCATAACGTAACGTCCCCCTGGGTCCGTAACGTCCTTGCCGCCGTGAATATCGTCCTCTTATTAATTAGAATAGTTACCCCCCTTGACCCTCATCCCATAGCAGGAATCTGTTGCACCTAGCCCTTTTTACCCGCAGTCAGTCGTTTTCTCTCAGGTGCGTCTCTTGGAGGAAGACTATGTCGGCTTTCATATTCCTCAGATGGGCGAAGACTCTGGCTCTTTTCACTGGGCCATTAAGTCCCCTGACATTCCAGGTGACCATCCTGATGGGAGATTTTTGTCCCTCCGCTCCTGTGGGTTGAACCATACTCGCTTGGTGGACGTGCCCCTGCACTCCGGGGTTTCCCTTTGTTAGGGGGCTGTCGAAAATGGTCACGGTCACTGTTTTCCCCATAAGAACGGGCCCCTGCGCTCAGAGGTTTCCCTTTGTCCAGGGGGCATCCAACATGGCCACCAACTGTGCATCCGCCACGTGGATATGCCCCTGCACTCCGGGATCTCCCTTCGCCCAGGGAGCGTTCTAGCTCGTTGCTTACAGCGTCATTTTGTTCCAAGCCATCAGTTGTGGCCTGATGTAGCCAGTCTGCCGTTATCGATCTGCCCTTGCCTGTTTCTTTCTCCCCGTGTCGTCTAGTCTCCCCACCCCCCCCCCCTCCCGTAGCCCGCTCCCCCCGTCCTCTTTCCCCCTGCTTCTCTCTCTGCTTGCCACCCAGTCCCCGTTGTTTGCCCCCCAACACCACCCCCCCCCCCTACCTGGCACTGTCCCCCTTGCTAGGGGCACTGTCTTTCGCATGAGTCCTGGCGCTAGTGTGGCAGCTCCCCTCCCAGGAGTTACTGTTTTTCCTTTCCTCGCCCGCTCTCTGAAATTCTTGTCGCTCTGTCCTCTGCCTTACCATGTACTTTTCTGGACACCATTTCATCGTTCCCTCTTTCGCTATCCTCGTTTTTCAGAACGAGGCCACGTTCCCCCACGTAAAGCGGTATCTTTGGTGGTGGCTTGATGTTGGTTGTACAGGTTGTGTAGGGGAGGGGGGGGTGGAGAAGATAAGGCTCCTTTCTCTATCCTCCCCCATGTTAGCCCATTGCAGCATTTCAGTCTCTTTCCGTGGGCTCCTCATCGTTTCCCCTGTTGCCGCTTTTCCAGCCCACACTTCGCAGCGAACTTATCCGCCTCCGCAGGGACTTTAAAAAAGTGTTATTTGCCCTGCTATGTGACCCAGAGCTTGGCTGGATACAGCATACCAAATTGTACGCCACTCTTGTGCAGTGCGGCCTTTGCCTTGTTGACCTCGGCCTAGCGCTTGGCCAGGTCAGCCCCAATGTCCTGGTATATCCGTATCTTATGTCCTTCTCAGCTGCAGTTTTTGGACTGTCTGGTCCAGCACAGGATTCTCTCCCGGTCTTGATATTTTCGCTATAATCTCCTTTGGCTGGTCCCCAGCTTTGGCTTTGGACTGAGCGACTGGTGTGCCCTGTCTATTTCTGTGGGTTGGGGAAGGTCTCCATTCCCATCAGGTTGACCAATATTTGGGCCACATAGTCTGTGGGGTTCCTACCTTCGATCCCCTCTGGCAGACCCACAATTCGTTAAGTTTTGCAGTCTCAACCGGTTCTCTTGGTCCACGACCTTTCCTTTTAAGCTGTCCTCTGTCGCGACCAGTCTCGCCACCTCTTTTTCTAGGGCAAGGATCCGGTCACTCTGGTCCATTGCAGCCCTTTCCAGGTCTGTGATCATCGCTTTGTCCAGGGCGAGCTGCATGTGCGCCAGAGCTTCGGCTACCGCGCTCTTCACCGCTGCCCTTTCCAGGTCTGTGATCGTCGCTTCTTGGGCCTCCAATCTCTTTTCAGCTTTGTCCAGGGCGAGCTGCATGTGCACCAGAGCTTCGGCTACCGCGCTCTTCACCGCTGCCTGAATGTCCGTATTTGTCTCATTCCTGTG
Organism: Scyliorhinus torazame; assembly: GCF_047496885.1. NCBI lineage: Eukaryota > Metazoa > Chordata > Chondrichthyes > Carcharhiniformes > Scyliorhinidae > Scyliorhinus > Scyliorhinus torazame. The sequence goes on along the minus strand of NC_092709.1, from coordinate 168,261,711 downwards.
CTCCCTCAGTGCTCTTGAAAGGAACGCCATCCAGCCACCCCGGTGAGGGAAGGCTTCGTGCCTGGCTGGTCAGGCCCTCTCGCTCCAGCGAAGTTTGGGTTTCGCCGCCTCGTGCGCCGGTTCGCTCGTCCGTTTGTTGCTGCTCCAGGCTCTTTCCACTTTTGGTCTCTGCTCCGCCTCTGGACTGACTTTTGCCTGGTATTCTTTTCTTTTTCCTTCTTTCCCCTGTTGTTCTGCTAAGGTCAGGGGGGATGAATTGTTGAGATTTTAGGCGTTTTTTTGGTGAAAAGTGGCTATTCTGCAGGTTCGTGGGAGGGGAGCCACCTGATGTGCGACTTCTCAGCACAGCAGTCACCGGAAGTCGCAAAACAATGTTTTGTGCGTTCTACAATAGACCATGCACGAGCGGTGCATGCAGTTGATGAGATAAATACCAAAGAACAGTTTTTCATCAATCTCATCACTGCGAGGAATCAGAAGAGTCCAAAAAAGAATTATGAAAACACAATCGTCAGGAAAACTGAAGCTAATAAGAACGCTCCGGAAACCTTTAAATCTACATTGAAATCTATGGTGATACAGGACAATTCTCGAATACGATGTGACTTTGACCCTAAAGCGACAGCCAACCTTGGGAATCAGTCTGCCTTGCAAAAGCTGAGCGTGCAGCAGAAATTTGTTGATCAGCCAGGGCTGCCGGTGGACTTCGGAACAAGAACAATGGAGACTTTTGGTGTCTACTAACTAGTGCTATGAGTGGCAGACATGAGGCACACGCTACTTTTCCAAATTGTAGACATGGACATCGACTCCGTCCTAGGAACAAAACCATGCAAATCCCTGAATCTAGTCGAGCGGCTATGTGCCCTAGAAGATGGCTGGTCAACTGAACACTTTGGATCCCTACAAGATTACAGTGAGCACGGTTTATGAGGACTCGGAAGATAACCAGGTGGAGCATGACAAATCAGACGAGGGGATGGAACAGTCGGCGAGCATTCCACAATTCTGGTTAACAGTCTTCAAGAACATGCATAGGTTCAGTGGCATGATACGGGGACATGACGAACCCGTATTGAAGCATCAGCAAGATGTGAGTGTTAAATAGACAGAGCATGGGAAGCTGTGGTCCTTCACTCTGGAGTTTAAATTAGAGCCTAATGAGTATTTCACAATTGAGGTGATCACTAAAGTATATCAGTTGGATTTCGCAGCCGCTGAAATCATTCTTTGCTGAACCACAAATCATCGGTTGCACAGGGTACAAAATCGGCTGGAGAGAGTAACGCGAACAATCCAAATGAAACTAAAGCACAAAGGTCGAAGCACTCTCAGAACAGCGACGAAAACTGTACCAAATGAATCGTTCATCAATTTCTCCAGTCCCACTGAAGTTCCACAGCATGGAATTTTAAGTCAAGGTTCGGCGGCCAAACTCAAGGCTGACTTTGAACTTGGCAATCCATTGCATGAACGAATAATTCCATATGCAATGCTACATTTTACAGGAGAGATCATTGCAGACGATGTTGAATCCGATGACGACTACTACGAACAGCTGCTCGAAGATGTTGACGGTGATGTAGAAAGTGATGGCATGGAAAATGAGATAGATGAATACCAGTATCATAGATTATCATAGAATTTACAGTGCAGAAGGAGGCCATTCGGCCCGTCGAGTCTGCATCGGCTCCTGGAAAGAGCACCCTACCCAAGGTCAACACCTCCACCCTAGCCCCATAACCCAGTAACCCCACCCAACACTAAGGGCAATTTTGGACACTAAGGGCAATTTATCATGGCCAATCCACCTAACCTGCACATCTTTGGACTGTGGGAGGAAACCGGAGCACCCGGAGGAAACCCACGCACACACGGGGAGGATGTGCAGACTCCGCACAGACAGTGACCCAAGCCGGAATTGAACCTGGGACCCTGGAGCTGTGAAGCAATTGTGCTATCCACAATGCTACCGTGCTGCCCATACAAGTATGAAACACTTGTAGATCTTTTCCACAGGGGCAAAGACGGGCTCAATGAAAAGGCTCAAGAAGTGCTACACAGGTGGTTTGGACGAAATGAAGCAGTGATCGCCCAGACCGCGCTGAACTCTGAGAAGAGCGGGATTTTGGAAATAGTGCATTTAAAAATTGAAGCTGCTGATACCACAAGAGAACTGCTGCTGACCAAGTCAGAAACGGAAGGAATCATTCCAATGTTGGAGAAACTGGCCTCAGAAGAACATGGTGACTCGTTCCTAGTCTTTGAAATGGTTCCTGTAATTCATTCCCAAACCATCGACAACACTGATGATGAATGGGAAGACATAGATGACGACTGTGATGCCAGCGACTTGGATGTTGCAGTAGTAGGCGACTCTGAGAATGACCCTGACGAAGAGCTGATGGCAATCTCTATATGCAGTTCCACAGACCACTCACATATTTGTGAGTTTGACCAAGAAGACCCAGTGCCTGGATCACCACAACCAGAGAGCATTATAATCTCGAGTGATGAAGAGCCAGTGAGTGATGCTCCAGCGAGCCAAGAAGGGGCGACACCTGTAGCACCAGTTCCAACCTTAACTCAGACACTAGAAACCAAGGTGCTACAACATGTCGATGAGACCGCAGTAGAGGGCGTGGCCACACCACCCAAAGATGACGCCACACCTGAAACTCTGCACGCCTCTTAGTCCACGGCAACAACCAGCATCACACCAGAGGTTGCTACACCAAAACACAAAAGCAAGAGACACAAAAAAATACATCATCGTGTTCTCAAAATAAAGAGAAGACTGGGAAAGCTAGCTCATCCCACCAACAAACCACCAACGGAAATAACGGCAAGTAGCAAACAGCGTCATACCAAAAGCGCAAAAGAAAGAGACTAGTGACACAAGTGTGGCAGTCATGGACACAGACCTTCCAAAGGCACAGATCAAAGAGGAAGAGAAACAAGAGGCCGGCATGAAAATCAGTCCGAAGATGCTGGCAATAGCTCAAATGATCACAGAGGTGATCCCGTGAGGGAAACACAATGATCTATGCAAAAAGGAAACGGACACCGGCCAGGCATATCATGTGATGGACAGCCTAGTAAAACTCATTTACCTTGTTAGACAAATATCATGATTGTACAATGTTAAAAGATCACTGTTGCTTGTGAACATATCTGAAATGCTTTATGAGGAAGAGGGATGTGGTGATATGCCTGTAAGCAATGTCATAGATGCTTAGTGTGCAACCTCCTACCAGTAGGTGGCGATGCAGCCACACCATGCGGTCTTCAGACCATGGTCATGTGACCAGGGACTCCCATATAAGTGAAGACACATACATCCGGCCATCATCAGAAGATGAATAGAGGAGATGGTAGTAAGATATACAGGTGAACAGTCGTGCTAGGTGCTGTTCCAGACGAGTACAAAGAAACTCCATGATAACTTGTTCTGTAACAGATCGCTATTTTATCACGTGTGATTCAATAAAGATCCTGGTTTGGACAAGTCTACGAGTTTGGTGGATTCCTTTGCAAGGTACAGAAGACCAAACATACAATGGCGCACCTGGAACCACTGAAGTACGGAAATTTCCCTGAACTCCTTCGCCACGGGATCCTTCCAAGCACTGAGTGGGGACCTGTCTGGGATCTCGCAGACTCCCATTCACAGGTGCATCTGCAATGTCACGAATACTCTATATGCCCCTGGCAGTAGACGATATACACTTCAAAGTGGGCCGAGCCCACTAGGTTGGCCCGGCAGTGGGATTCACCACCATCACTGGCATTCCCCAGGCCCAGGGGGGTGATCAATGGGACACTTGTCCATCTATGGGCACCGGCGCATGAGGGGGTGCCCTTCATCAATAGGAAAGGCTTCCACTCCATGAATGTGCAGTTGGTGGGTGACCACCAGCTGCACATCATGCATGCTGTGCCCGATACCCAGGCAACATGCACGGCGCATTTTGTCCTGGTGCACTCAACATGTCCAACCCCTTCGAGGCGCTCCCTTGGGTGAAGGGTTGTCTCCTGGGTGACAAGGGTTATCTGCTGCGGTCATGGCAAATGATGCCTGCCCTGAGGCTTCACACCGACTCGGAGAACCGTTACAATGATGCCCCTGCAGCAACCTGGAGCATCATGGGCGGCATGGTAGCACAGTGGTTAGCATTGTTGCTTCATAGCACAAGGAACCCCGGTTCGATTTCCATCTGTGCGGAGTCTGCACATTCACCCTTGTGTCTGCGTGGGTTTCCTCCGGGTGCTCTGGTTTCCTGCCACACTCCCGAATAGGTGAATTGGACATTCTGAATTCTCCCTCAGTGTAGCCAAACAGGCATCATAGTGTGGAGACTAGGGGATTTTCACAGTAACTTCATTGCAATGTTAATGTAAGTCTACTTGTGACACTAATAAAGATTATCACGGAGCGGTGCATTGGCGAACTAAAGGTGCGGTTCCGATGCCTGGACCACTCTGGTGGGCTCCTCCAACATAGCTCTAGGAGGGTCTCCCACATCATGCTAGCCTGCACAACATCGTGCTGCAGAGGGGCGACATGCTGGAGGAGGAACACCAGGCCTTATCTGATGAGGAGGATGAGACAATGGCAGGATGGGGGCATGGGGCCTGGGCAGGCACAGGAGACCACACAACGTGCGCGCCAGGGCCACTGTGCATGGAAGAACCTCATAACGTCCAGGGTCGCCGACTAGGAGGCCAGGCCACTGGTAGCCCAGCCTCCCCCCCCCCCCCCCCCCCTCCCCCCCCACCACACACACACACTGCCTCCCCCCATTGCCCCTGCACTATATCCCTTCCATGCAAGTACCTGCACCCCCCAGCTTTCCAAACTTTCCACCAGCTTCTCTACAGGGTATTGGCCCTGGGCAGGCAGTATCAGCGGGTCTGGCCCCGGGGAGGGAGGATGATGACGACCCACTGTGCGATGAGTTCAGGTGCGCCGCATCGTCTGACAACGTCCGACTTCTGCCTTCGGTATCATATTCCGCTGTCCGGCCGGGTGATCCCTGCATGTGTGCTAACCATTTAATCTCATGGACGCATTGATCCTCTGGGAAGGCGGGGGATGAGGATGGGGTTTGTAGTGCGGGTGACGAGTGGTAATGGGTCACCCGCTGGGTAGGCTCTCCTACATGGTTCCCGCACATCTCTGACCCCGTCCCCTGCCGCCTACGAGGGATGATCCCAGGTAGGACGTCGGACCATCCAGGGGGCCCTGCCCCGCTGCACCCAGCCCAGCCCATCCCTCACACCCTTCAAACAGAGGAACAAGGCAGTTTGGTACTTCGGTGAACAGGTGTTTAATTGTAACAGTGCTATGTACAATAAATATGCCATAGCCCCTAACACTAACCTGTGAGCTGCACCTGTGCCAACATAACTGGTATCTAAATTTCTAATTTTACGTGATCTAATGCTTCTTCTGGGTGGGTGCCCAGGCGGTACATCAGATGTGGAGGCGGCCTGCTGCATATCCCGCCCTGCGACGTCGGTCTTCTTTGGCGACCGTCCTCTGGAGCGACCGGGCCTAGATGGGCCTGGCCGATTTTCGGGTGTCACAGGTGATGTAGTGCCACCCTGTTCTCCCGCTACCCATTGGATGCACCAGGGACAGGTGGGGGGATTCAGAGGCGCTGCAATGTTTCAGCATCTCCCCTGCAGGAGTCACCGGCACAGGGCCCATCACCTCCTCCTCCCTTGGGACAAGGGTGCAGACGGAGCGAGGTCCAGGGGTTCCGCACATCACCTGGCACTGCCGTCCTGGAAGCCGCTCACATCTCAACCAGGGTCTCCATACTTGCAGCCATGGAGCACAGGGACTCCCCCACGTCCTCTGGGGTTCTGTCATGTCCCTCTGTGACTGGCTTAGGTCAGGCCAATGCTCTCGCCGCCCATAACATGGCCTGTTGTGACTGGGCCACCCTGTGCAGCGCACAGCAATGTCCATGTGGCCCTGGTACATGGCTACCTGTGACACGGCTGCCCTGTGCTGTGCCTCAGCCACCTCCCGCACATGGATACCTTGACCATGACCATAACCCTCGCACCCAAGGCTTCTGCCGCAGACACTACCCGTTTGGTGTTGGCTTGGGTAGCACATTGTTGCAGAGCCCCCTGCACCTATAGGTACTGGAAGGTTGTGGACACTCCCTCCTATATTGGATTTTGCTTATTGGATTGGATTGGATATAGTCTCCAGCTCAGCGACTGTATCTCCAGCATTTATGGGACCGCCAGAAGCCCAAGACCTGTCTGGACGGCAGATAGTCGCAGAGGTCGGGCCGCCCTCCGACTGCCCGCCCCCTCGGAGATTCCTACCTCCACCTGATGTGCCGCCCAATGAGTGAAGTGTGCACCAGATCGTGTTCCATGAGCTTCTTCGCTATAATGACTCACCGAGGAAAGAGTCTCTGGGATGATGGAGGGTGCCGGTGACAGCAGTGACGGAAGGTTAGTGTCGTTCCTGGACTGGTGCTCAGGGCTGTTGCGGGGTTTTGGCTGGGGGTGAGGGACCCCGGAGGTCCTGCCTCATTGATGGTGATCCTGCAAGATAAAAGACAAGACGCATGGTGAGATCGTGGGTAGGCGTGGTGTGGAGTGAGGGATGACTCATGTGCCATTGTGTCATCACAGTTCATTGGGGCTCACTTGGATGTCCTATGCCAACCTCCGCCTGGGCGACTGCCCGCTCTCCTGCCCCACTGACCAGGTCCCTCGCCTTCTGCTCTGCAACAGTGAGGGCCCACATGTCCGGTCGGCCCCCTCCGATCCTCTCCCACTCCCTGCGATTGTGGACCATCTTCTCCTGGGGGATCAGATAATGCACAGAGCGAGACACCCGGACATGGACTGCACAGGGGGTCCACAGTTGGTGGCCTGTGTGTGCAGGGCACCCGGATATGGCGGGTGTGTGGTGCAGGGTGGGGGGGGAACACAAGGTGATGCTAGGGGCACAGAGGTGGTCTCTCACCCGGCCGCCCTGCGCAAGTTGTGCAGCTTCTTTCGACTCCGCTGGTCGGTCCTTGCAATGGGGCCCACGGCACTCACTGCGTCTGCCAACTGTGCCCAGACCTAGTTGATCGCAGCGGGTGGCATTCCCACCTCAGAGAACAGGGTGCCCAGTCTCTCCTCACAGCGTGCTGCAAAATCTCCAGCACTGTGTTCACGAAGTGTGGTGCTGCTCTGTGGGGTGCCATCTTCATGGCTGGAATGAGTGAGGAGTGGTGCTTATATGGAGCTCCAGCTTGTCAAGCTCTCCAGTGCCAATCCTGAACCCAGCGAATCCCACTCTGGCATCAGTTGGAATTTCACTAGTTTCACTTGGCAAGAGTGCTGGCTCATCAGCATGTCCTGACAGGCTCCGGCACTGGCACCCCCATTGGGACCGGGGAACACTCCTTATTCAGGCCCAACGTCAACACTTAGTCTCTCAAACAGAGAATCCACCCAATGTTTTCCATACTTTTTGGTCTTTCCTACAAATAACCACAGCTGAATAAATGCATGGTAAAGATGGAAAAGTTGGTTCTCCTTACTAAAGGCAGAAATTTATTTGCTTATTCAAAAAGAACACATTTATTTATCTAGATGGTAAGAAAAATGTTTTTTCCAGAAAGTAATCAAAAATCACTTATTTCACTGTCTTCTCGAGAGATCTCTTATAAAACTTTCAGAATTATTTTACTGTAAATATTCACTGTTCTACCAACTCCAAAGCCCAGAAGCACCCCCTCTTCGGGCAGTTTAATTGCAGTCACTGAGTAATGCAGATTTAATGGTATATTTGAATAAAGCAAAGTTTGTGTGGAAGAACAAAAATATCACACAGTACTTCTAAATAATTCCTCTGGAGCTGCAAATTTAGAAGGGGTGCAAATTTGTAGGGCTAACATATTGCAACCGGCAGTCATCAACGCACATCGGGCAAGATTTTTCAGATGGCAGGGTTTCCAATCCAGTCAGCCTAAGAGTCAATGGGAAACGTTTCCCCGCCAATACCAGCTGCCCCACAGCCATTTGAAGCTCAGTGGGGTGCAACTTGACCAAGGGCAAGTGTCTACCTGCCCCCATCTAGGGAGAAAGTCCTACCTTAGTGAGCTGCTGGCCAATCGGATTGGTCAGCAGTTCACTAAGCACCAGGATCGAATGGTGACCACTGGTGAGAGTGTAGGAAGCCACCAAGAAAAGGAGCTAATGGAGGCCTCACAGGGAAGTCTGGGATATTGGCAGGGTGTGGATGGCAGGCTCCAGCGAGCGGATGTGAAGGGACCAGGATTATAATAATAATAATCTTTATTAGTGTCACAAGTAGGCTTACGTTAACACTGAAATGAAGTTACTGTGAAAATCCCCTAGTCACCACACTACGGCACCTGTTCGGATACACTGAGGGAGAACTCAGAATGTCCAATTCCCTGACAAGCACGTCTTTTGGGACTTTTGGGAGGAAACTCCAGAGCACCCGGAGGAAACCCACGCTGACACAGGAGAACGTGCAGACTTGACCCAAGCCGGGAATCGAACCTGGGTCTCTGGCGCTGTGAAGCAACAGTGCTAACCACTGTGCTACCCTATGAAACTTGGGATGGGGAGGGTTAAAGGAGGGCCATGACCTTGCAGCGAGGGTGCCCCAATGAGCATAGACATCTCCAAGGGAGGTTTCCCACCCCTTGCCTAACACCAGTTCGCCCAGTAAAAGCAGCCAGGCTGCCCATCTGAAGTGGCCCCCCCTGCCATGGGTAAAAAAGCAGCAGGGACAGGATGAGGCATTTAAGTGGTCATTAATTGGCCATTATAAGGGCCTCAAAAGTCCCAAGGGTGGGCCCCAACACCTTCACTGCCCCCTGTAAAATGGAAGACATGCGAGGGTGGATGGGTATGCAGCAGGCAAGTCCCACTATGCATTTTATGAGGCCTGTTGCCTTCAAACCTGCCAGCAGGCACCATACAATTCCACTCATGGTTTAATTAGAGTTAGGAACTTCAACTTCTTTTAATACTGTTGGTGAGTGCACGCTCCCCCCCCCCCCCCCCCGCCACACCTTACTGTTACTTTGGGGTATGGGAGGAGTCAAAGTGGTGGGTGTCTGAGAGAACCATTCTACATTTGGCCCCTTTATAATGGAGCTAAGGATATAATGGCCCAGATCTTGCAGTAATAATGATGGCAAAAGCGTCAATGTTCACCTTCATTGATCCTCAGAAACTAACAACAACTTCTGGACTCTATCAAGGTGCAGCTCATTGTGGAAATCCAGGAATTGCTATCAGTGATCCAGTTTCTCCAATGGAAACCTGGAAATCCCTTTGACTCGGCACCAGATTCAAATCGGTGACAAGAAAGTAGAAATCCATGCCACATGAAGCGGTGGTCATGAAGCGCATCACCTCCAAAATCCCAGAATGATTTGATCCACTCCAATTCGCATACCGCCGCAACCGGTCCACAGCAGATGCCATCTCCCTGGCCCTACACTAATCCCTAGAGCATCTTGACAAGAAGGACTCCTACATCAGACTCGTATTTATTGACTACAGCTCCGCCTTCAACAACATAATCCCAGACAAGCTCATATCAAAGCTCCAAAACCAAGGACTTGGCTCCTCACTCTGCAACTGGATCCTCTACTTTCTAACCCACAGACCACAATCAGTAAGAATAAACAACAACACCTCCTCCACAATAGTCCGCAATACCGGGGCCCTGCAAGGCTGCGTACTTAGCCCCCTACTATACTCCCTGTACACATACGACTGCGTGGCAACATTTTCTTCCAACTCAATCTACAGGTTTGCTGACGATAAGACCATTGTGGGTCGGATCTCGAATAACGACGAGTCAGAGTACAGGAGGGAGATTGAGAACCTAGTGGAGTGGTACAGCGACAACATTCTATCCCTCAATGCAAGCAAAACTAAAGAGCTGGTCATTAATTTCAGAAATCAACGTACTGTACACAACCCTTTCAGCATCAACGGGGCGAAGGTGGAGATGGTTAGCAGTTTCAAATTCCTAGGGGTACACATCACCAAAAATCTGTCCTGGTCCACCCACGTCAACGCTACCACCAAGGAAGCACAACAGCGCCTATACATCCCGAGGAAACTAAGGAAATTTGGCATGTCCACATTAACTCTTACCAACTTTTACAGATGCACCATAGAAAGCATCCTATCTGGCTGCATCACAGCCTGGTATGGCAACTTCTCGGCCCAAGACCGCAAGACACTTCAGAGAGACGTGAACACAGCCCAGTCCATCACACAAACCTGCCTCCCATCCATTGACTCCATCTACAGCTCCCGCTGCCTGGGGAAAGCAGGCAGCATAATTAAAGACCCCTCACATCCGGCTTACTCGCTTTCCAACTTCTTCCATCGGGCAGGAGATACAGAAGTCTGAGAACACGCACGAACAGACTCAAAAACAGCTTCTTCCCCACTGTCACCAGACTCCTAAATGACCCTCTTATGGACTGACCTCATTAACACTACGCCCCTGTATGCTTCACCCAATGCCGGTGTTATGTAGTTACATTGTGTACCTCGTGTTGCCCTATTATGTATTTTCTTGAATTTTATTTTATTTCCTTTTCTTTTCATGTACTTAATGATCTGTTGAGCTGCTTGCAGAATAATACTTTTCATTGTACCTTGGTTCATGTGTCAATAAACAAAATCCAATCCACATGCTTGGATAGTTCTTTGTGAGCAACTTTCCTTGAGGTCAGCAGTGAGCAAATCAAAATCCAAGAAAACGTTGGATAAAAATTTCTATATGCATCCAGGCCTCAAGCGACCCCAATCACGACAGGGTGAAGGAAGGCACTTTGCATCTCTGCAGCAGTCAGAATGCCTTCTCTCACAGGGTGATATCAGTTGTTGCCACTCAGGTGGTGAGGACAGGAAAACTTCCATACTAGGAGCCCCCTCCTTGCAGCCACTCTATCTGATGGGGAAACACAGTTACATCACTGTAACCCCTGTCACGGAACCGGAACTGGGCTTCCACTCCATCCTCCAGCATATGCGCAGTTTCCCACACTGCAGTTGTCACTATTATGTACCTGCCGCCCAGCATCCATTCCTTGAAACCCCCCGCTGCTGGACAGCATCAGAAGTGTTATAGAATTTCAGTCAGTTGCAGACTATCACGAGTGTTTCTTACTTATTCACTACCAAAGTTGGCTAACAATTTGACAAAGATATATCAAAAAGCAAATAATGAAATTTCTTTCCTGATAACATCAATTTTATTTGCTAAAGTTTTAGATCAAACATTGAAAAAGCAATGATGCAGAAATTAATGATGTCACACTTAAAATAACAAACCAGTCCACAATTCTGATTTTTTGACTGTGGATATTTGTCAGATCAGGTAGGAAATCTTACCTCTAGGAAATCTTTAGGAGCATAGACCGGTCGGAAGTGGCTCAAATCTAGGAAAAAATTGTGCCCAAGAATTTTGTTCCAGTGGTTTCAAAAAAGCAATAGACACTCATCTGGTCAAAAAAATCAATTAACTGGGGAGAGGCATAATGTCAGAACACTTCTAATGAGAGTTAACAACAGTATGAGCAATTCCCTCAGACTGCAGAATTTAAATTGTATTCCTACTAATATAGACAACTCTACAGAATAGCAGGACGATGTGCTCTATAAGCAGCTTTGATAGCAGTTTTCACACTGCACACAGCATGTAAAGGAAAGAAACAATCTAACTTTGCATCAACTACACAGAACTCAACATGGATTTGTGGTATCTTGAAATTTGAAATGTTTGCTCCAATTCCTTTAAATTAATCTTACATTAATCATTTAAAGGACAACTTCAGTTTATCAGTATATGAAGCACTCAACAATAAATTGTAACATGGAGAAACATCTGAATATACTTGACAGAGGCAATATCAACTAAATGTGGACACCAAGTTGAAGACATATTAGGAAGGATTAGAGCTGTGTTTAAAGGAGGGTCTTAAACTAACATTATCTGTCAAAAAAAAATCATAGAATCATATAACCTCCTTCTGCACTGTAGGGGTTCTTGAACCCATTGAGTCTGCACTGACCCTCTGAAAGAGCACCCCGCCTAGGCTCTCTCCATTGCCCTATCCCCATAACCCCACCTAACCTTTAGGACATTAAGGGCCAATTTTAGTATGGCAAATCCACCTAACCTGCACATTTTTGGACTGTGGGAAGAAACAGGAGTACCCGGAGGAAGCCCACACAGACATGGGAAGAAACTGCAAACTGCACACAGTCACCCAAGGTCAGAAGTGAAGCAGGGTCCCTGGCGCTGTGAGGCAGCAGTGCTAACCACTGTGCCACCATGCCACCTGAGAGAGAGCTGACTGGTGATTATTAAACCTGAGGTTAACACCTCAGACGAAGGGCAAGGTTGAGAAGGCAGGCTTTCATGAATAACCTCAGGTGGTACATGAATTAAACCCACACTGGCCCTGCTCCACATCACAAACAGGCCGTCCAGGCAACTGAGCTAACCAACCCCCTTTACCTGGTTCATCAGTCCCCATCTCATTCCATTTGTTCAAAAGTTCCTTCTGTTCATCTGTTGACCTCTGTATGGAGAAAAAATATGGTTTGAATAAACTATTATGCAGTAGCTTCAATCTTTATGTTTCAGTATTTCATTTAACCATAAAAGTTCATTTCAAAGAGTAATGCAATCTGGTTGTTCCAACCTTTTTGGCTAAAGGGACAGCTAGCTCAGCACACATACTATTTAAACTTTTCAGAACGCGTTTTTCCCAGTTTACCTGCAAAAAAAGCAACGTTAAAATCTTAGAATACATGTTCACGAACATTACAGAGTTGCATATGCATACACTACATCCAGCGTTATGAATCCCGATAAATATTTACTTTTTAAAACAATATTTCATTGTTTGCATCAGTATTGTTTTACATCTTTATAATTTGTTTTATAATTTGTTTTCTCTCAATTGGTTACAGATGATGAATAAATTAGCTATTCGGGAATACTAACACAGAAACATGGATTTTAATATCATTAACGGCTTGGACACTTCATGCTCCACCCTTCCACGATGCTCCACACTTCTTAGACAGAAGTCTTGTGAGCGCGAATTAGTGCAAGTATTTACAAGCGGGGATTAGGTGACATGGCTGCGGAGGGGGAATAGGAGGTTAAAAAAAAACAATCATAAAGCTTCAAGAATTGTTGGGTTTGCTGGGGGTGGCTGTCTGGACCGGGGGCAGTCGCGGGAATGACTTGGTGACAAGTCTGGAGACTCGGGGTGTCCCCTTCGGGATCAGGGTGGCCTGGGTCAGACCACCATTGCTGCAGTATGTGTTTTAAACGCACTCCTCTGGTGCTACTTACAGGCTCCTGGCTGCCCACACTGCGGAGTTCTGCCTGTGCATTTGAATGCTCAGAAAGCCTCTGGACATCTGGGTGCCCACCTAGGCCGCCTTCTGGACACCCTCATACCCCAGCAGTTTCAACAAGGGGCTGGGTGTGGCCTACCTCAATCACAGGCCCACCAGGTGTTGGCGCTCCTTAGAAGCAATGCCCCACTGCAGAGGAAGCAGAGCTCAACTTCAACAAAGGACACCTGCACTGTGGCCTTTGGAGCCCTTCCTGGTTCTCTCAGAGCAGAGGCCTGATCAGTGACCCCCACCCCTCCGGATCACCAGCTGTCGCCTCCTGGTGAGGTTGGCAGCAATGACTGACTCTGTCACCACCTCCCAGGCGCTATTCAGGAAGGCATGCCTGTGTGCAGTCCATAGGGAAAAGGGTGTCCTTCCTCTCCTCACTGGCATGGAGCAGTCAGTTCACCATGAGTCCCTATACTGGGAGGAGCAGGTCTTCTCTGAGCCACCTTCATTGCTGCAATGAGTGTGTGGTAAGTGGAGTGCTTAAAAGCACTCCAGATGTCAGCTCCAGCTGTCAGGCTCTTTAGCACTAATTACAGCCCCAGCGGTGCACTGCACTCACCCAGGAATTATTTCCATTTCTCGCCAGCAAATCACATATTATTGAGTCCCGGTATGAACACTCAAGTCTCCCAAATGAAAAATTCACATGCTGAATTCAATCCAATGTAATACTGCATGGCAATATGCAAGTAAAATTGTTTTGGGTGCACAGTGGAGAAAAATGTGTAAGTATGCTCAGGTGGTCCCTGAGCATAGAATACAGGCTTTCTTATTAAGTATGTTCATTTCTAAATCAGTGGCTTAAAGTCATCCAACTTAATTAATTTCGACAGTATAGTAAAACCTAGAAGATGTTGCTCGTTGCTATTTGACATCAGTTGGGATGCACTACCTAGTTTGTACTAACCTGTGCACGTCTCATGTACATCAATCCCTCCTTAGTGTGCTCAGCTGGAGCAGCTGGATGACCAGGTTGGGGAAGGCTGCACATGGAAAAGACATAGAATTAGAGCAGGAATCAGTGTCACCATTTGAAACAATTAAGCAATAACAGTCTCAGAAGTTACAATGATTGGCCAGAATTTTATGTTGCTCAGGCGAGCGCATGCCCAACATCCTTTGCATGCTTCCACTTGAAATGCTTGTCCTGATCTCAACGCGTATTTGCGTAATATTTTGGTCGGCGGACATGCATTAGTTTTGGAAGCGCCAACAATCAAGCAGGCAATTTAACCCATTAAGGGGTCAATTGAACACAATTTTATGTGGCCCACCTGCTTTTGCGGTTGGCGGATGGGCAGACTGGCCAGACTACCTTTATGTTTCAGCTTCAACGTCGACCCAGGACAGGGTGAAGTGTCAGGACTGAAATACATTTTTTAAAGATGTCTGGGGATAAGATTTGCATTTGAATGTGCTGCCTAGACACAGCTCCCTGAGACAGCTCCGCAGCGGTTGTCCCCCCTGAGGGAGCTCATTGAAAGCACCAGCCCGTACCTCCCCGTTCTTAGTGCTTGCCTTCTTTCCATCCTCCCTGGGCGTTTCTCAGCACGCATTTCACACTGGCTCCCTGTTAATTGGACAGCAAGCATAAAATCACGTTCTACGGCCAACCATGGCCAGAAGCTCGCTTTGCGCCCACTTTCAGGCCAACCGAGTGTGCGCGCCCGATGGATGAAAAATTCAGGCCATGATTAAAATGCAAAAATCATGAATAATAATAATGATAATGCTTATTGTCACAAGTAGGCTTCAATGAAGTTACTGTGAAAAGCCCCTAGTCGCCACATTCTGGCGGCTGTTCGGGGAGGCTGGTACGGGAATTGAACCTGCCCTGCTGGCATTGTTCTGTATTACAAGCAAGTTATTTTGCCCACTAATAGAGATGGCTTTGGAGAACACCGCTTCATGTCCATGTATAATCACAATATCACTCTATATTCTACTATATTTAACCCCATTAGTCAGCATGTTGCAAGTTTCCATCTCAGCCAACCAATCAAGGGAAAAGTGCATTCTAAAAGCTAATGAAGAAACAAACAACAAATAAAACCAGAAATGCTGTTCAGCCTTGTTATTTTGTGATTGGTTCAACAGTTATATTGTCAGCTCCATGGAAATGACACTGTACATAATCCTAACAAAGTAAATAACTTAACCAGACAGAAAAATTCATTAAAAGCAAAAGTTCAAATAACATGTTTGCAAATTATTCTTCAAAATTTTTAATTTAGGATAGGCTAACAAAAATTGTATAAAACTCTCAATGGTAAAGAATTTCATACATCAAAAAGTGGTATAGGTTAGGGGCAAAATAACAGAAAACTATCATCATAGGTGACATAGATAGGGGCAAAATAACAGAAAACTTTAAGTAAATAATCAAGCTTGACTATTTTGTACCGTTCTTCAAATGGTCTGCGTCCTCCATACACCACAGGAGTAAAGTTTATGTTGTGTTTGGGAAACCATGGTCAGGATTTTACTCTGCCAGGGGGCAGTGCCAGTGAGGTGGTTGGGGGTGTTGCGTGTGCGTGCGTACCAGGATGAACTCCTTTGTGTTGGGGAGACCTTTAAAAATAGTGACCCAATCCTCAAGATACTAAGAGGCTGCCCCACCAGCAATACCAGGATCTGCCTTTTGCTGCTCTCCCCCCCCCCCACCACCACCACCACCACCCAAGTGTGTGACTGTACAGTGGAAAAGCCGCTATTGTTGCCAGCAACTTCTACACTGTGTTTCCCACCCGCTATCGGTCTTTTCCGATTTCTGGGAAAATTCAGCCCCACATGTTTAGCATGCACATCAAATTGTAACCATTGCAGAAGGGTAATGTTAAATATAATCTGTACTTATGTTGTATAAAGTCAGAGAAGCTGTACCACTACACAATCTTATTTCAACTTAAGGCTATATCAAAAAAAGCTATTAATCCTTTAACCATAAATCTATACAATGGGATGGATGAATAAGATTGTGTGTGGAAGAAGAAATATGAGTGCTGTACAAAATAGGTAATCTATCTTTCTTCTCAATTATTCTCCTACATTATGGGAAAGATGCTTAAAGTACAATAATAAAATTATGGAGTTGGAGACCAATTCAGTAACACCAGCTACGAGAACAGATTTGCCAAATATGTCATCACGTCCAATAAGCCCATCTAGATAATAATGCCAGGTAAATATTGTATGATCTTTCCAAAGAATCGATGTTTTAATCCTTTCTCAATGATGTTGAACACCTCTCAAACTTCCCATCTCCATGGAGAAAAACCACAGCTTCTCTAGTCTATCCCGATAACTAAAGTCCCTCATCCATGGAAGAATTTTCATAGATCTTTTCTGCACATTCTCGAAAGCCTTCACATTCTTTAGAGTGTGGTTCCCAGAATTGTGCACAATACTACAGTTGCGGTTCAATTAGTTTTTCCATTAAGGTTCATCATACCTTCCTTGCTTTTGTACTCTATGGCTCTAGTTAGAGCTCAGGAAATATTTTGACCACTTTCTCAGCTTGTCCTGCCATCTTCAACAATTTGTGCACACATGTCCCCAGATTTCTTAAGAATTGTATCCGTTATTTTATATTGCCTTTCCTGGTTCTTCCTGTCAAAATGCATCACTTCACACTTCTCTGTATTAAATTTAATTTGTCATGTGTTCAGCCATTCATCAGCCTGTCTATATCTTCGTGAAGTTTACAACTATCGTCCTCACAGTTCACAATATTTCCAAGTTTTGTGTCATCTGCAAATTAGACTAACTAACCACTAGTTAGTGGTTAACCATTGCTGGGAAAAACAGAAAATAATTGGCATTATATCACTGATTCAGACTTTATATCACACGGAGTTTGAAGTAGGTAACCTAATTGCACTGCTACCAACATTGCATTGTGCACACAAGCATGGTTTGTTTCGAACAAATCAAACTTAGGCTATACTGTAGTGCGCACAGGATACTTAATCCAGTATTGCTATCGTTTTTAATTGATAATTTTGCTTTCGAATTTCACTAACATAATATATTATGCAAAAATGTTATTTGAAATGCTTCGAATTGTTTCTGTATTTTTTTAATTGCAAATTGATTCATTTTGAGGAATCCAAACATGCACTCGAAGAGTTTGAAAAAAGGCTGGATGTCCCACTCAACTGAGTTTCAGTTCTCAAATAGTTTGCTGAGGTGCAATGTTGAATCAACACCAATGGCCTCTTTGAAGGGAAGGATAAAACATCGATAAAGTGTCATGCCAAGGTTAGTTTCACACATCTCCCAACTCAAAAGTAGCCTTTTGTAAGCTTTGGAGCTGATTCCCATCTGCTCTTTTGACCATGGACACAAATTAGAAATTTAAAAATGTTATCTTTGTTCAAAACATATGCAAAGTTTTACCACACTTACTACACCTTTAAAACACCTACACATTAAGCTCATGGTAGACAGCATTCTGCAACTTCTTTTCCCACCCTGTAAAAACAAAACAAAATGTGTTAGTAAAACCAAGTTCAAAAGTAATTTGAAATCATTGAAAAACATGTTTCGCTTCCTACCTTCAATGGGATATTAATATACAGAAGACCCCGGAGCCGGCAGAGGAACCGGGGTGATACCCCCCTCCCCCACCATGGCCTGAAAGGCAGTCATCTTGCTGCACACCCCACTGACTTCCCACCATGGCCTGTAATTCTGCAGAGTGACACCAGCCGTATGGGTGCCTCCACACCACAACTCCCCGCACCCCAGCCTTCCATCCCACTGGCCGCCATCCGCAGGCAGTGCATCATACGGCCCACACAAGGGCAACACCCACATTAGCCCCTACAGGGGGTTGCCAAGCTGGCATGAGCAGCGCCAGCAGGGATGGGTGCCAGGGCCAGAGGACCCCATGGTGCTGGGCAGCTTCAGGGCCAGGGATCCGTAGAGGGGAGAGGAATGCGGGAGCAGGGGTCCGCAGTGCCAACTGGTGCCAGTACGCATCAGGTTCGATTCCCAGCTTGGGTCACTACGTTCGGAGACCACAGATTCTCCTTGTGTCTGCGTGGGTTTCCTCCGGGTGCCAAAGACGTGCTGTTAGGTAATTTGGACATTCTGAATTCTCGCTCCGTGTAACCGAACAGGTGCCGGAATGTGGCGACGAGGGGCTTTTCATGGTAACTTCATTGCAGTGTTAGTGTAAGCCTACTTGTGAGAATAAAGATTATTATTATTACTAACATGTCATCCTTTCATCCCTTGCAGACAATGTAAATTGGAATTCAACCAGGAATGGTGGCCTTAGTCGCGGCAGGCCTGGAGGATGCACTGAGGCTGTACAAGCTGGAGCTGATCGAGGAGGAGGACAATGTAGCGGCGGAGCTTGACCCAGAGGAAAAGGAGGTAGCTGGTGAGGATGGAGAACCTGCCCCCCAACAAGCCAAGGGGGAGGAGTTGCAAAGGGAGTTCTGCATGAGGCTTCGTGTGAGGCATTCGAGGATCTGCTGGACCAGGCATGCTGAGCAGTGGAACAGTGTGACATATCTGCCAGATCATGGCGCACCTGGCACCGTGGAGGATGAGGGAGGACACCCTCTTTCAGTGGCAGTTAAAGTGACGGTCGCCTTGAACATCCACGCCACGGTGACCTTCCAGGCGCCGAGTGGGGACCTGTCCAGGGTCTCACAGACCTCAGTGCACACTTGCATCCGCGCCGTCATGGCGACCCTATATGCCCAGTCGGCATAATACATCCATTTCAATGTGGTCCGAGCCCAACAGGATGCCCAGGCAGCGGGGTTCACCACCATCGCTGAGAAGCCCCGGGTTCAGGGGGTGATCGACAGAATACACGTCGTCCTGGGAGCACCTGCAGATGACAGGCCGTTTTTCACAAACCAAAGGGGGTTCGAGTCACGTGTGTGTGGGGCGGGGGTTAGTGCCAGGGGCACAGTGCTGCCTACTCACCTGGCCGCCATGAAGAGGTTGTGCAGTTACTTTTTGGCAGTGCTGGCCAATCCTCGCAGTATTGCCCACGGCGCGGAGGTCCTCTGCCACCTGCAGCCAGGCCCAGCAAACGGCAGCAGCTGGCAACCTCCTTCCCACCCCGGGGTACAGGATCACCTGTTTCTCCTCCACGGTATCCAGCAGGATTTCATGTTCTGTGTCCATGAAACAGGGTGCCACTGATCTTGCTACCATCTTGTTGGCTGGGATGGTGTGTGTGGGGAGTGAAGTGTGTATATATGGCTGCAGCTTGTCAGCCTCCTGAGTGTCAATCCCCAACCCTGCGATTCCAGCAGCGTTTCTCATTGGAATCGATTGTGTTCCACATGGCGCTGGTGAATTTGTTCAGGTACGGCGCCAGTTTTACTGTCGTGGAACTCCACTAATCCTGCCCCAGCATCAATACTGGCTGGATTCTCCGCCGTCGAGATGCTCTGTTTTGCCAGCAGCCCAGGGGTTTTCTGACGGCGTGGAACTGCCCCACAATGGGAAACCCCATTGACCAACTGCCGAAACGGAGCATGCCACCAGCATGCTGAACCAGAAATCTGGGGCGGCGGGACAGAGAATCCAGCCCTTAGTCTCAGGAACAGAGAATCCGGCCATGAACTTTTTTTCAAAAAAGTGTTTGAGTACTTAAAGAGTGGTGGTTGTTTCAGTTTCTGAATAACATGAAGCAGTGGAAGGACTCAAGTTTCCCACTGGATATTAACCCAATTCAGAAACTGGAACTGAAAATCACAAAGCTACCAGTTTCTAACTCGGGGTAGAAATCATAGAATTCCTCCAGCGCAGAAAGAGGCCGTTCGGCCCATCGTGTTTACACTGACACTCTGAAAGAGCATCCTACCTAGTCCCACTCCATTGTCCTATCCCCATAACCCCACCTAACCTTTGACACTAAGGGGCAATTTAGCATAGCCAATCCATGGGAGGAAACCGGAGCATCCCGGGGAAACCCACGTAGACACCGGGAGAACCACCAAACCCCACACAGGCAGTCATCCAAGGTCAGAATCGAACCGGGTCACTGGTGCTGTGAAGCAGCAGTGCTAATCACTCTGCCAGCGTGCTGCCCACATTCAAACACTAAGTCAAAGATTCGCTCATTTAAAAGGTTGAGAAGCATGAACAACATAATACAATAAGTTATTAATTTGAACAGTAATTACAGAACTAAAATGCAAGTAAACAAATCTTTTCAAGTAAATTCGGAGAAATTATGTAGTGCATTTTCCTTTCCCAATAGAATTCATAGAATTTACAGTGCAGAAGGAGGCCATTCGGCCCATCGAGTCTGCACCGGCTCTTGGAAAGAGCACCCTACCCAAGGTCAGCACCTCCACCCTATCCCCATAACCCAGTAACCCCACCCAACACTAAGGGCAATTTTGGACACTAAGGGCAATTTATCATGGCCAATCCACCTAACCTGCACATCTTTGGACTGTGGGAGGAAACCGGAGCACCCGGGGGAAACCCACACACACATGGGGAGGATGCGCAGACTCCGCACAGACAGTGACCCAAGCCGGAATCGAACCTGGGACCCTGGAGCTGTGAAGCAATTGTGCTATCCACAATGCTACCGTGGGTAGCACGGTAGCACACTGATTAGCACTGCCAGGGTGGGGGAATTGAGCCTAGGCAGAGTGCTCTTTCGGAGAGTTGGTGCAGACTCGATCGGCCGAATGGCCTCCTTCTGCACTGTATGGATTCTATAATTCTATAATAAAGCATGAATGTTTAAGCATTTGCTGCTACTGAGGGGCACAGCAGCATCACACCCTCTGATGATCTCACTTACTGAAATAGAGAAGCTGCATTTGTAGTTTAATAAGCTCTGGAACAGTCCATGCAAATGGTTCAGCCCATCTGGTGTTTAAAGGGGCAGGAACCATTAGTTCGAAGATTTTGCATATTTACCCACAACTTGCAAGTATTTTTATATGTAAAGAGATGGGGTTTTTAATCACAGGCATAAATCAGCAGAGGGACAAATAATCTATGAAAGTATATCTGTCAGGCAGGGTAGATGAAAATATCAGCAATAAAACTGTTCTTCACAATTTACTACCATGCATGAAAGAGGATTACAAATAAGGTCTGACTCCCGCCACTTCGCCACTGACAGAAAACTCTGGGCCATATGTTTTTCAAACGATAGTGGGTATATGCAGGAAAGCATTGCTGCAAAAGCAGTTAATACAACACTGACTAATGTACTATTTCTTTTCTTTTATGGAAGTGTTCAATAGATAGCTACTTAGGAAGAGCAATAAACATTACAAGGGAGAGGCCTAGACACGGAGCAAATTAACAGATAGAATGACAGATTACTTTGTCTGACATTATGTAGGGATATGGATTTGCTCCAGAGATTCCCAAAAGTTACAGATGTCAATCAGGGACTAGATTCTCTGGTCCCTCGGCCATCCAGTAGCGGGATCCTGTCTTCCCGCCACTTGTCAATGGAATTTCTCATTGAAGCCACCCCGCGCAAGCGAGGGTGCGCTGCTGGTGTAAAACGTGAATCACAACAGTCAAAGAATTTCGGTCCAGTTCACTGCAAATGCATCAAACAAATGTCTGCCACTTTACCACAAAAAAATAAGAAGAACTCGGCATGTCAAATATCTGGGTTCTCTTGCAAAACACGGAGGCCGGTTACACAGAAATATAGGCACAACTTTAGTCATAAACCGCCTGCCTTTCTGATTGCCCAGAAAATGGTATGCACGTACAAAGGTGAAGGAAATATCTACAGTCCTAGGACAAGGACTCATTATACTTAAAACAAAATAAGCTGTACTAAGTACAGATATTTTCTTAAATAAAATAGAAATGCTGGAAATATTTAGCAGGTCAGGCAGCATCTGTGAAACCATCCCCCCAAATCTGCATCTCAGCTCCATTTGTTTCCTTCTTCACAGATGCTGCCTGACCTGCTGATTATTTTCAGAATTTTCTATTTTATTTCAGATTTCCTACATCCATAGTATTCTGTTTATCGACAGATATTTTCTCAACTGAAACGAAAGATAATCAATTATGAGTCAATTTGCCCAACAGGGTCATCAGTCATTTTAACTGAACTAAAACCCCAGCAGAGAGTTCCTATTCATACTTATTTCAGATCATGGGTAGATTAGAACACGATTCCAAGTTCCAGATGCGAGCACAATAGTTTTTTTTTCCACCTTGAGTTCCTTCTAATCATTGTTTTCTTCCCTCTCAAGAATTCCCCACCTACAATCCCTATCTAAATCTGTCATCACTCCTCTACTTTCTACTCTCCCGCTGTTGTTCCAGCTTGAATTTCCCCTCAAGTAAGTCCATACCTGTGCTTTGTGCCTCTCAAAACATTCCCTACCTACTTAACAAGGTGGCACCAAATGTCTGGATGCCCTTGCAACCTGCTAAGGATGCCTGCTATAATCAAACCTCCTTCTCATTCTTTCCACCCCATCTGACACTTCCTTTTGGTTTCTGACATCAATAATCCCTTCCTTGCTCTGCATTTCCCTCCAAAATGTCTGTCCACGCCCAAATAATGGCCACACCATCCATAACTTTATTGTGGATGACCGCATTGACACTCTGGGTTTAACACAAGACAATAACTTTCAGTTTGCCAAACTTACTCCACCGAGTTACACTTTTCACCATTGCCCCAAGTCTCCATCTCACCTCCCTCTGTACCAGAAATACCAGTGAAAAGGAAGGACTGTAGGAAAAGGGATAATTAGCCATAGACATCTAAGGAAATAAAGGGGGTATCAAATTGAAAGAAAATGCATAAAGTGGCAAAGATTAGCGGGAAACTAGAGGATTGGGAAATCTTTCACGGTCAACAGAAAGCCACAAAAAAAGCTATAAAATAAAGTACGATAGATTATGAGAGTAAACTAGTTCAGAATATAAAAACAGATAGCAAAAGTTCCTACAAATATATAAAACAAAAAAGAGTGGCTAAGGTAACCATTGGTCCTTTACAGGATGAGAAGGGGGAATTAATAATGGGAAATTAGGAAATGGCTGAGGTATTGAACAGGTATTTTGTTTCGGTCTTCACAGTGGAAGACACAAACATCATGCCAGTAATTGATGGCAAGGAGGCAATGGCAGGTGAGGATCTAGAAACGATCATTATCACTAAAGAGGTAGTGTTGGGCTAGAAAATGGGACTAAAGATAAACAAGTCTCCTGGCCCTGGTGGAATGCATCCCAGGGTACTAAAGGAAATGGCGGGGGAAATAGCAAATACGCTTGTGGTAATTTACCAAAATTTGCTGGACTCTGGAGCAGTTCCGATAGATTGGAAAACAGCAAATGTGATGCCACTGTTTAAAAAAGGAGGTAGACAAAAGGTGGGTAACTATAGGCTAGTTAGCTTAACTTCTGTAGTATGGAAAATGCTTGAATCCATCATCAAGGAAGAAATGGCGAGACATCTGGATAGAAATTGTCCCATTGGGTTCATGAAAGGCAGGCCATGTTTAATTGATTTACTGGAATTCTTTGAGGACATTACGAGCGCGGTGGACAATGGGGAACCGGTGGCTGTGATGTACCTGCATTTCCAGAAGGCACCATTTGACAAGGTGCCGCACAAAAGGCTGCTGCATAAGATAAAGGTGCACGGAGTTACGGGTAATATATTGGCAAATATAGGGGATTGGTTAACTAACAGAAAGCAAAGAGTGGGTGGCTTTCTGGTTGGCGATCAGTGGCTAGTGGTGTGTCTCAGGAATCAGTGGTGGGACCAAAACGGTTTACAATTTACATCGATGATTTGGAGTCGGGGACCAGGTGCAATGTGCCGAAGTTTGCAGGTAACACTAAGATGAGTGGTAGAGCAAAGTGTGCAGAGAACACTGAAATACTACAGAGGGATATATATAGTTTAAATGAGTGGGCAAGGGTCTGGCAGATGGAGGACAATGGTAGTAAATGTGAGATCATCCATTTTGGTAGGAATAACAGCAAAATGGACTATTATTTAAATGCTGTGCAGAGGGACCTGGGTGTCCTTGTGCATGAATCGCAAAAAGTTGGTTTGCAGCAACTAATTAAAGGCAAATGGAATTTTGTCCTTCATGCTAGAGGGATGGAGTTTTAAAACAGGGAGTTTATGTTGCAGCTGTATAGGGTGCTGGTGAGGCCACAGCTGAAGTACTGTGTACAGTTTTGGTCTCCTTACTTGAGAGAGGATGTACTGGCATTGGAAGGGGTGCAGAGAAAATTCACTAGGTTGAAACCGGAGTTTAGGGCATTGGCTTATGAGGAGAGACTGAGTAGACTGGGACTATACTCATCGGAATTTAGAAGCATGAGGTGGGATCTTACAGAAACCTATAACACTATGAAGGGAATAGATAAGATAGAAGCAGGGAGGTTGTTTCCAGGGAGGTTGGGTGAAACTAGAGCTAGAGGACATAGCCTCAAAATAAGAGGGAGCAGATTTAGGACAGAGTTAAAGAGGAACTTCTTCACCCAAAGGGCTGTGAATCTGAGGAATTCCCTGCCCAGTGAAGCAGTTGAGGTTACCTCGTTGAATGTTTTTAAGGCAAAGATAGATAGATTTTTGAACAGTAAAGGAATTAAGGGTTATAATAATCTTTATTGTCACAAGGAGGCTTAGATTAACACTGCAATGAAGTTACCGTGAAAAGCCCCTAGTCGTCACATTCCTGCGCCTGTTCGGGGACAAAGAGAATTCAGAATGTCCTATTAACCTAACAGCACTTTTTTCAGGATTTGTGGGAGGAAACTGGAGCACCAAGAGGAAACCCACCCAGACACAGAGAGAACATGCAAACTCGCACAGACAGTGACCCAAGCCGGGAATCGAACCTGGGACTCAGGTGCTGTGAAGCAACAGTGCTAACCACTTTGCTGCCGTGCTGCCCAAGCGGGCGGGTAAGTGGAGCTGAGTCCATAAAAAGATCAGCCATGATCTTATTGAATGGCAGAGCAGGCTCAAGAGGTCAAATGGCTTACTCCTGCTCCTAGTTCTTATGTTCTTATGTTGCCCTCTCCTCTCTTAACTCATTGTTCTACTGGCCTCCCTCCTTAGACAACACTCTTCCAACCTTGCTATTTTCAGTATTTCTACATTTGATTACTAACGAAGTTATCCCCGACCGCTTTCTTGTATCCCCTGGCATCCTCGATCATGATAGTCTCACTTTTAATGGGTCAAGATTTTCCTTTACAAATCTCTCTCAATATTTGTTTTTTAAATTATATGTTTGGTTTTGAAATCCTGAGCAAGCCTTTTGGCATAGTCACTTATTGCACCTCATATTGCTTTCTCTGTATCCCCTTGGTCTCTGCTGGCATTTTATCTTTCTTTGTATTTGTAAGCCTTCCACTTGAAATGAAATGAAATGAAAACCGCTTATTATCACAAGTATGTTTCAATGAAGTTACTGTGAAAAGCCACTATCGACACATTCCAGCACCTATTCGGGGAGGCTGGTACGGGAATTGAACCGTGCTGCTGGCCTGCCATGGTCTGCTTTCAAAGCCAGCGATTTAGCCCTGTGCTACCTGATACTAGCACTTGATATCATCTCTTACTGCATTTGATGACCATAGCTGCTCACTACAAAAGTGGACCTTTTTTGCATTTTGCAGATATGTGTTGGTTTTGTATTGCATTAATTATTTCCTTGAATACTTCCCACTATTTGTACATTTACATGGTAACTGTTCAGCCCAATTCACAATGGTCAATGAATTTCTCATCCCTTCGAAGTTAGCCTTCAAATAACAACCTTGATTTCAGACTCTCCCATTTTCCTCTCAAACACAATCATATTATGGTCATCATTTGCAAGATACCCCTTATTAACAGATTGTTAATTAATTCTGATTCATTGCTCAATATAATATGTCGTCATTTCCTTGGCCTTTCTAAAGCATATTATTCTAGAAAACTGTCCGAAATACAAGCCAGAGATTCAGTGCTTTTGTTAGTCAAGTTGTTTTGTTTCGCACTGTCTATGAAAAAAGGATCTCCTAGAAGAACGTTGTTTCTTCCACATGCTTCCTCATCTCCATATCATAACATTATATTCACTATCAGTAGGTTTGTATTCCTTGTGACTTGCATCTTCCAATGTTCCTTAACTCTACCTAATCACCCTTCATGTGATCTTTTTCTTATTGTGGCAATTGTCTAATTGTCTCTTTCATTAAAATTACTACTTTCCTCCTTTCCTAATTTTGTTGTCCCTTTTAAGGGTCCTGCAAGAACATAAGAACGAGGACCAAGAGTAGGCAATTCAGTTTCTCGAGTCCGCTCCGCCATTCAATACAATCATGACTGATCCTTCGGCCACAACTCCACTTTCCTATCCATTCTCCATAATCCTTCAACGCATTATTAATTAAAAATTTGGCTATCTCCCTCCTTAAATTTATTCAATGTCTCGGCACCCATGCCACTCTGGGGTAGTGAATTCCACACGACCCTTTGAGAGAACTAATTTATTTTCATCTCTGTTTTAAGTCTGTTACCCCTTAATCTAAAACTATTACCTCTCCTCCTAGATTGCACCACAAGCGGATGCATCCACTATACGTCTACTATGTCAATACCTTTATCAGCTCATATACCTCAATTAGATCTCCTCCCATTCTTCTAAAGTGAAGAGAGTATAGGCATAAACTGCTCAATCTCTTGCTGATTTCTGGAATCAATCAATCAATCTGTAGTCTGGAGTATTAAACTCTCAACCATGCTGAGGTCGTCGTCGTAATGACTAATTGTGCTTCAAACTCAACTACATTATTTATAGTGCAATCCACAGATTCCTCCACAGGACCAAATAGCTCTAACAAAAGTCACAGGAGACAGAGTCAGTGACTGTGACCCTGGTGCATCATCCTTCAATCTCTCTGCCGCCTTTGAAACAATCGACCACACCATCATCTTTCTCCAACACTCATCACTTCATTCATTTTCCAGTTCATTTGTTCTACTCTCATTTGATTCCTATCTCATATTCCAATCATAGCTAAAGTATGCATCACAGCAATCTTTCTTCCCATCCCTACATCATTAACTCTGGAGTCCCTCCAGGCATGTTGGGCCTCGAGGCAATTTCCAAGCATTTAAACTTGCCCTTCTGCCTGCAGGAACCTAGAGGCCAACTGGAAAATTCTCATCAGTCTCCTTTAATTGGAAACAAATGGTTCTTATGAAATCTGATTGGCTACTCAAAAATGGCCTGAGGTAGGATGGAGCCAGGGAATTGCCACATTGGCCAGTGAAGCTATTTTTACCCCTGCCTGCTTCCGCACCTAGCTCTGGTGGGTGTCAAAAATTTAACTCATTGTCTTTGGGCCTCTCACAAATAAAAAGCCTCAACCAAAGTTCAACACACTGGATTTTCTTCCCTAAATCCGTTTATCCTTTAAGATTATCCCTCTGAACAAGCTCTTGGTCTCCCTATACTCCACACCCCATCATATTTCTTTCTTTGGTTCAGTTATTGCAATTTTATGAATCACTTTGCAATGCTTTTTCTAAGTGATAAGAGACTTTTGCAGTGCAAGTTGCAGTTCTGAACCTACTTGGATCAGTATTGTAAACCTCTCATGATCTGATAGAAAGTTACTATCAGACACTAGGGAGTTGGTCAACTGTTTAAGTCTTTCTATTGACAATTTTTGAAGATTCATTACAAAGTAAATTAATATTTGATGTCTATAATCAGCTTGTCCAAGATTTATTGTGATGACTTGAAGCACTATGCATTTGAATTAGCATAACTTAAGATACTGAGGGCTGGATTTTCATCTGGTGATGGCGACAGGAATGGGGTCTGAAATGAACTAAGCTTAGAATTTGATGCACTAATTTCAAATTTGCAGTGTCTTTTCATCCATACGTTATTTCTATGTGGCAATTTCACAAGTCGGATTGCCTTAGGTTGCAGCCCCAAACACAACTCTTCAGAGATCGAGGTCGGAGAGTTTGTGACCACTTCAGGGAAGCTTGCTGAGGAGTCCGGAACGTTCCGGCAGGTACATTTTAATTTTTTTGACAATTCCACGTATCACTACTAGATGCTGTATTGTGATGTAGATGTGCTTTAACTGTAGAAATTTGTCATCGGGCTCTGTCCTCAAAAGGTAAGTTGACCATTACGTAGACCAGCATTGTTTAAGAGTTGAGATGCATTAGAGTGCCTTCTGCGTTGGGAAAAGTACACTTACACATTTAAAACTGAAGAAAACACTGCAAGGGATCTCTGTGTAACAATTTGAAGTGATTTAAATGCCCAGATAGATTTCAGCTGAAAATTGCCCCAGAGCAGCTTTCAATTAGAGAAAAAACAGTCATTCGCTCTTGGGACTGCTTTAATTGATAGGGCATCTGTCACAACATGGGGGGAAAAAAAGCCATCTAGTTTTTTGTTTCAATGGATTTCACTGTTTACAATCCCCAAGGTTTATTTTGACAGCTGAGCCAATTTTGAATGCTTGGTTGAGTTTCAAAAGCTAATGAACACTTATTTCAGCATTGGGCCGTGTTTACAGTTTGATTGACAGTTTTAAGAAGTTACTAAAGGATTATCTGTCTTTGATTTTCAAAGTGAAATAGATCTTTTTTTTTTTTTAAACAGAAGAATGACCATTTGAGCTGATTTATATTTTTTGATGAATGGCTTTTTTGAATTACAGGCTTTTTCAGTCGGAGTGTGTTGAATCACAGCTTTATTGGATTGTTAGATTATTTTTAAATGTTCATTTCAAAGCATTCTGCGGTTTGCCCAATGATTCAGTGGCTATTGAGGATAAATAGGGTCATGAAGAGTATGAGGGAGCATGGGTGTATAAATGCACATTGTGGGGACATGGGATATGGGGGGGCATGATGTGCAAAGGGCTGAGCAGTGATGCTTAGAGGGCATTAGAATGAAGTTAGGAGCTGCATTGCTGAAGTGGGCCTTCTAACCAGCCAGCTTTCGTATCCTCATTCCTCCTGCACTGCATGGCATCTCATAAAACCCAAATGCACCTGCCTACATCTCGGAGTCAAAAGTATTGCAGGAATTGGGTTCGCAGGCAGGCTTGTGTTTGGGAAATCACAAAAGGGTGCAATCGCATTTCGCAAGCCTGGTTCGGGAATACAGGCCCTAAGTATTTGATTTGATACATGGCAAGCCTCTAATCAACGGCTTGGCAAACTCTGGCAAAATATCTTATCATCTTACAAACTGAGCAAGACAATACATATTTTTTTTAATTTCATAAAATAATACTGAAGTGGAGACTGAGAACTTTTGTAATTAAGGGAGAACATATTTTTATAACTTTGAAGCATTATTCAGGACTTACCTAGACTACTGTACCAGCAGTGCGGCTAATCACAAATTATCACAATATAATTGCTTAACAGGTGAAGAACTGCAGAAAAACCATATATATGATTTCAAAACTGTCACCTGTACGAGTCCTTCAGATTTGTAGGTGAAGGGTGAATTTTGCAGCCGTGCATGTCGACGGGATCTTCCAGTCGCGGATTTCCCAGCAGCGAGGAGTTCATTCAAAGGGAAACTCCATTAACAATGGCAGAATCAGAAGATCCTGTCACCAGCCAATGGCGGGCCACCTCCGCCGCAGCAAAATAAGCAATGGGTTGAGGTTGCATGGAAAATCCCGTCCATAATGTTAAACACTACAAACTATATACAATGCAAAATGTCCATCTAATGATCATTAACCACATTTCCTTTATGATATAATTTTTCTATTATTTTGCTAAATATCGGTTTAGACTTTAATTTAAGTTTCGATTTGCAAACCTGATTTCCGCAAGAAGTCTTTCAGATCCTCCTTCAAAGATTCAATCCGAACGTCTGACTTATGAAGGCAAGTCTGCAAAGAAGACAGAGACAGAGTGTGAAATTTTTAATGTTAGATATAAATTAACAGAACAAACCATACAGCTATGGTTAAGAAAATATAACCACAAGACTTTGAGGAAAAATGTGCCCATCTCCCTAATACACAGTATGATTTTTTTCATTTTGATTCTTCCATGGTTATGAATGACAACTGGAATGTCCAACGTGACAAAAGTAATGTTAAGCTCCAACTCTTATCTACTGTGAATTGGCATTTAGCAAATTTGGCTGGAACATATGTCACCATACATCCTACAGGTGACCTTTTGGTGCATCTGTGCAGACGCTCAGAAAAGCAATCCATTTAGCCCCATTCTGCTGACATTCCCCGCCAATCCCCAACCACAACACTTCCTCCACTCCCCAATACCATGATACATTTGTCTTTTTCTAGCAACAATCCACTTTTTTTAATAAAGTTTTTTATACAAGTTCGGTTTCTGATAGTGCAAAGCCTACATAAAAAGTCTTTGCCTAACTTCTACCTTCTTGAATCATTTTTTGTTACAAAACCCCAATAACAAACTGAAACTCTCCCAAGACACTGCACAGGAGCATTATTAAACAAAAACTGGCACTGAGACACAGAGGTAACTATTAGGATAGGTGATCAAAAGCTTGCTCAAAGAGGTAGATTTTCAGGAACATCTTAGAGGAAGTGAGGTGCTGAGGTTTAGGGAGAGAATTTCAGAGGTTAGGGCTGAGGCAGCTGAAGTCATGGCTACCAAAGTTGGAGCAATGAAAACTAAATGCCCACAAATAAAGTACAGGTACCTAAATGCAAAAGTACTGGCCGACAAATTCTACAATATTTTGGGGATAATTTTCTTTTCCTCTTTAATGGGATGTGGGCGTTCCTGGCTGGGCCAGCGTTTGCAGTCCAGCCATTATTACTCTTCGGAAGGTGGTGGTGAGCTGCTTTCTTGAACTGCCGCAGTCTATGGGGTATAAGAACACCCACAGTGCTGTCGGAGAGTTCCAGGATTTTGATACAGTAAGAGTGATTAAATGGCGATATAGTTCCAAGTTAGGAAGGTGTAATAAATGGGGGAGAACTTGGAGGTGGTGGTGTTCCCATCAATCTGATAACCTGTTCTTCAAGGTGGTAGAGGTCATGGTTTTAGAAGTGTCATTGCTATACATCTTGTAAATGGTACACACTGCTGCAACTGTGTGTCTATGGTGGAGGGAGTGAATGTTTAAGATGCTGGTTGGGGAGCCAATCAAGCAAGCTGCATTGTACTGGATGCTGTGGAGCAGGGTTTTTAAAAGTGTGGTTCGCGACCCGCAGGTGGGTCACGGGAGGTGTCAGGAGGGTCAAGGGGCGATTGGCTGCAGCGTTTCCGTGGTGGTTCCGATCAAGGGAAAAGCATCCAACGGCCGCTACCAGATTTTACATTGAGAATGGCGGCCGCTGCCACCTTTTAAACAAAAATAAATGAGGCCACGTGGAATCTTCCGGACAGAAAGCGGCAACAGAGAGCAGGTCAGCGCCCTGCAAGTATATTTGACGTCAAGTGCCTTGTACATGTTTTTGGCACCAAATCACAGAGCAGAGTTGCTTCCATTTTCCAGCTGCTGGCAAGAGGACTGTGAAGACGGATCGTTATCTTAAAAGTACGAGATGGCCAGAGACTCACTGGACAGGATCTCACAACAGGTGATTTCTTGAGGTATGGTTTTGTCAATTGTGCCATTGCAAATAAGGATGCAAAGCCCACGTGTGTTAGATCAAGGGAAGTACTGGCAAATAAGAGAAGTTTCGGATTTTGAAAGAGAAGTGGTGGGTGAAAGATTCTTTGAGGTTCAGCCCCCAGGGTCAGTTATTAGCTTAGAGTTGACTCCAAATTGAAAGAATATGCTGCTGTAGCTGACCTGTGACACCACATTAAAAACACACCAAAAGCCCATGAGACTGTCAGCATTCTGGAGTAGCATCTCCCAGGAGTATTCAGTGCTGAGTAAATCAAACATTTTGATGTTATTGTCCTTCACGACAACCTACATTTGCTAGGTTGGATTTTCCATTTTCATAAAGAAGACAGCACAAAGAAACTGGCTGAAGTCTGCATCTGATATGCGCATTGTCTGGCCTCCTTTGAACCTGATTCAAGTGCGATCATGAGGACCAAGCAGGCTCCACTTTCGCACTAAAGGTAAGTGTGTTGCGAAGCAGGCTGGCGTGGGTCCCGAAGGTTGGCAAAAGTGGGACCCGGGAAAGAATTTGAAAAATACTGCTGTAGAGCTTCTCGACTGTTGTTGGAGCTGCACTCATCCAGGCAAGTGGAGAGTATTCCCCTGGTTAATGCCTTGTCGATTGTGGACAGGCTTTGGGAAGTCACAAGATGAGTTACTTCCCACAAGACTCCCAGCCTCTGGCCTGCTCTTGTGACTACAGTATTCATGTGGCTGGTTCCGTTCAGTTTCAAATCAATGATAATCCATGATGATAATGCCATTGAATGTTAGGGGGAGATGGTTAGATTCTCTCTTAGAATACCTACAGAGCAGGAGGCCATTCGGCCCATCGAGTCTGCAACGACCAACAGAAAGAGCCCACTTCCCCGCCCTGTCCTCGTAATCCCACCTAAGCTTCACATCTTTGGACTGTGGGAGGAAACCAGAGCACCCAGAGGAAACCCACACAGACATGGAGAGAATGTGTAAACTTCACACATTCACCCAAGATCAGAATTGAACCTGCGTCCCTGGCGCTGTGACGCAGCAGTAGGCTAACCACTGTGCCGCCCCATCTTGTTGGAGATGGTCGTTGCCCGACATTTGTGTGATGCAAATGTTACTTTTCACTTATTAGCACATGCCTGAATGTTGTTCAGGTCTTGCTGCATACAGACATGGACTGCTTCAGTATCTGAGGAGTTGGGAATGATGTTAAACATTGTGTAATCATCAGCGAACATGCCAAGTTCTGACCTTATGATGGAAGGCCATTGATAAAGCAACTGAATATCGTTGGATCTAAGACTCTACCCTGAGGAGCTCCTGTAGCAATGTCCCAGGACTAAGGTGATTAACCTCCAGCAGTTACAACCATCTTCTTTCGTGGTAGTTAAGATTTCAACCAGTGAAGCGCTTCTCCTTGGCTCCCACTGAATTCAGTTTTGCTAGCGCTCCTTGACGTCACACTCGGTCAAATGCTGCCTTGATGTCAAGGGCAATCACTCTCACCTCACCACTTTGAGTTCAGCTCTTTGATCCATTTTTGGACCAAAATGTAATGATGTCAGAAGCTGAGTGGCCCTGATGGAACCCAAACTGAGCATAAGTGCGATGAAAGTGTTGCTTGACTGCACCTTCCATCACTTTGCTGGTGATTAAGAGTAGACTGATGGGAACATTTCTGGGGACGAAGTGCTGAGAAATCGCACATCAGGTGGCTCTCCTCCCACGAACCTGAAAAAATAGGCACTTTTTACCAAAAAAACATCTGCTAACACAAAATAAAATCCCCACAACACTACAAAACACAAAAGAGAGCGAGGAAAATGTCAAACAGCCATCAATCCAGAGGACAATTGGGAACCAGGAGTGGAAAAAGCCTGGACAAGCAAACAACCGAACCGGTCGACACACGATGCGGCGAGACTCGGATTCCCCAGAGCAAGAGAGACCAGCCTGCCGCACGAGAGGCCGCCCCACACAAGGGGATGGGTGGAAGATGTTTCTCTCAAGAGAACTGAGAGAGCATTGGAAGGAAACAAAATCGGACATCTAAGCTACGGTGAAGGGTGCGGTTGCCAAAGCTATGGCGATCATGCAGGTAGGTGGTCCTGGAGAAGATGGAAAAGCGACTGGAAGCCCAGGAGGAAGCGATGAAGGATCTGGAAAAGGCTGCAACAGACCAGGGCGACCGGATCATCGCCCTCGAAAAGGAGGCGGCAAGGCTGTTCGTGACTCAGGGGAATCTAAAAGGGAAAGTCGAGGACCGGAGAACCAGTCGAGGTGACAAAACTCACGAATGGTGGGCCGACAGGAGGGGATCGAAGGTTGGAACCCCACAGACTATGTGGCCCAAATGGTGGGTAACCTGGTGTGAAGGGATAGCTTCCCCACACACCAGAAATCGACATAACGCACCAGTCACTTCGCCCAAAGCGGGGAACAGCCGACTGCAATTGCCAAGATGCACCGGTACCAGGATCAGGAACTAATCCGACGCTGGGTCAGCCAAACCAAAACTGTAACTGGGAAGGCCACCGGATTCGAATTTATCAGAACATTGGAGTCGACCTAGCCAAGCACGGGCCAAATTTAATCGGGCAAAGGCGTGCTGTACAAAAACGGCGTTAGGTTTGGGATGCTGTACCCAATCAAGCACTGGGTCACGTTAAAAGGCATGGAGCGCTTCTATGCGGCCCCTGCGGACGCGGACAGGTTCGTCACAGGGGGCCACAAGTGGAACCTGACCAGCCTGGTGGAGGAAGTGAAAAAAGGACCTGCAGAGGTGGAACACACTCCCACTCTCCCTGGCAGGGATATAGTTAATGATGGAGAATTCACAACCCTCTGAGGTAGAGAATTCAAAAGATTCACAACCTATTAGAACTTAGAACATAGAACATACAGTGCAGGAGGCCATTCGGCCTATCGAGACTGCACCGACCCCACTTAAGACCTCACTTCCACCCTATCCCCGTAACCCAATAACCCCTCCTAACCTTTTTGGACACTAAGGGCAATTTAGCATAGCCAATCCATCCTAACCTGCACGTCTTTGGACTGTGGGAGGAAACCGGAGCACCCGGAGGAAACCCACGCAGACACGGGGAGAACGTGCAGACTCCACACAGACAATGACCCAGCGGGGAATCGAACCTGGGACCCTGGCGCTGTGAAGCCACAGTGCTATCCACTTGTGCTACCATGCTGCCCATATTGAGTAAAGAAATTTATTTTCATCGCAATCCTAAATGATCGGCCCCTTGTACAGTGTCCATGGTTTAGATTCACCAGCTGGCAGAAACAGCTTCTCAGTGTCCACCTCATCAAGCCCCTTCAAAATCTTGTGCATTTCAATGAGATCACCTCTCATTCTTCTAAACTCCAGAAAACATAGGCCCAATTTACTCTGCCTCTTATCACCGGAAAGCCTTCACATCCCTGGGACAAATCTAGTAACCCTTCGCTGTACTACCTCAAATGCAAGTATATCCTTCCTTAAATATGAAGACCAAAACCGCACACAGTACTCCAGATGTTGTCTCACTGAAACTGTACAATTTTTGTAAAACTTTATTTCTGTAGTCCATTCCTTGCAATAAAGACAAATGTGCTATATCCTTCCTAATTGCTTGCTATATCTGCATGCTAACCCAAGTCCTTCCGAAGATCACATTTACAATTCAATACTTTTTAAAAATATTCTTCCAAAAAAGGTAAATAACTTCACATTTCCCCACATTATATTCCATCTGCCATCTTGTTGTCCACCACTTAATGTCAACATCTGTCTGCAGCCTCTAAGTTATCCTCATAACCTATGTTTCCAACTAGCTCTGCATTGTCATCAAACTAAGACAAAAGGACAGGGAGGAATATATCTTAGTCACTAATATAGATTGTAAATATCGGAGGCTCCAGTTTGTGGCACTCCATTGGTCCTCATCGGAGGTCCAAGCTACGGCAGCATAAGTTCTAATGGTGCTGATCTGAAGTATGAGAATGAAAAGGAACATAAATCTTCAAAATAGTGGAAGTCTCCAAAATAACGAAAACACATTCTCAGAACAAGTACTGTGAGCAAAAGCATTTCATTTAGACAATAAAACAGGTGTGACATCTAAATACTCATGGGATTTTCTTGCTTATCATTTCTTCAATTCCTTCCACTGTCTATGTGTTCTCATCTTGTTTCCCTGAAAAGTTCCAGGCCTGGGAAACCCATGCTACAATAATAAAAGTTGAAAACAGTTAAAATAGCTTTTAATGAGCTATTAACATATCTAACTTGGCAATCCTCACCTCCCAATGGTCTTCCTGGCTTGTCGCTAATTGTGCTGCAGTAAAATGCAACAGTCAGCGGGTTGGAGCTAGCTTCCCAACATGCTTAATTTCAGCGCTCTTAACTCTCAGAAACTCCCAAATTCACTTACGCTTTGAAATAAAATCCCCCCCAATGAATCATTTTGCAAAATTTCCCATAACATACTCACTATTGTGAAAATCATAAAACAGATATAGTTCAGAACACCAGGTTCACATCACAATGTGGCTTTTACTGCGCACACTTATATTTACAACAAGTGCTTCTTTTTCCCCCACCATGCGTAACATTAGTCACCCCCCCCCATGCTGTTCTTAACCCTCCGTTAAAGTGTTACTTGCAGGCATGAATACCCATGGTACTTTACAATGCTAAGACATCATGAGCCACAAAATGGCTTTTGTCTCAGATCTTCTGAGTTAAAGGAGGACTTTCCAGCAGGCTGCTTCCCAGCTATGTGTGGGTTGCCTGGTCATGTACACCACTAGCGGGAGGTGGGTTGGCTTCCAGTCGAAAAACATGCTCAGCAAACAGGGTGAACCGACATGAGTCAGTTTCTAAGATCTACATAAAGAGCAGTCCTAGCCAGGCTATTGAAAACTTCTAGTGCTTCCTGCAAAGGATCGTTGCCTGCTGGATTATGCTTCACCAGCAGATTCCAAAGTCACCAGAAAGCTCAAGTTGATTTTCATTGGGTCCTTCCAGGCTACTACATCAGTCACATCTGCCTGTCTACAGTACACAGCTGCATGAAGCAGCTCACCAAAAACCTTGCTTGCCAGAGTTGGGCAATACATCGTCTTTCCCGCTGACCTTAACCATTGACACCAGAGCACTTTAGCCATCTTGGCCCTCAATCTGCAATTTCCTGCCTACGCTCCTCTCCCTCTTCACCTTCAAGTCTCAACCCATCTCTTCGATCAAGTTTTTGGCCAGCAATCCTGATACCCCTTTCTTTGGCACGGTATCTAATAAATTTCTGATTATACCTGTGAAGCACTTTAGGACTATTTTTCTGCATTAAAGGTGTAATATAAATGCAAGTTGCTTTTGTAGTTCAACAGTGCTGCATCCATCAGTACAACTCTGAAGTGTCAACTTAAATTTTGACCTCTTGGTTTTGGAGGACTTGAACCCACAACCTTCTTACAGAGGCAAGAGTGCTACCAACTGAGCCATGGCTGACACATTGAAAATCCTCTGTTAATAAATGGTTAACAGTCTAGACTGTGCACCAAGAACACCAAATCCTGACAATTAACTGAAAAATAAAAACATGCAGTACTGCAACAAAAGAAGGCAATATAAGCAGTTATAGTATGGAGAAATGTTAGATAGTTTTCCTTCGCTGAGGACCCGGAGTCAATCCCACCCCGGGTCACTGTTCATGTGGAGCTTGCACATTTTCTTTGTGTCTGCATGGGTCTCACCCCCACAACCGAAAAAAAGATGTGAAGGGTAAGTGGATTGGCCACGCTAAATTGCCCCTTCATTGGGAAAAAAAATTGAATACTCTTAAAAAAAACTTTTTAAAATTAAATTAGGTAGTTTTTCCTGCCAGAAGAAGTGAGCGAAACATGCTTTGCTTTATAAACATTAAGGAGTGTTCTTTACTGCAAATAATATTAGCCCTGTATGCAGGAACGTTATTGAGAAGTTTTGAGAAGATTCCACAAATCACAAAACTGAAATTATTCAGTTATCATCAGATCACTAAGTAAAGTCGTCATTTCCCAGATTCTCACCACACCTCAAGCGAGGGGCAAGAATAACCTCAGAAAAGGCTGCAAGAAAAAGTGGAGGATCTGGAGAACAGGTCCCGCAGGCAAAGTTTGAGGATCGTTGGCCTCCCGGAGACTCTACAACTAGGGGGGGTTGCGATCTTGATCAACAAGCGGGTGTCATTTGAGGTAGGGAATATAGTGGCGGACTCAGGGGGTAGGTATGTTATGGTAAGTGGGAAGCTGGAGGGGATGCCGGCGTATTAGTGAATATTTACGCACCAAATTGGCATGGCGCTGAGTTTATGAGGCGGGTGTTGCGAAAGATTCCGGACCTGGACTTGCATAGTTTGATCATTGGGCGGGGGGGGGGAAACGGACTTTATTACGGTCATTGGTCCGAGGCTGGATCGGTCGAGTACAAGAGGTTTTCCGGGATGCTGGGACCGCTGCTGGTGAGGGCATTTAATGAGGCAAGGGAATGGGATGTTGTTCCCCCAACAATGTCACATGCTTCGATCTCATTGATCCTGAAATGGGAGAAGGAACCAGGGCAATGTGGGTCATACAGACCAATCTCCCTACTGAATGTCAATGACAAATGGAGGTGGTGATCATTATGGACGCGGAGAAGGCCTTTGAACGGGTGGAATGGAATTATTTGTGGGAGGTCCTGGGACGGTTTGGTTTTTGGCAGGGCTTTATTGACTGGGTTTAGTTGCTGTATCAGGCACGGGTGACAAGTGTGCGGACGAACTCGGACTACTTTAGACTGCACCGGTGGACAAGGCAAGGATGTCCCCTCTCCCCATCGTTCTTTGCCTTGGCCATAGAGCCATTGGCAATGGCGCTGAAAGCGTCAAGGAAATGGAAGGGGCGAGTCCAGGGGGGTCTTGTTATATGCAGACGACCTACTCCTAAATATTTCTGTCCCGTTAGGGAGGATTGTAGAGATTATGCGGATCTAAGGGCAATTTGGCTGGTTCTTGGAGTACAGGTTGAATATGGGTAAAACAGAGGTTTTTGTGATCCAGGCGAGGGGGCAGAAGAGGAGACTGGGGTGTTGCAGTTTAAAGTGGTAGGAGGGAGTTTTCGCTATTTGGGTATTCAGGTGGCATGGGGTTGGGAGCAGCTAAATAAATTAAATCTGGCCCGATTAGTTGACCAAATGAAGGAGGACTTTCGGTGGGGGACATGCTCCCGCTGTCACTGGCGGGGAGGGTACAGACCGTAAAGATAACGGTTCTCCTGAGATTTCTGTTTGTTTTCCAGTGCCTCCCTATTTTTATACCAAAGGTCTTTTTTAAGCGGGTGAATAGGGTGGTATATGGGTTCGGGTGGACGGGTAAAACTCCGCGAGTAAGGAAAGTGCTGTTGGAGCGGAGCCAAGGGGGGATGGCCCGGCCAAACCTTAAGAATTACTACTGGGCGGCAAATATAGCCATGATTAGGAAGTGGGTAGTGGGGGAGGGGTCGGTGTGGGAGCGGGTGGAGGCGGCCTCATGTAAGGGCACATGTTTGGGGGCATTGGTAAGGCTCCTCTGCCGTTCTCGCCGGCCCGGTACTCCACAAGCCCGGTGTTAGTGGCGACCCTGAGACTTTGGGGGCAGTGGCGGAAGCATATGGGAGTGGGGGGAGCATCGATGTGGGTTCCAATTTTATGGTAATCACCGGTTTGTACCGGGGAGGATGGATGGGGGGTTTCGGAGGTGGTAGAGAGCAGGGACTGAGAGGCTGGGTGACCTGATTATTGATGGGAGCTTTTCCTGCTTGGAGGATCTGGAAGAGGAGTTTGAATTGCTGGGAGGGAATGAGTTTTGTTATCTGCAGGTGAGAGATTTTGTGCGAAGGCAAGTTTCGATCTTTCCGCTTCTACCACCACAGGGGCTACAGGACAAGGTAGTTTCTAGAACGGGGATGGAGGAGGGGAAGGTATCAGAAATCTATAAAGAGCTTATGGAGAGGGAGGAAACCCAGATAGGTGAGATAAAACGTAAATGGGAAGATGAGTTAGGAAAGGAGTTAGAGCCGGGCCTCTGTGAGGATGCTCTGAGCTGAGTCAACACGTCCTCATCATGTGCCAGGCTCAGCCTGATACAAGGTGTTACACCGGGCACACATGATGGTGGCCCGGATGAGCAGGTTTTTTGGGGTAGAGGACAGGTGTGTGAGGTGTGCAGGAAGGCCCACAAACCATGTCCACATGTTTTGGGCATGCCTGAAGCTTAGGGGATTCTGGCAGGGATTTGCAGATGTCACGTCCACAGTACTAAAAACGAGGGTGGCGCCGAGTCCAGAGGTGGCGATTTTTGGAGTGTTGGAAGACCCAGGAGTCCAGGGGGCGAGAGAGGCTGACGCTTTGGCCTTTGCCTCCTTGGTAGCCCGGAGACGGATATTACTAGTGTGGAGGGACTCGAAGCCCCCAAAATCAGGGGTATGGGTTAGCGACATGGCCGGGTTTCTCAGACTTGAGAAAATTAAGTTCGCCCTGAGAGGATCAATGTCAGGGTTCGTTAGGAGGTGGCAGCTGTTTATCGACTTCTTCGGAGAAAACTAAACTTTCAGCAGATTCAGTAAATGGGGGTAGGCGATTTTCTGTCTAGATTAGGCGGGATCAGTGGGAGATGGAGGGGTGTGTTACGCGCTGAACTATGTTTACATTTGTATCTTTTCTTGTTATAAAATGTTTTCTGGCACAGTTTGAGAAAGCACAAATACCAATATTTCAATCACTCACTGAGGAACTCCATAGAGGCATCCTCTCCAAACTTATCATAATCTGTAAACATTGAAAGCAATGCGTTCAAATGTAAACCTCCTGGACTTTTCTGATAAAACCCGTTAACAACTGGATATATCTGAAACTGTATATATGTGATTCTGAAAGAGGAAATCAAATTGCAAAGAATTCTAGGGGGGGGGGCGGGAAAGAGAACTGGAAAATTAATGCTAATTTGATACATGAATTGTTGTTCACAGGAATTAAGAAATAACACTCAAAGCAATGCGATACAAACCAAAATCTTAACAGGGACTAATACATCCTAATTTTTCAAGCATCTGCCACTCGACACAAAACAACAATTAAACAAATCCAACTCTGGCCTTAAGCCATCTGCAAAAATAATAATACTTCCATTCAGAGCTATACAAATGCAACAATGAGGGAGGCCATAGCATAGTGGTATTGTCGCTGGACTAGTAATCCATGGAACCAGGATCTAGGGGAC
Source organism: Scyliorhinus torazame (assembly GCF_047496885.1). NCBI lineage: Eukaryota > Metazoa > Chordata > Chondrichthyes > Carcharhiniformes > Scyliorhinidae > Scyliorhinus > Scyliorhinus torazame. The sequence continues at coordinate 168,220,391 of NC_092709.1, read as the reverse complement.
CAGGGTTCGAATCCCACAGCAGCAGATGGTGGAATTTAAACTCAATAAAATATCTGCAATTAAAAGTCTAATGATGACTATGAAACCATTGTAGATTGTCTGTCGTAAAAACCCATCTGGTTCATTAATATTCCTTAGGGAAGGAAATCTGCCGTCCTTACCAGGTCTTGCCCACATGTGACTCCAGAACCACAGCAATGTGGTTGATTCGTAAATGCCCTCCGAAAGCCACTCAGTTGTATCCAACTGCTAAAAAATCACAAGAAAGGAATGAAACCGGAAGAACCACCTGGGCATGGGTGGCACGGTAGCACAGGGGTTGGCACTGTTGCTTCACAGAGCCAGGGTCCCAGGTTCGATTCCCGGCTTGGGTCATTGTCTGTGTGGAGTCTGCATGTTCTTTCCGTGTCTGCGTGGGTTTCCTCCGGGTGCTCCAGTTTCCTCTCGCAAGTCCTAAAAGATGTGCTTGTTAGGTGAATTTGACATTCAGGATTGATCATTGACCAAGGCACCGGAAACAACATCGGCAAACCCTGTTTACCCTGCAAAGTCCTCCTTACTAACAACCGGGGGTTAGTGCCAAAGTTGGGAGAGCTATCTCACAAACTAGTCAAACAACAGCCTCACAGAATCATACCTTACAAACAATGTACCAGACACCACTGTCACTACCCCTGGGTATGTCCTGTCTCACCGGCAGGATGGACCCAGCAGAGGTGGGGGAACAGTGGTATGCAGTCGAGTGGGAGTTGCCTTGGAGTCCTTAACATCGACTCTGGATCCCATGAGGTCTCATGACCTCAGGTCAAACATGGTCAAGGAAACCCTTGCTGATCACCATGTACCATCCACCATCACCTGATGAATCAGTACTCCTCTATGTTGAAGCACTGAGGGTGGCAAAGGCACAGAATATAATCTGGGTGGGGGACTTCAATGTCCATCACCAAGAGTGGCACGGCAGTACCACCCCAGACCGAGCTAGCCTGGTCCTAAAGTGTTTAGCTGCTAGACTAGGACTACAGGTGGTGGGGAACCAACAAGAGGGAAAAACATACTTGACTTACTCCTCGCCAACCTGCCTGCTGCAGATGCATCTGGCCATGACAATACTGGTAAGGGGGACGGCAGTGGATAGCATTGCTGCCTCACGCCGCTGAGGACCCGGGTTCGATCCATGCCCGGGTCACTGTCAATGTGGAGTTTGCACATTCTCCCCGTGAAAATGAAATGAAAAATGAAAAAAGGAGCTGGTTTAGCACACTGGGCTAAATAGCTGGCTTTTAAAGCAGACCAAGGCAGGCCAGCAACACGGTTCAATTCTCATACCAGCCTCCCCGAACAGGCACCGGAATGTGGTGACTAGGGGCTCTTCACAGTAACTTCATTGAAGCCTACTTGTGACAATAAGCGATTTTCATTTCATTTTCACCGACCAACCCCGTCCTGTGTTTTTGGCGGTGGAGGCATCCCGCCAGCAGGATTTACCAACCCCACAGTTGGCAATCCGATTTCCCAGTGTCTGCATCCCCTCATCGCCAGGAAACCCGTGCGCCCGCGTGGGACCGGAATATCCTACTGTCATGAACAGTCGGTAGATCACGCCCAAATGCCCACCTTCACATTGAGGATACCCTCCATTGTGTTGTGTGGTGCTACGACCGTGCTAAATGGGATAGATGTCGAACAGATCTAGCAACTCAAGACTGGGCATCCATGAGGCACTGTGGGCCATCAGCAGCAGCAGAATTGTATTCAACTGAGAATATGGCTCAAGCTATAGAAAGTCAGAGTTTTTAGTCTGGAGCTAGAACAGAGCTTGATGGGAAAATGAAATGTCAAACAGAGTTTTTCGTCTAATGGAATTTCAAGGCATTTTGTTATCGTTTATGTTTTTGCGCTAGACGAAACACGGCCTTGGGAATAGTTTCTAATTCTACAGATAACTATATTTTAGCTGAGAGCCACAGAATGCTGTAATTCTCAGGCCTCCTCTAAAGGGGCTGTCGTTAGGAAGGAAACATTGTCATTTAATTATATAAGTAATTGTCTGCTGTATTAACTTCGACTTGCTACTGTAGACACTTCTGGTGTACAGTGCTCAAGTCCCGGCCGTGAATAAACGTACGTTTGTTGAAGTAACTTGGTGTTCGATTGATCATTTCATCCGGACTGAAGGGAAACGAAAATTCATGCAACCACAATCTGCAACCTCATGGCCTGGCATATCCCCCACTCTATCATTACCACCAAGCCAAGGGATCAACCCCTGGTACGATGAAGAATGAAGGAGAGCATGCCAGCAGCAACACCAGACATACCTAAAAATGAGGCGTCAACCTGGTGAAGCTACAACACAGGACTACTTGAATGCCAAACACCACAAACAGCAGGTAATAGACAGAGCTAAGCAATCCCACAACCAACGGATCAGATCGAAGCTCTGTAGTCCTGCCACATCCAGGCGTGAATGGTGGTGGACAATTAAACAACTCACTGGAAGAGGAGACCCCACAAATATCTTCAACCTCAAGGCGAGCCCAGCACATCTGTGCAAAAGACAAGGGTGAAGCATTCGCAATAACCTATAGCCAGACATGCCGAGTGGATGATCCATCTCAGTCTCCTCTGCACATCTCCAGCATCACAGATGTCAGTCTTCAGCCAAAAGAGAAAATGCTGGAAAATCTCAGCAGGTCAGGCAGCATCTGTAGGGAGAGAAAAGAGCTAACGTTTTCAGTCCAGATGACCCTTTGTCAAAGCTCTTTTCTCTCCCTACAGATGCTGCCAGACCTGCTGAGATTTTCCAGTATTTTCTCTTTCGGTTTCAAATTTCAGCATCCGCAGTAATTTGCTTTTATTCAGTCTTCAGCCAATACGATTCACTCCGCACGATATTAAGAAACGATTGAAGGCACTGGATACTGCAAAGGCTATGGCCCCTGATAATATCCCGGCAATAGTACTGAAGACTTGTGCTCCAGAACTTGCCACGCCCTTAGCCAAGCTGTTCCAGTACAGCTACACACTGACATCTACCAAAGGGTTGTGAATCTATGGAATTCCTTGCCCAGTGAAGCAGTAGAGGCTCCTTCATTAAATGTTTTTAAGATAAAGATAGATAGTTTTTTGAAGAATAAAGGGATTAAGGGTTATGGTGTTTGGGCCGGAAAGTGGAGCTGAGTCCACGAAAGATCAGCCATGATCTCACTGAATGGTGGAGCAGGCTCGAGGGGCCAGATGGCCTACTCCTGCTCCTAGTTCTTATATTCTTATATACCCGGCAATGTGGAAAATGCCCAGGTGTGTCCTGTACACAAAATAAACAGGATAAATCTAATCCAGCCAATTACTGCCCTATCTGTCTACTCTTCATCATCAGTAAAGTGACGGAAGGAGTCATCAACAGTGCTATCAAGCAACACTTACCCAACAATAACCTGCTCACATACACTCAGTTTGAGTTCCACCAAGATGACTCAGCTCCTGACCTCATTACAGCCCTGGTTCAAACATGGACAAAAGGGATGAATGTCAAAGGTGAGGTGAGAGTGAATGCCCTTGACATCAATGCAGCATTTGACCGAGTATGGCATCAAGGAGCCCTACCAAAACTGGAGTCAATGGGAATCAGGGGGAAAACTCTCCGCTGGTTGGAGTCATACCTGGTACAAGGGAAGATGGCTCTGGTAGTTGGAGATCAACCATCTCAGCTTCAGGACATCATTGCAGGAGTTCTTCAGGATAGTGTCCCAGGCCCAACCATATTCAGCTGCTTCATCAATGATCTCCCTTCCATTATAAGACCAAAAGTGGGAATGTTCGCAGATAACTGCACAATGTTCAGCACCATTTGCCACTCCTCAGATAATGAAGCAGTCCATGTCCAAATGCAACAAGACCTGGACAATATCCAGGTTTGGGCTGACAGGTGGCAAGTTACATTCACACCACACAAGTGCCAAGCAATAACCATCTCCTACAAGAGATGATCATATTAATACTGTGGCTACCAGAGCAGGTCAAAGGCTAGGAATTCTACAGCGAGTAACTCACCTCCTGAACCCCAAAACCTGTCCACCATCTATAAGGCACAAGTCAGGAGTGTAATGGAAAACTCTCCACTTGCCTAGATGAGTGCAGCTGCAACAACACTCAAGAAGCTCAACACTATCCAGGACAAAGCAGCCCGCTTGATTGCTATTCCTTCCATATTCAATTCCTCTGCAACCGCTGAACAACGGCAGCCATGTGTACCATCTCCAAGATGCACGACAGTAACTCATCTTAGGCAGCACCTTGAAAACCATGATGACTACTATTTGGAAGGACAAGAGCAGCAGATACCTGGGAACCCTACCACCTGGAGGTTCCCCTCCAAGTCACTCCCCACCCCGATTTGGAAATATATCACCATTCCTTCACGGTCGAGGAGTTAAAATCCTGGAACACCCTAACAGCACTGTGGTTGTACCTACAGCTCCGTGACTGCAGCGGTTCACCACAACCTTCTGAAGAGCAACTGGGGATGGGCAATAAATGCCGGCCTAGCCAGCGACATCCATATCCCGTAAATGAATTTTTAAAAATTAACTTTAAAAATGTATATGAGAGCACAACACTTTCTTTTGAGGTTACTTTTGAGAACATTTCTCCAATCACTATGGCAGGGAAGAATTTGCAAAGCTGGAAATCAAAATCATAAAATAGCTAATAAGTTATAATTTAGGAACCAGATATTACAACAACGTGCACTTAGAAAAAACATTTAGAAACCAGTAAAATGGTTAAAGGAGGAACAATATCAATCAAATTTGACTCAGAGCCAAAGAATGAGACTCAGCTTTATTATGTATGCTTGGCTGATAGCCCAAACATCTATTAGAAGAACCGAACACCTGCACCCAGAGAGAATATTATTTGATTGACAGTTCAGCTCTTTGATCTGTGGTCAATTTCACATTATTTTTGACACAAGTTCAGTGTTTTCAAGAGCTTGTGGTTTGTGGTTTTTCAAACTTCAAAGGGCCCAGATGTTTGACACTTTTATTACCTTGCTGTCCAGTTTTTGTTTTCAAGCTTGGGAGAAAGTAAACAATGGATTACTTTTTTTCGAAACAATTTTTTGCACATCCCATTACACTTTAGAGGTTTGTTGTTCCTAAAAGGTTACAGTGGGTCAATTGGCATGGAAGTGCAACAGTTTGGCATGAGGAGTCATGGAGGGTGGGTAAAGGGGCATACAAGGATGAGGTGACATGGGGGTAAGTGGAAGCGTAAAGCTTGATAAAGGGGCATGTGGGAGTATAAGGGGTGTGTGGAAGGGTAGGGCTTGACATGGAATCATGAGAGGACATGGGGCGGGGGGGGGGGGTGGGGGGCATGCTGTGGCATTGATGAGGCACTAGGAGTGTTGAGGGTGAAGGACTGTGAGAAGTGAGGGAGTCTATGTGATTTCATTTTCACTAGTACAATATCCCACGGCACCAGGGCAAGTCTTTACATGGCAGCCCCTGTGGCTGCCTCCACACTTCTTTCATCAGCTGGTCTGACTCCAGCCTGCACCAGGCCTCCAGCAATGATGATCCCTCCTTTTCAGTCACTTTCCCCAATGCAGGCAAGCTGAGTTGGAAATTTTCCTAACTTGAGGATGAAAATTCAGGCCATTATGGTTGACTCACCAAACCTAAGAAGAAAACAAGTGGGGTGACTTGACTGTTTTCGATACTTGAAGGTTTAATCCAAAAAACATAGTACTTAAATCAATAATCACAAATTGAATTGCCAGTCAAGCTATTCAATGTATTCTGTGAAAATGCCCTTTAATCAATGGCGCAACACGCAAACAGCAGAATATCAAGTATCTGAAATGAAATAATTGTCCAGATGAGCATTTAAATCTGAGACTTCTGGCAGTGCCATTGCCTAACAGGGTCAATTCTCAATTCCTGAACAGCATACAGGCCAATAATAGGGTTTGAAGAGCCGACTGAGCCACTTACTGATATCTCCTGTGACTGACTCTGAAAATTTGAAATTTCAGGTTTCTGCTTGAGAGAGGTAGTATTGGCAAAAGATCAAGCAGAGGACAAAATCACAGCTCAATCAAAATTTGATGGAAAACTTTACAAAATAAGTTTTGTTCCAATTAAGGGCCAATTTAGCATGGCCAATCCATCTACCCTGCACATATTTTGGGTTGTGGAGGTAAGACCCACACAGACATGAGGAGAATATGCAAACTCCACATGACAGTGATCCAGGGCCAGGATCGAACCCGGGTCCTCGGCGCCATGCGGCAGCAGTGCTAACCATTGTGCCACCGTGCCGCTCAAGAACTCTGCTAACCATGATCAGGAAGATCCATTGGATTTTCTTGGTCCTGTAAGAAGAAATAATCTAGTAGCATCAGTGGAGCGAGCAGCAGAGTTAACGTTTTGAGTTCGTATGGGTCTTCGGTTATCCACTCAGAACATTAACTGCTCCTGTCTCCACAGATGCAGCCAGACCTGCTGAGCTTTCCAGCACTTTATGTTTATATTTCAATTTTCCAGTATTTTGATCTTACTGAAAAGTCTCACAAGCAGGATGAATGTACGGCCAGCAAAGACGATCCACACCTACAGAGCATGATTAACATGAGGCCCATGGTGACCAATGCCCTCTTAGGGCACGGTTCTTGAAGAGAAAGCAGTTACCCTTATTTCATTATCAGAAGCAAACACTGGTCTGGGGGGGGGGGGGGACCACGTTTAATCCAGGTTATGTTGGAAACAGATAGCAGGTGTATCACAAAGGGAAGGGGAAGGAGGGCGGTGCAATCGATAGCATCAACCTAACCCTGATCCTCTGGATGCTGCTCAGCTGCTCCGTGCAATGAAATTCTGCTCCAGTTACAATGGGCAGCCCACCTATTTCATGCTGTTTATTTATCTTTGTATAAGGAATGCAGCTGGAGCCAGGAGGGCCCAGGCCTGGATTTGGACTCGGCTGGAGAACAGACTCCTGGATGTCGACACCCCAAACCTCGTCCCCGCCGGCTCCGGACTCACCCTCGCCTCCCGCTCCAACTCCGAGTGCAGCTTCGAGCCGCGGAGCCGCTGCACAATGTGAGCGATGGTGACCGAGAGCTGCCTGTGCAACGAGTCCGGCTCCATCTTCCGCCGCCTGCTCCGTTACCGGGGCAACAAACCGTCAGCGCGCGCGAGCCGCCCGCGCAACCTTCCAAAGAGTAGAGAGCGCGAGCCCGCGCTGCCGCAGCACTGCACAACCTCTACCCCCATCTCCTGGCACTGCCCAGCAGCACTGCAAAGCCCTAATACCCTTAATGCTAAACCCTCCCTGCACAACCCCACCCAGCACCACTGCAAAACCCCGAAACCCTGCCTGCAAAACCCCACCCAGCAACACTGCAACCCCCCCCCTCCCCGCACAACCCCACCCAGCACCACTGCAAAACCCCGAAACCCTACCTGCACAACCCCACCCAGCACCACTGCAAAGTCCCTACACCCACCTCACTATTCTACAATGCCTGTATTCCCACCTCACTATGTTCAACACCCCTGCACCCCCTCCTACATTGCAATTCCCCTACCCCACCCAGAACCACTACAAAGCCCCAATACCGTCCCTGCATAAATCCACCCAGCACCACTGCAAAGCCCCTCCCTGCACACATCCGTCCAGCACCACTGGAAAATCCCTACAGCCCTCCCCCCGCACTGCAAACCCCATCCAGCACCACTGCAAAGCCCCTATACCGTCCCTGCACACATCCATCCAGCACCACTGGAAAATCCCTACAGACCCCCCCCCCCCCCCCCCGCAAACCCCAACCAGCACCACTGCAAAGCCCCTATACCCTCCCCTGCACTGCAAAATCCTTACTGCCAACTCGCAGCGCTCCAGAACACTGCACCCCTTCCCCCTGCATTGCAATACCCCTACCTCACCTAGCACCACTGCAAAACCCCTGTACCCTCCCCTTGCAATGCGAATCCCCTACCCCCATCTCCCAGCACTGCAACACTTCTACCCTCACTTCCAGGCACTGAAAAACCCCGAATGTACCATGCCCCCAACTCCCGGCACTGCAGACCCCTGCCCCCCACCTACTGGAACTGCAGAACCCCTGCCCCCACCCCCTGGTACAGCAGAACCCCTATCACGCATAACCTCCGCGCCACCCCCCCCCCCCCCCCCCCAACCCCAACCCCAACCCCCGGCTCTATACCAGCACTACAGATCTTTAGCCTCTCCCTCATCACTGCAAAAAACCCTATTCCCATTTTAGAACAATATAACACACCTACCACCTGCTAAACCACTGTATTGTATTGTTGTATTGTTACATGCCCAGGCTTGTCCCTGCTGCCTCCGCCTGTGGCTCCTCCCCTCGGGCTCATGTATAACGGTGACCAACCTCCAGCCCTGCCCTCATTCTGGAACCGGCTGCCAGCAGGTGTCTTTAAGTTGATTAAAGCCACAGTTTTTCTCCCGACTCCTCGTCTGTCATCAATTGATGGTACATCAGTGATGCGCAATCAATTACTCTCGAGACAAGGTGAGTCATAACTAATAGGCTTTAATCTGCTAGAACTGTTCCCCAGCAGCTTCGATACAGAAAGTGAAGGCTGCTGGGATGGCATAGGTTCTTATACTCCGCCTCTCAGGGCGGAGCTATGTACATCAGCCAATGGTAGACTCCTGGGTCTAGCCAATGGTCATCCACCTCTCAGGTACCGCAATACCTGGTATTACCACATTCACCCCCTGGTAAACAAGAGCCCGGCGGGGTGATGGCCAGCGTTAATGTCGCCTTTCGCATGGTAGGACCAGGTATGGAGGTGCTGTGATGTCGAGGATAATAGCAAAGTGTTCATGGTGCAGCAATCAGTCGATCGAATGGCCTGGTCGTCCTTCTGGAGCATCTGGGCTTCGGCGGTGATCCTGATCGGGGTCCTGGCGGTTGCGACTCCGGGAATGTGGTGTCGTCCTCCCAGGCAGCTTCGTCACCCCTAGGTGGCGCCGTTGGGGTGAAAAGTGGGCAAGGGGGGCCTGTAGGGGGCGCCGGGGCTTGTTCGGGCCCATGCAGGGGCGGCGGGAGTACTGACCCTCCAGTCAGGTGCTGCGGGGAGGGTGGGGGCACTGGTGCGGGTGCGCGTGGGGCTCCGGCGGGCGCCAGGTCCCGAAGGGAGACCGTGTCTTGGCGGCCGTCAGGGAACGCTACGTAGGCGTACTGGGGGTTGACGTGCAGCAGGTGGACCCTCTCGACCAACGGGTCCGACTTGTGCGGCCTCACATGTCTCCGAAGCAGGACGGGTCCGGGTGTCGCTAGCCAGGTTGGGAGCGAGGTCCAGGAGGAGGACTTCCTGGGGAAAACAAGGAGACGTTCGTGAGGTGTCTGATTTGTGGTAGTACAGAGCAGCGACCGGATGGAGTGAAGGGCCACCGGGAGGACTTCCTGCCAGCGGGAGACTGGGAGATTCCTAGACCGTAGGGCCAGCAGGACGGTCTTCCAGACCGTGCCGTTCTCCCTCTCAACCTGCCCGTTTCCCCGAGGTTTGTAACTGGTCATCCTGCTCGAGGCGATGCCTTTGCTGAGCAGGAATTGACGCAGTTCGTCGCTCATAAAGGAGGACCCCTATCACTGTGAATGTATGCAGGGAAACCGAACAGTGTAAAGATACCCTGGAGGGCCTTGATGACGGTGGTTGTGGTCATGTCTGGGCAGGGGATGGCGAATGGGAACCGGGAGTACTCGTCAATCACGTTGAGGAAGTACGTGTTGCAGTCGGTGGAGGGGAGGGGGCCTTTGAAATCCATGCTGAGGCGTTCAAAGGGATGGGAAGCCTTTATCAGGTGCGCCCTCTCTGGGCGGTAGAAGTGCGGTTTGCACTCCGCGCAGATTTGGCAGTCCCTGGTGACTGTCCTGACCTCCTCGATGGAGTAGGGCACGTTGCGGGTCTTGATAAAATGAAAGAAACGAATGACCCCCTGGTGGCAGAGGTCCTCGTGGAGGGATCGGAGGCGGTCCACTTGTGCGGTGGCACAAGTGCCGCGGGACAGGGCATCAGGAGGCTCGTTCAGCTTCCCGGGACGGTACAAGATCTCGTAATTGTAGGTGGAGAGTTCTATCCTCCACCGCAAGATCTTGCCGTTCTTAATCTTGCCCCGCTATGCATTATCGAAGATGAAGGCAACCGACCGTTGGTCCGTGAGGAGAGTGAATATCCTGCCAGCCAGGTAATGCCTCCAGTGTCGCACAGCTTCTACAATGGCCTCCTTTTCGACCGAGGAGTGGTGAATTTCGGAAGCATGGAGGGTGCGGGAGAAGAAAGCCACGGGCCTGCCCGCTTGGTTGAGGGTGGCCGCCAGAGCTACATCGGACGCATCGCTCTCGACCTGGAAGGGGAGGGACTCGTCAAGGGCACGCATCCTGTCTTTTGCAATGTCTGCTTTGATGCGGCAGAAGGCCTGGCGGGCCTCCGTCGACAGGGGGAAGGTTGTGGACTGGATCAGGGGTCGAGCCTTGTCTGCGTAGTTGGGGACCCACTGTGCATAATAGCTGAAGAAGCCGGGGCAGCGCTTTAGGGCCTTGGGGCAGTGAGGGAGGGGGAACTCCATGAAGGGGCGCATGCATTCAGGGTCGGGGCATATAACTCCACTTCGCACTACCTAGCCTAGAATGGCTAGACGGTCGGTGCTAAACACGCATTTATCCTTATTGTAAATCAGATTAAGGATATTCGCGGTCTGGAGAAATTTTCGGAGGTTGGTGTCGTGGTCCTGCTGGTCATGGCTGCAGATGGTGACGTTATCAAGATACGGGAACATGAACCCCAAGATCTCTCTGTTCCTCCACATTCCTCAGAACCCTGCCGTTGACCCTGTAATCCGCATTCAAATTTGTCGTACCAAAATGAAGTTGTAGCAGATTAAATTGATGCACAAAATCAGTGACATTTGAAAAGCTGTGCCCAATGACATCAGCAAGAGGTACACCATACAACATTATAGCACACGTATGTGCTGCGACACAACCCCCATAAGAATTGTGATGAATATAGAAATTTCAGATATATTGTATTATATGTATTTGGTACAGTAAGGGTTAAAAGCCTAGGTTAGAGTGTGTATGCATCTGATGCAGTAATCTTTTCTAAAAGTCCTGGTTTAAAAGACAGACGCTTTGGCTACAGAGATGCAATTTAAGCATTGTAAAAATGAGATCATAATTCATTCCAGCCATGAATATTGTTTGTAGAAGTTTGGGCTGATGGAACTTTATTTATATAGAGAAGGTTCCCTGGGAGTAGATAATTAGATTCTCCGCTGGATTCTCCGCTGTCAGGGTTCTCCGTTACGCCAGCAGTGCACCAATGCCTGGAGATTTCCCGACGGCATGGGGCTACCCACAGTGGGAAACCCCATTGGTCAGCTGGCGGGATGGAGAAACCCGCCATCGGCGGGGGCACAACACACCAGAAATCTGGTGCAGTGGGACGGAGAATCCCACCCATTGTGTTTAGCTTGAGTAAGATGATGTAGTTAATGGGAGGAGCCAGGGGCTGAAGCAGTCGGGTGTTGAGATTCAGTTCAGTTGTGATTTGTCCGTGGATACACTAGTAGTTTCCCTCAAAGCAATTTAATTCAAAAGATATTGCCTGCAAACAGAACAGCTGAAAAAGCGGACAGATTAAAGAGTAGTTGACACAGGCAAGACTCTGCAAGCTGGTTCCTGAAGGATCTCTCTCTCAAAGCGGTTTATCCAAGCCATCTCTTTACAGCAAGTATTTCCAAGTCTAATAACTGTAATTAAAAATAGTTTTTGACCTGAGATAGATATTGCGTGAGTGGAGATAAAGGCCACAAGCTATGATTTTGTGTTTTGTCATTGTGAAGCATTGTTTAACTGGTAATTGTAAGCTATTTTCTTTATGATTTTAAAGTTAGTAATACTGTGTTAGTAGTAAAGTGTGTTTTTAAAATTCTTCCAATTAAGGTGCAACTTAGCATGGCTAATTCACCTACCCTGCACACCTTTGGGTTGTGGGGGTGAGACACATACAGACATGGGGAGAATGTGCAAACTCCACATGCACAGTGACCCGCGGCCGGATCGATCCTGGGTCCTTGTGACAAATGTTGAATTCTTTACTCGTCAGTCTGGCCTCAATAAAACTCGAGATGGATTTGTAGGCATAGTATTATTTATTTTTAACCAACTTGCAAGTCTGACTCGCCTCTCAGGGACACAGAACTAGTCTCCTGGACCCCTTGGAAACGAATGAGGAAGGAGACAAAGGGATCTCTGCAAATACATTCAAATGGCATCACGTTTCACATACACGATTCCCATAGGTCATCCAATACCCCTCCTGACCTGGCCATACATCCTGATTGGCTCACTTCTCATCCCTTCCTCTGGCCTCCTATTACCCAGCATCCTTTTCTCCTCCTTATCTGGACAACCCTGCCCCTTGCTTTGCCATGCGTTCTGAAATCCTTTGTCTGTGAACTAACAGAATCAGACCAGCCTACATCTACATTACTGTAACTAATATATTTAAACTAACGATTTTATATCACATTCGTCATTCCCTCCTTTTATAATTTCATGATAACCAAACTATTCAATCCGTAGCTACGGCCCCTCATCTAAAAAGATTTGTTGCTGCATTTCCAATTCCTGTTGTAGCCCCCCCTTCATCCGCTGCACCCTCGTGGATCCTAACAGCCAAGATTCTAGGGGCGTCTATCTGTTCCAGTGCACCCCGCATTCTACCCATCACGCATTTAAGGATGGCCAGGCCCACAAAGATGCAGCCGAGTGCCACTGCTAAATACATGGCCATATTTATCAACCAGTCCTTCCAACCTCCAAATCCCCAATTACACCAAGAGCCAGGGTCCTGCATTCCGTCCAGGTGATCCCATATGCGATCCATAAATTTAGTGATGTTAACGGCTAGGTCTTGAACTCCCATGATACACTTGCCCCGCACTATGACGCATACCCCACCCTCATGGGCCAGAAGATAGTCAAGAGCATACCGGTTCTGCATTGCAAACAACCGCAGCTGAGACAATTCCTTGGTTATTGCCCCGAGGGCTCCCAAGGTTTCGTTTCCCAGGATGGTAAGGCCACAAATAAAATAATTCCTATCGCTGACCGCCAAGGAACCCCCCACACCTCCCAGTGTCAAGACGCTCAGAATTCCCCACCCGGCTGAGTGGCCCCGGTTGGGTGCGAGAACCTGAGGTTTCTTCCAGTTCTCGCGGAATTCAGCTGAGACTGCCCGGCGTGCGAACTGATTATGCAGCATCCACGCCGAGGGGCAGGGGACTGTGGTAGGGACTAGAGTCCCAATAGCAATTTGGCAGGGAAATGGGGGTGACAAAATATTGGTCGCTGTGCCATTAAAAGTTATTTGTTTCCCCCTCTACCAGCAAACAGCCGTATCCGTCACTGCCGAAACAATTCTCGTACGACCGGGAGTCCCTATTGGGAGTGAAGTGGCTAGGTATGTACGCCCTCCACCGTTGCAGCCTATCATACTGTGAGTGGGAATTATCCCGAGGAAGGGGAAGGCAAATAGCCGGTGGTGCTGAACCCGGATTGTAAGGAAGAGTGACTTGCTCGGGCGGTGGCTCGGAATGCTGACAATAAACCACCGTTTGGGGAGTGCCCCAAAGCGGTGAAACAGAAAATAACCTAGACACCGCTGCGGGGTTCGGGTAGCAGACAACCCGTCACTGGCCGTACAAGCGGTAGTAAATCTGGTAGAAGAGATTCATACTACCCGAGTTTTCCTCAGTCTGGGCCCTAAATGAATTAAGTGCATCTCCTGATAACCTACGTTCTAGTTGTACTCCCCTCCTTACACGCCCCGTCCTCTCTCTAGTCCCCCTCTCTCTCTCTCACAACCTCTTCCTACCCTCTCCTGACGGTCTGATTTCACCTTTATGGCACCAATCTTAACACATCCGAAATCAAATTTACAGGTACTCCAAAAACAAGGCAATGTCCATGTAATGTTCCCTTCCCATCGCTGGGACCGGTGCAATTGCTTCATGAGTCTTGCATTGTCCGTGAACCTGATGACCTTCCATGAGTCGATACCATGTCCTCGTATATGGGGGCAGCGAAGAACATCACCTCTGCATAAACGAAATGTCCCTTTAGTTTGGTTGGGGTTACAGATGTAGATGATATTTCCCTTTTCCATGTCCGTCGCCGATGTCACTCCAAGCGAGGTGAGGCCAAAGATTACACAGGCCATCATGCTTCACACCTGTAAAACAGCGCTGGGGAAGGGAGGCAGGTTAGTAACCAACCTTTTTCCAGTGATAGAGGTGGACCCAATTTACAGTGGTGGAGGTGGACCCAAGCACTCCGCCCCTCCACTTTAACTGCAGTGGGGGTGGTAAGGCGAACTTGGAAGGGCCTCTCCCATCGTGGCTCCAACCCTTTCCGAGTCCAATTTTTTGACCATGACATAACTACCGGGCTGCACTGAAAGTGAGCTAGATAATGGTGGTGGTGGCAGGTGAGCCGCGTGGATCTGGCCATGGGGCTCCTTGAGGACCTTAGTGAGGGCTAGAACATATGTGGTCATCTCTTCAGTCATATGGTGAAACTGAACCAGTCTGGGAACATGCAGGCTCCAGGGAGTTCTAAGGGGCCTGCCATAAAGGATCTCAGCAGGAGAGAGCCGGGCAGGTCCCGCAGGTGTAACCCGCAGCTGGAAGAGGGCAATGGGGAGCAACTTAAGCCATGTCAGTCCCGTGTCTGCTCTTAGTTTAGCCAATTTGGTTTTGAGGGTCTGATTGTGCCTCTCAACCAACCCGGCCGCCTGCGGTCTGTACGCACAGTGTAACTAATGGTGTATGCCCAACTGGGAGCAGAACTCGTTGTTAATCTCGCCAATAAAATGAGGCCCGTTATCAGAACTTAACTGAGCTGGTATACCGTACTGGGGAATGATTTCCCGCATCAGAACTTTAACCGCAGTAGCAGCTTTATTATCGGTAGTCGGATACGCCTCGACCCATCTGCTGAACACATCCACAATAACCAAAACATATTTATAACATTGACATTTTTCCAACTCAATGTAATCCATTTGGAGCGTCTCAAAGGGACCACTGGGCAACAGGGTTTGCCTCATACCACAAGGGATACCTTTGCCGGTGTTATTTTGCTGACAAATCAAACACCGATTACTGATACTCTGGGCCAACCCCTGCATTTTAGGGTGCCACCAAGTGTCCAGCAACAAATCACTAGTCCCCCGAGCCCCACAATGAGTTGCAAAGTGTACACATTCGATGACCCATAAAGCCAGTACATCAGACATACAAGTCTGATGTGCAGGCGTGGTCCATAAAGAGGAAACAGAATCATATGTACAACCTAACCGTTTCCACATTTGTTTATCACTCTCAGGAGCGTCCTCCTGTAACCTTATGACGTCTTGGATGGTTGGCATTGGCTTGTCAGAATCAGACCTATTTATAGCAGATCGTTTAACATTTTAGGCACCATCACTTGCTAAATTTGCGCGGCTGTACGCGCTGCACAATCTGCTTGTTCATTACCAACGTCAACTGGGATCTTACCGTTTGTATGGGCAGCGCATTTAATGACGGAAATCTGTGCGGCTTAAGGAGGGCCTGCAGTAGGTCATTAACTAAACCCCGGTGGGATATTTCCGTGCCGGCCGAGGTAAGGAATCCCCTATTCTTCCAGAGCTGTCCGAAGTCATGAACTACCCCGAAGGCGTATCGGGAGTCAGTGTAAATATTTACCCGACGATCTACCCCAAGTATACATGCACGGGTAAGGGCAAAAAGTTTGGCTTATTGGGCTGAATAAGGGGTCTGAAAAGTGGCCGCTTGTAGGATCAGACCATCCTGATCTACGATTGCGTAACTGGACAGTCTCCGGCCAGTGGGGCTTATTAATGCACTGCCATCAACATACATAATCATGTCAGGTTGTTCTAACAGAATATCACTCAGATCGTCCCTTATTGTGGTAGTTTCCTGAATCAAGGCTAAACAGTCGTGGCCAGGTGCGTCTTCATGGACAGGGTGTAAGGTTTTCGGGCAATTCGGCCCTTTTGGAGAAACTCAGAGACTGTAAACTGACTTTCCAGCCAAGGGAACAGAACCAGTTTTCCCAGCAGGCTTGGCCCGCTGAGCTGAGTGGGGACATAAGCACATAAATATTTACAAACACCCCCCTAGGAGCTACAAGGAAGAAGGAGCCAGACAACAAGATAACATCAAGACACAGACAAAGGGGCACGGGAATACACAGGAGGCTTGCATGCAAGCAGGACAATGGGATGGTCATAGCCCCATGCAAATGTAAATGACCTGGCCTCCACCAGAGCAGAATCCAATCAACACCCCATCAACATAGCAGCATCTCCGGAGCAGATGGAAGTCTTTGAAAATCTTCAAGGGAGCTCAACCTCGTTATCTCAAAAAACAGACTGGAGGCGGACCTAGGGGAGGTACTCCCATCTCGACAGCTCTGACCGGCTCAAAGGGGGCGGGACCAGCGGGAACTTTAAAACTTACCTTTTCAATGCAAAAGGGGCTGGCCGATCACAGAACAAAGCCAGGTAAAGCAATATAAAAGGGGCTGTGTTTTCAATTGGGGGTCTGTTTCGTTCGTGGCTCGACCTCTGCACCCCTGACTTGACCTCTGCAGCCTGTGACCGTAAGTACTCCGCAGCAGCTTACGAAACTCCCTTGATTTTAATAGTGGTTGAGGCTTTGGGGAAGGGAACTTGTTTTGTGCCTGTGATATTGCTAAAAACTGTGTAAGCATAAGAATTTTCGTTGTGTCCGCTATATTACCTTTGAATAGACATAGTGTATATTAGAGTATAAGATTGTATTGTGTTTCTTCTGTTGATGATTTTGACCTGGGTTTTACAATAAACCTTGATTTGATGACAATTGGAGTCGTTTAAATTCTTCAATCTTTCACCAGCGACCTCTGACCAAGTCATTGTTAAAATACTCCTCACCTTAATTCCGGGTTCAGGAATCGAGGGTCATCTTGAGCGATTCACTCAGGACAGACTGCTGGTTAGGAAATAAACAGCAGTGTCCTATTCTCTCTCTTGGGAAAGCTACTCTAGTGGAGTAGGAACCGGGTGGCTGTTGCACCACCGGCAAGAGAGAGAATCACCTGGGTATTGGTAGGGGTCTGGAGATCTGTGTGATATAAGTCTCAGGCTGTCGGTTAGGAATAAACGGCAGGCTTGAATCAGTGCTCTCTTCAGTGGAAGTGTCCCAGTGCGACATCCCCTGGCCTCTGAAGTTTCAGTGCCAGCTGGAGAGAGACACACACAGATATTCAAACCCCAGATATCGGCCCAGTAGTGGAGTAGCGGAGATGGCACCCTCTACAATGGCGACCGCGGCAGGAGCCCGGTGGTTTGGAGTATGTGACTTGGCAGAGGGGGTGAGGGAACGAAGCAAAATGGAGGAGAGAATATCCTCGTATTTGTGGCAAAAGGTCAACCTCACCAAACCTTGGGTTTCAGAATTAATCAATGCGGAGCAACCGGTAATGGCAGCGGCTGCATGGACAGACAGTAAGGCGCACAAAAGGCACTTGGAGAAGGCAGTTTGGCTGGTTTGCCTGTCCGAGCAGGTAGTCAAAACAGAGGATAGGGTCGAAGAGTTAGAGCAGGAGTTGAGAGAAGTGAGGGCCAGCGCAGGGGATAGCGCTAGCGCAGCGGAACGACTGCGGGAAGAAATGGCAGAAATGAAACAGGAAAGCGAGTCTAACCGGTGTGAGAAGGACTATCTCCACTGCCAGATAGTGGAGGGTAAAGAAAAGGAACGGAGGCTCCAGGAACTCTATGCTCGGAGTACAGAGCAGTGTAGGAAGCTGGAGGGGAAGTTCCGGGACATCCAGGCAGCGTACCGAGTGGCTCGCGAGGAAGTAGGGGACTGTGCCCATGGGCCGTGCCAGGCACGAATAACGGAGTTGGAGGAGGCCTTGTCCAAGGTCAGGGGACAGATACACCTGGTAGGTCCAGGGGGGTCCCCAAGGGGCAAGGTGCTCCTCGCAGCGGATGATTCCCCACAGGCCAAGGGGAAGAGACCGCCTCCTGAGGCACCGCGATCGTGCTCGGGTCGGCAGGCGGGGAACGGACTGCACGTTCAGGGGCAAGTCCAAGGGGGGTCGGCAGGGTACCCCCAGCTGGCGGCGTGTCCGCCTGGTTTCGTATGTGGGTCCCCATGGGATGGGGACAGACCGCTGCCTGGGATGCCGGTGATGGGGCCGGGTCAGCAGGTAGGGTTTGGACCGCCCGGTCAGGGGCAGGTCCAAGGGGGGTCAGTGGTGTATCCCCAGATAGCGGCGTCTCCTATATGGGTAGCTAGCCCGGGGACAGGGGGGCTACCCAACGAGGCAGGAGAGCTGGACAGTGGGGAGGAGGAGCAGGAACCCCAGGTAGGGCAGATGTGCCCTGTCAGGCAAAGGAGGTATGGTCCCCCGGCGGGGATGGCAAATAGGGGACCGGTTGAGGGCGACATTATCGTTCCTCATGGGGCATCCGCGCTCAGGGGGATGGTGGCCCACGTTCCCAGACTAACTCCAAAGGGGGATCCGTCGCTGCATTTTATGGAGGTGGAACAGGCTGCCAACATCAATGACTGCGACGAAGGGGAGCAAATAAAGATGCTCCTGATAACCCTAGATGCCCAGCTATGCAGGACAGTGACCTCTGGGAATGGGGGAAGACCTGACACCTGGGCGGCAGCACAGACTGCTGTTCTGGAGGCAATGGGCTTGAATCTGGGGAGCCCTTTCATGAGGGTGGGGGAAACCAAGCAGCAACCAGGGGAATCTCCCACCATGTTCGCAGACAGACTGTGGACTGTCTATATGGAGGCATGCGGGATTCAAGCGGATAGACGGGATTTAGGGGAAAGAACCGCCCACTGGCTGAAGACCCTAGTTGCCAATTGTCTCCCTAACGTTAGGGCAAAAGCCGAACACTGGTTCGACCCGCAGACCCCGGCCCTTAACGAGGAAGAGGTCCTCAGGAAACTTACCCTCGCATATCGTAATGGGGAGAGGGGTGAGGACAAGCCCCTTAAGGGTAGGGTGCATGAAATCGCGCCAGCAGCCCCTAAGAGAGAGTGGAGGCATGAGGGCACCCGGACCTCCGACGAGAAACCGGTATGCTACGGGTGTGGGAAGGCCGGGCATTTCAAGAGGGAATGTAAAAACCCTAGCAAGCAGGAGAGGGCTCCCGCAGTAGAGAGTCAGACCCCGGCGGCAGGAGCAGCTGCCCCGGAAACCTTCGAGGTAAAGAAACTTTTAGCCTTTTTGCAGAGCCTAGCAGCTGGGTCGGGACAGGTGGCAATGGCAACGGGCCAGGGCCTGCCCGCACCCACACCACAAGAACCCGTATGACTACCCAGGGAGCAGCCTCAGGAAAAAGGGAGCGCAGGGGTAGTTCTAGCCCCAGACCCTGGTCCGGTCCAGGTGCAGGGTCCCATTCTGGAGGCTGCCTCAGCGGCTATTTGCAGTTTAAATCCCTTAAGGTGGGACCCATGCGAACGCCACATCAGCCAATTTAAATTGTTCCACCCCATAAGGGCAAGAAAGAGCAAGGTGGGGGGAAGACTGGGGGTGGTAGTGGAGAAACCCCCCGTAGAATTAACGACGGTGGGGGAGGTCCCTGACTCCACGGTCACACAACCGGTGACAAGGTGCTGTCCCGAAGGGGCAGTCCCAAAGATACCGACAGTGCTGCAAGCACCCAGCCCAGGGACAGTGATGATTCCCAAGCCCTTACCTGTGGGTCAGGTAGCCTGCCTTAGTATAGAGGCTAAGGAGGCGGAGGAAGTGGAGGTATCACCTTGGGCTTGGGAACCAGTCGGGGGACGAGGGAGCAATCGGGTCTCCAAGCCCCCGGTAAGATGGTCCCCATCACACCTCCCTGTCACCCGGTCCCGCAGTAAGGGGGCCCGAGTAGAAGGGAGCGATGAGGGATCACCGAACCCTGTTGGGAAAGGAGAGGCAAGGGGCAGCCCGAACCCCCGGGAGGGGACGGTCTGGCCCGAGCCGTTGGACCAAACAGGTGAACTGCCCCAGTTTAGCGGGGCACAGTTTTAATTTGGCCACCCGGAGACGGGTGGCATTGTATATAGCATTCCCCCCCTGTTAGTTCTAATTAGTGTGTAGTTGTGTGTGAAGTATTTAGGATCGTGGGAACACAGAAGCGCCTGGTGCAAGGGCAAAATGATGAAGCACCAGGCACTAGGACCCTGGGGAGCCGGGCTGTGGACACAGAACCACAGACAGGCTGCGGCAACTTCAAAGCGGGAGCTGCTGCTGCCACTGGATAGAACCCATGCACTTTAAGGTAGGTAGGGCTGTAGAGGCAAGAATGTGTTTTGTTTTTTACAGATGGGGCACCCGACGATGTGGAGTTTGAGGATCTTGGCGATGGTGGGACCGGGAGAACTCCGCAGAGGCGAGACAGAAGAGTCCTTCGACTGACCGGGTTAGGGTGACTGGGGGCAGGCGGGTGTGTTTAACCTGTGAGGGGGACGTTCCTTTGGGGAGATGGTGGTGGCCCAGGAAGCTGAGGCTGGACATGAGGGATCGGTCCTCGGACTGGGAACACCTGGACACCAACACCTAACGGACCATCACGGGGTCACCGGGTAGGATCACCGTTTGCGGGGATAAGGGGTGGGCTTCTGACCGGGGCATTTATTTGTGTTCATGGGGGTCTACCAAGGCATGTCCACAAGGGGCATTAATCACTTTTGTAAGGTGGTGGCAGAACCCAGGGAACGGGATAAATTGACCGCAGTGGGGAGGGATGTGTAACGCCCAGGGAAGGGATGACTGTAGAAGCTACCAAACTGCTGGTTCAGGTAAAGCGACCCCTGCCCACAGCCCAACCGATCGACCCTCACAACTGTCCGATCACCACCAGGGGGGGGCCTGAGAATGGTTTAGTGTTTGCCCCCACAAAGGAAATGTTGTACAGGGGGTACATTATGCTGCCGCCTCAGTTGGACTAAACCTTTCAGCTGCAGGTATCGACGATGGAGGATAAATGAAGAGCCCTCAACGGGAAGAAGCGAAGTGCAGCCAAGAAAGGAGGATCCTTGATGAAATAAACAGATGCAATTGTAAATAGTTGTATGGATTCGCGGGTCCCAGTTACTTGACTGGGATATATGTACAGGGACCCTTACGTTTGGGGTTCCGGTGAAATGTGTACTTGAGTGGGATATATGTACAGGGACCCTTACGTTTGGGGTTCCGGTGCAATGTGTATATGTTACTGTCTGCTTGAATTAAGTATGGTCTTGTCTTTCCCTTTCATTGAAATCAGGGGTAGCCTAGATTAAGGGAACTGTCTTGGGACTTGTAGTTTCGCATGTTGTTGGGGGGGGGACCTACGGTCCACACAAAAGGAAATAATTGCCCTTCACCTGTGTCGATACGGTCCAAGCAGGTAGGGACGTATCGAAGGGGCATCTGTAAGGTTTTCGGGCAATTCGGCCCTTTTGGAGAAACTCAGAGACTGTAAACTGACTTTCCAGCCAAGGGAACAGAACCAGTTTTCCCAGCAGGCTTGGCCCGCTGAGCTGAGTGGGGACATAAGCACATAAATATTTACAAACACCCCCCTAGGAGCTACAAGGAAGAAGGAGCCAGACAACAAGATAACATCAAGACACAGACAAAGGGGCACGGGAATACACAGGAGGCTTGCATGCAAGCAGGACAATGGGATGGTCATAGCCCCATGCAAATGTAAATGACCTGGCCTCCACCAGAGCAGAATCCAATCAACACCCCATCAACATAGCAGCATCTCCGGAGCAGATGGAAGTCTTTGAAAATCTTCAAGGGAGCTCAACCTCGTTATCTCAAAAAACAGACTGGAGGCGGACCTAGGGGAGGTACTCCCATCTCGACAGCTCTGACCGGCTCAAAGGGGGCGGGACCAGCGGGAACTTTAAAACTTACCTTTTCAATGCAAAAGGGGCTGGCCGATCACAGAACAAAGCCAGGTAAAGCAATATAAAAGGGGCTGTGTTTTCAATTGGGGGTCTGTTTCGTTCGTGGCTCGACCTCTGCACCCCTGACTTGACCTCTGCAGCCTGTGACCGTAAGTACTCCGCAGCAGCTTACGAAACTCCCTTGATTTTAATAGTGGTTGAGGCTTTGGGGAAGGGAACTTGTTTTGTGCCTGTGATATTGCTAAAAACTGTGTAAGCATAAGAATTTTCGTTGTGTCCGCTATATTACCTTTGAATAGACATAGTGTATATTAGAGTATAAGATTGTATTGTGTTTCTTCTGTTGATGATTTTGACCTGGGTTTTACAATAAACCTTGATTTGATGACAATTGGAGTCGTTTAAATTCTTCAATCTTTCACCAGCGACCTCTGACCAAGTCATTGTTAAAATACTCCTCACCTTAATTCCGGGTTCAGGAATCGAGGGTCATCTTGAGCGATTCACTCAGGACAGACTGCTGGTTAGGAAATAAACAGCAGTGTCCTATTCTCTCTCTTGGGAAAGCTACTCTAGTGGAGTAGGAACCGGGTGGCTGTTGCACCACCGGCAAGAGAGAGAATCACCTGGGTATTGGTAGGGGTCTGGAGATCTGTGTGATATAAGTCTCAGGCTGTCGGTTAGGAATAAACGGCAGGCTTGAATCAGTGCTCTCTTCAGTGGAAGTGTCCCAGTGCGACATCCCCTGGCCTCTGAAGTTTCAGTGCCAGCTGGAGAGAGACACACACAGATATTCAAACCCCAGATATCGGCCCAGTAGTGGAGTAGCGGAGATGGCACCCTCTACAAGGGGGACCGCTAAGAAAACAGGCTGGATATCTAGTGGTACAGTATTTAAATGTCAGACGTGGATTGTTCAAAAGGTATATTTCATACCTATTCTGACGAGCTGCGGTAAGGTGCTGAGTCTGCAGTTGCCCCAGTAGTGCGATGACCGAGTGGGGGCTATACACCGTAATATCCTGTTGGAGAGTTATATTGGCAGCAGCCTGCAAACTATTGTATATCACTGCCAAGATCTGGGTGCAAACAGGGTGGCCCAATGCCACTGGATCAAGTTTGGAAGAGTAATATGCTACGGGCCGGTGCTTGTCCCCATGTTGCTGGGTGAGTACTGCTGTTGAACATCCTTCCAGAACAGTACAGTGTATCTGGAACGGTCGGTCGTACAAGGGCCTACCGAGGGCCGTGCTTGTAACAAGGCCAGCTTCAGGCAACGGAAGGCTTCGAGTGCCTCGGCGGTGAGAGTAAAATTTCCCCCTTCACTAGTGTAAGGCGTCAGCAGCTTTGTATAGACAGCGATGTTTGGTATCCACTGCCTACAATAATTCACCATACCCAGCCAATGACAGACCTCCTTGGCTGTGGTAGGGGCGGGGAATTGGCATATTGGTTCAATCCTACTGGGTTTGAGACTTCTTTCTGTGGCTGTAAGTAAAACTGCTAAGAACATGACCTTTGTCTGAGCCACCAGGACCTTTGATTGTGAAACAACATAGCCCAATGAGGATAGGTGGCTTAATAACTGGATCATATCATTCCTGTTACTGGGCTCGTCAGGACTCGCTACCAATATGTCATCTACATACTGCACTAGAGTGGAACCATGCTCCAATGTCAAGGCCTGGAGTTGGGTCTGCAGACATCTGGAGAAGAGCGTAGGTGAGTTGACGAACCCCTGAGGCAGTCGGGTCCAGGTATACTGTTGTCCATTGTAAGTGAAGGCAAACAAATATTGCCTTTCAGATGCGAGTGGAAGGGCAAAGAAAGCGTGCTGAAGGTCAATTATGACGAAGACCCGGGCTCGAGCTGGAATTTGAGCCAGTATGTGGGCAGGATTAGGGACGAGAGCATGTAACGGCTGTGCGATGGCATTGATTGAACGTAAATCCTGTACTAATCAGTACTGGTCTGGTTTGGCTGGTTTAGGCACAGCAAGTATGGGGGTGTTACATTCTGATTGGCAAGGGACCAAAATACCCTGTTGCAACAGCTCTCGGATTAATTTGTCCAAAGACGGGGCAGCTTGGGGTTTCAGGGGGTATTGCCGAATGGAAGGCAGCGTTACATGGTCCTTAATCGTTACCTTAATGGGTGTAAGATTTGCCTGTCCCACTTGTGATGGGTATTCCACCCAGACCTGTGGATTGACATATTCCAAAACGTCACGTCCCCGGTGATGCTGAAGTCGAGTGTTAATCGTTTCAGGGACCTCAAAATATTTTATGGAAATGCCGCCTGACGTGACTTGAAGTGCATACTCTGTTGGATCTGAATGATCCACTGCCCTCCTTACCATAGGCCCCAGATCCTTGGCATGGTACTGCTCGTGGACCTGACGTGTAATATGAGGGCCTACAGAAGCTGACTGTGGCCATAAATGTGGTGGTATTGTAACAAAATCGGCTGTACCTTCTTTTCCCGTGACTGTGGCTGTAACCTTGACTGGCCATTCGTTCCCAATTAACGGCTGGTATTTGTCCTCCAACTCCCTGTTTTGTCCGGTTCTGTCATAGGCCAGGGTAACGTGATGCAGTGAATGTTCAATGTCTAACGTCCATCACTGGGGAATGATAGAAATATAGCACTGTTGTCTCATCCTCCATGATTGAACCGTTACTCCTTCGTCTCCGCACCCTAGCTGTAGCTGGAAGATACACAGTAAATCTCGGGCCAACAAGTTACACTCCAATCCAGTAGTCACCACAAACTGATGTTACGGCATCAGGATTTGGTATTTTCCTAATCGGCAACTGTCTCAGTGTCTCACTAGGGGGCGCTCTAGCGGATTCCTCTGGCTCTTCAAAGACTTCGACGTCCTTCCCTTCCACTAGGGGGAGCTCCAGCTCCTCAGAACCATTCCCATCCTCTTTCTTTGTTCTCATACTTTTTTGTCCTATCATATCGGTCTGAAGGGATCTAGGTGGTATGCGTGATTGTTTCTGGATAGGATCAGGCCCCTCTCTCATTGGATGAGATCGGGTCCTAGAGCTAACTGGGCTTGTTGAACAGAGCTCCCCTTCTCTAACAGACAGTGAAGATGCTGAAATAGGACCCAAGCTATCAACCGAAGGGGCTGGTGAGGCTGGCATGATTTGAATGTAAATTATGATACCCTGGTGGTTCCGGAATTAGTGCAGACAATGCTACTGGTGCAGTCGGGACTCTAGCCGACATGGTCCAATTTTCTAGGTCCTTGTCTGCTTCTGTCAATGCAAGGTCAGCCATTGAACTACATAGCCCATTTTTTTTACTCGAGTCCACCCTCTCTTTCCTTATGCGTTTTTTTGAATGCACACTCCTTTTTCAAGATCTCCAGAGTTTTCTGGTTCCCCCTTTCACTAATTGGAATCCCCATTTTAAGGGCATTTTCTTGCCAACTTAATAACACGATCTTATCCCTCTCATGTTGACAGTATTGTCTCCATAATCTAATTAACTCTTTAGCTTTCATACTTTGGCTCTCTTTTTTTAATTTGCCTATTTATAACCAATGGCAATTTTTGCTACTTGGCAAAATTATTTAAAAAGTTTTAACAGTGTTCTTTTAAAACTTAAAATGTTTGAAAATTCAAATTGAATTACTGCAACCTTAGCTCTGATCTCAACTCAGAACTGAATTTACGATTTGCTCAACACAAACTTGTATAACTTTTACAACTTAATTAATTCTTTATCTTAACAATTTTTCTTTTAACAAGTTTTTCTTACATTCACAAAAATGTTGGCTGCTATCAATGAAGGAGCAGTTAGCTGCGGTGATTTCTACCAGAGCAAAGTCAACTGTCATCTCCAGATTTACACTTTTTAAAATGGTGTCAGTGAGTTTCTTTAAGTTTCTATTAATTCACAAATAAAATGAGATAAACATTATTTCAAGTAATTCAAACTTAAGATTCTGGCAATTTCAATCAATTGCTTGCTAAAATAATTAACTTTTATCAAAGAGGTGGAGAAATCCACTGGTTTCCTTTAATGAATTCAAAACGTAACTTTGCTGGAGTTTCACTGACTCGAAAGAAAGGTATCCAATTACATCACAAGCTACCTGTTATCTCAAGGCTCGTGTGAGAAGCACTGTCTGTAGTCGTTAACTTTGGCTGCTGCTGTTAGAGAGACTTTGAGAGACTTCTGCTTTAACTAACATGCAGCATCCAGTTCTATGGATGTTCTTTTGTTTTGAAATTTATCCAAACATTTCCCCATAATCTCTAACTCGTCCTCAAGACTGCGTTTCTTGCCACTACAGTCCAAGGATACAATTTAGCTCAATCAACTATAGATTTAAAAACACTCTTGGAACTGAACCCTTCTCTCTGAGGTCCCATCAGTTCATCAAAACACTCACACATGGAATTAAACATCAATTTTGAAGTCCCATCAATTCCAAAACTAACCCAAAACCGAACTATCAATTATGATATCCTATCAGTTAAATTTTCTAATCCCCAGACTGACCTTTGATTTCGTCGAGACGATCTTTCTGTACCGACTGCGAGTGGCCAGACCAATCAGACCATAAGAAGAGGGGGAAACCAATGTGTGTCATTTTCCAGCTCCACACATTCTGGGCCCGTTTCCACTTTCCTTGTCCAAAAGCAGTCTAATTCTGATTTTGCAGTTGGTCGATAACCGCCTGGAGAAATCCCGGGTTTCGGCATCAAATGACAAATGTTGAATTCTTTACCCGTCAGTCTGGCCTCAATAAAACTCGCAATGGATTTGTAGGCATAGTATTATTTAATTTTAACCAACTTGCAAGTCTGACTCGCTTCTCAGGGACACAGAACACAGAACCAGTCTCCTGGACCCCTTGGAAATGAATGAGGAAGGAGACAAAGGGATCTCTGCAAATACATTCAAATGGCATCAAGTTTCACATACACAATTCCCATAGGTCATCCTATACCCCTCCTGACCTGGCCATACATCCTACTTGGCTCGCTTCTCATTCCTTAACCCTGGCCTCTTGTTACCCAGCATCCTTTTCTCCTCCTCTACCAGACACCCCTCCCCCTTCCTTGCCATGCTTTCTGAAATCCTTTGTCTGTGAACTCACTAGAATCAGACCGGCCTACATCTACGTTACTGTAACTAATATATTTAAACTAACTATTTTATATCACATTCGTCACTCGGAGTTTTGCTAACCACTGCATCAACATGTCGCCCTGAATAGTAAAGTTTGTTTTAATATACCATATCCCTATTGTGTGTGTGGAATCACTCCAGGAGCTAAGTATCCTTTCCTCACAGTCTTACAAATTAAATAAAACATTGGTGTTTCTGTCCGGTATCATAGCTCTGGCCGATGGTGCAAATACAGTGGTATTTGCACCATCGGCCAGAGCTCCACAAGGTCACCATGTGTGCTCATCTCAGGTGCACTCAGGGGAAGTTCAGCAGTTTTTCAAATGCCATGTTGTTGCAACTATGGAAGGGCTCTGGAGGAGCACCAGATTAGGCGACCAAGGACAGAAGACAGACACGAGGTCTTTGCACAGGCATGATATTTTAGGTCTCAAGTATCACTGTAAAACCAACTATAAATAAACCACGATCAACCAGTTTGCTGCTGCATTGAGCTTTCTATAAACTGATGTTCAAGTTCATAATTAGAGCATGAATCGGCTGAGTATAAAGGAGTCGTGCAAATTGCAGAGAATGTTGTTACATTGCAGGGGTGTGGGGATGGTGTTACTGAGATGATTCAATAGAACTGTTCAATTGTTAGTTATTGATACTAGAGCTGCAGCAGCTGGTGGCATTGCTTGTTAGACGTTTTAGTTGCTGTGAAATGAAGAGTCTAAAGTTCTTGTTCCTTTTCACCAAACACCATTCATTTCACTTCCACAGCCTCTGCACAAAACTCTTAACAACACACCACCTCACAGAGGCCACCTGAAGCCCCTTTACATATCAGTGTCAATTAATGGATACTTAACATAAATGAGACAACTAATTGCAATGTCTCTTAACCCATTTCTTAACAGTCTCCCCTTCCTTGGAGAAAAAAAAAATTAGGTGAAAACAAAATTTCAAGAAACGCATAAACACACACACGATGTCCCCCCCCCCTCCCTTTTTTTTGTTTGGACGAGAAAGAAAAAAAAAACCAGTCACAGAAACAAGCGCCCTTCATTAACAATATCCAAAAGTTTCTGTGAACTCGCCCCTCTTTTCGTAAAACAGTCTAACAGTTGATAGCTCCTGTTGACCCATTTAATTTTTGTTATTTCCCCTCTGTCCAACATCTGCTTCAAACTTGTGATGTCTATCCGGAACCTCTTTTCATTGACACTTTTTGTAGAGTGCACATTTTCCCACAGGGATTTATTATCAATGTGACAGTCAATAGGTATATTACCCAAATCCCCTAATCCCAAAATTTCTGTCAATTTCATACTTATATAAAAAGCCATATCCACCGCCTCTACAAGGCTTAACGTCTCAGCAGCCAAAGTGCTTTTTACCACTCTCCTTATTTTCTTTGTTTCCCACACAAGTGGGCAACGTTTACCATTGTTCCCCAAAAGGAAAATTATAAAACCTCCTGCGAAAATTATAAAACCCCATCACATAAATTTGCGTAGGACGCATCACTATAAACTATGAGTTTCAAGTGCTTAAAGTCACCTAAAACTGAGAACTTCAAAACACACTCCTGCATTTTTAGTTTGGCCAACGCTTTATTTGCTCTTATTATGTCTTCCACTTTGGGATCATTCATCTTTGTACTCAACTCTAAGACATCAAAACTCACGTCCGGTCTCGTCTGTCTACCTAACCAGTTCAGTTGCCCAATTAAACTTCGCAGTTGCTCTTTTTCTATCTTTGAAACCATTGCGTTTTTTTGTGAAACTCGGCCACGACTAATTGCTATTGGGGTGATGCTTTCCAAATAAGATTGCTGACGTAAAGTTGCCTCTAACTTAGTCTGTCCAATTTCCAGTCCAATATATTTAAATGCAGCGGAAGCCTGACTTCCAACCCTGAATTCTTTCCTCAAACCAGAGATTACAATAGCTTCAAAATCACTAGTCGCACCCCACAAAAAAATCATCGACATGCATCATAAAAATGCCAGAAAGATTTCCTTTATAGTGCCAGTAAAACATTGCAGGATCTGCTTTCAACTGGCAACAGCCTAACTTTAACAAAACTGACCTTACCGAAAAATACCAGACTCTAGATGCATCATTTAATCCAAATTTGTTCAACTTCCAGAGTATCCCTTCTGTGTTAGCTGCTTCTTTAGGAGGATGGAGAAAAATGTCTCTCTGGAGCTGGTGCCCCTGCAAAAAGGCAGCTTTTATATCTATAGATTTGCATTTCCATGCCTTTATGGCTAATGGAGCCAAGAAGATTTTTAAAATAACCTTTCCTGCAGTAGGTGAATCTACCCTTAAATCCTGATCTTCTAAGTTTTCTTCAAATCCCCTTGCCACGAGCCTGGCCTTTGCCTTATAAGTTCCATCCGGAAGAACCTTTTCCATGCAAATCCATCTGTGGGATAGAGCTCTTTGTCCCCTATCCGGTACTTCCGTGTATACCCCAAATTCACTCCAACTATGCAATTCTTGCTGTTTAGCTTCTTTAATAACTTTTTCATCTAATTTATTTGAAGCCACCAAAATCTCACGTGCATGTGGGCTTCTACTCCTATTAGTATTCGTAGTCTTACTCATGTTCCGAGATCTTGACAAACTACGTCCCCTCTCCCGCCTGGTATCTCGTTCTGTACTGCGACTGCTTGATCTTTCCCTTCTGCTGTGGGATGTCCTTTCAATAGTTCTCGACCTTTTCCTGCAGAGCTGTTCACTATCCGATGTACTATCTGAACTGGCACTGCGTTTCTGTGCCCTCCATTTTTGAACTTCGTTTTCCCAATCCATTGTCTTCACTCCTTCCCCTGAATGCTGTACATTCAACCGATGTTTATACTTTCCAGTGGCCTTCCCTGCTCTACTAATAACAGTTGCATCCTTCCATTGAATAGACCCTTCAGGCAAGTATGTCACTTTTGTACCAACTTTTGGCAGTTGCCCTTTCGGATAAATGGCCTGTTTTAATTCACCAGAAGTGTTGTGTTCCTCCACAGAAACCCTGTCTATATCAGTTAATTGGTCCTCATAGTTCTGTAACACATGCGTACTAGATGACTCTGGTTCCTCGTCATGTCTGTCTGCTCTGTCTAAATTTGAAAATTTGTAATCTGTACCCATTATCCTTGATGAATGGACCCTAACAGTTTGATTACCATGTTGAAAAATAATTGTTTTGCCATCTATGCCTATGATCTTCCCTGGGCCTTTCCATTCATTAGAATTGTCTCTCTTATAGTATACCATGTCTCCTTGTTGAAAAACGGCATCTGATGGCCGTACGTTATGTCTTAAAGCTCTGCGAATTCTTTCAGAGACTTCTGCTTCCAAAAAAGCTTTTCTACTGCTATGTAATGCATTTAAATGTTCAGCAAACCAGAGCTAATTGTAGTCCCCTCCCAAGCTGCAGGCTGGTCATCCAAAATGGAAGGAAGTTTAGGATTTCTACCAAACACTAATTGATAAGGACTATAGCCCCCAACCATCTGCAATGAATTCTTTGCATGTACTGCCCATGCTAAAGCTGAATTTAGCCTGCAATTTGGTCGATCTGCCAAAATTTTCCAAAGCATGTCATCGATGACAGCGTGATTTCTTTCACAGACACCATTACTAAATGGGCTTTCTGCAGCCGTATTCATAACTCTGATATTCATGTTTTCACACATATCCCTAAACTCATCATTAGCAAATTCTCCCCCAATGGCCATTAGGGATTTTGCCGGTGGACCCATTCCTGTCCCTATCCATTTTTCCACAACTTGATCCAGAATTACTCTCTTTTCTTTACTTCGTACAATCGTTGATTGACTAAATCTGGTTGCTAAATCTACAAAATAAATATATTATTTGCTTTATCCCAGATCTTAAGGTCCATGGCCACAATGTCGTTAAAATCCCTGGCCAAAGGTAGGGTTACTATCAGTCGTGCTGGTGTCCTTCTGTACTTCCTACAAACTTCACAGCAGTCACTATCCTATTCTATCAGTTTAGTATAGTCGTCATCCCTTATCCCTGCATCCTTTAATTAATTTTTCAGCCTCCGAGGAGACGGATGTGAAAATTGCCTATGCAGTTTTAATACCACAAGCTTTTTATCAGCTAAAGTCCCATTTTCAACTGCCATTAACACATCCTTAACCACTCTACTTGAAAAACTATTTGTCAGTAATGGAATACAATAGTGTCCCGACTGTGTAAATTGTAAGTCCACAGTCTTTCCAAAAACTGTTGCCTTATCCTGTTCCATATCCAGTTTCATGTGTGCTTTCTTCATCGATGGTCTGCTCAGAAGCAAAGGTATCTCACTTGATACAACATCCGTGCTAATGAAATGATTCACTCCGGCAATATTGCAAGGGATCACCACTCTTTTCAGCGACTTCAGAGTATTATCATCCCCAAACCTGAAACTTGTGGAACTTTCAAATTCCTTAACCTTGTTACGATTTTCAGCATTCAAAGAGTCCAGGTAACATTTTAACCAGTCAATTCCACACACAGTAGATGTGCAGCCACTGTCCAATACAGCACAGTTGAAGGATTCTGCAACCAACACCCTCATTACCGGCGTAAAACTGCTTGTCAATAGGACAATGCCTTCTTTCTGGTCACTATCTTGTTCCTCTTCTGACTCTTCCGTGTCATGTGTCGCTTCAAACACTCAATCATAACGAGTTGGACAGTTGGAAGCATAATGGTATTGAGAGTCACATCGAAAACATTGATTTATCATGCCCCGTGCATTTCTGGTGTTCATCTTCCTATTGTAGGTTCTAACTGGGTTTCTGTCTTCATAATTTCCTTGTCTTGGTCTCCATCTATAGTCTTGAGCCCTGTTCGTAGCCATACGATTTCGCCATCCTGTTACTAGTGTATCTTCCATATTCTGCCTTATTGCAGGCTGACCTATTTGGGTCATCAGAGCATTCGGAATCGAATGTTTCCCCAGAAACATTTGTAAAGCTTTTGTCATTTGTTCGAATAAGGTATCCTTATCAGTAAACTGAACTCCTGTCAAAACCAGGAGCCTACCCATGTTGCTCACTCTAGCACAGTCAAGTAATGTAAAGGCCAACACAGACTGTGGAAATTCCAAATTGTGTTTCTGCAGCCTTTTATATAGTCTGCCAAATTCCATTATATAGTCTTCCATGGAGATATCCTCCATTTTCCGGAACTTATCAAAATCCGACCATGCTTCATACGCACTTAACAAGTCATCTTTCTTATAAATCTTATCCATATAATGTAATAAAGTCTCCAGACCTTCTTCTGAGTCTAACTTCCAATTCCAGCTCAGAAAGCACTTTGTTTCGGATTGTACTGCCATATGGTGGAGAAAGAGCCAATGCCATACCTTGTTTTCTCTTTCCCAAAGCAGTTACTTTAGTCCACATAACTACTGCACTTCTCCATTGGTCGTACGATTCCCTTTCAGAAAATAAGGGAGGATAGTCATATCCAGCCATCTTTATCCTGGGTTCAGCCATGTATCCTTTTTTTTTCTTCCTTCTCACTCACTCCTTGGTTTGATCAGGAAAAGTTGTATCTTTCAAACCTTCACATTTGCACAGCAACCATCCTCTGCTACCATTGTTATACGTTTTAGTTGCTGTGAAATGAAGAGTCTAAAGTTCTTGTTCCTTTTCACCAAACACCATTTATTTCACTTCCACAGCCTCTACACAAAACTCTTAACAACACACCACCTCACAGAAGCCACCTGAAGCCCCTTTACATATCAGTGTCAATTAATGGATACTTAACATAAATGAGACAACTAATTGCAATGTCTCTTAACCCATTACTTAACATTGCTGACCTTTTCTCTTCTCTTTTCCTCACCTATCTGGCATTCCTCTTTATCTTGTTGCTCTCATAGCTTAATGAGATGGCTATAAGGAGTAATGCAACAGAGAAGGGTGACTCTCGAAATCCTGTTAGGAAAGTACAAAAGGGCCATTTAAGACATTTCAAGGCAGCCAAACCTCTGTTTCAGAACAAAGAGTGCTGGTACCATATCTCTTTTGATTAGGGCATTATTCTGTGTCTGTTCCTGGTTTCTAACAAAGTCATTAGCTAGGTGCTCCGGTAGCAGAAGAGAGCAGGAAACTGAGCACGGGAGCAGGACAAAGGTGTCTTAACAATTGCCAGTAAACAGAGAACATATTATCCAGTCTGGGCAATTAATTATTCTCTTGACTTTTGAGAAGCCAGCAATTCAGGCACATTTCAAAACTCTTTCCTGTTGCTCAGCAGTCTCCATAGGGTAGGTACTGAAATTGTTCCTGTCGTGGAAGAGTACAGCTGTTATCTGCCTTATGCTGCAGTGCATTGCAAATTAGCTGATGTCTTCAGATGCAGCCCAAAATGATCCGTAATATAGAAACTGAAGGCCACAGTCACTTTAACAGCTACAGGTGGTGTGGTGTGATGTGTGCTGTGCTGCTGCACTGAAATGTTGCCCCAACAGAACTGACACATAGCCTTCCTGATAAAGCAGAGGTGGCAAACATATTACAACCCTCTTGTGGTTGAGGTAGGCGATCCTGGTGTGGAAGATGTGCTATAACACCTCCTAGGCCCTTTAGCCTTTAGTGCAAGTGGTTGCTTCCTGGTGCTCATCTTCCAGTTCCAAAAGCAGACCCAGCAACAAATCCATTTGGCAGATTAATCCACTGAAGCCCCAATACAAAACAACAGTCACCTTCAGAAATTTTCCACGTAAGTATCTCAATCAGGAAACCCAAATATAATTCCTTCAAGCCCATTCAGCCTAACACAACTGTTGAGAGACTGAGTGCATCTGAGGATCTCTTTAAATATCACTGGTTCAGCCTGTCTGCCCGTCACCACAAATTACCAGTCAGGCCTAGGAACCTGTGAATTGTTCAATGCAGTCATTCTCCAGGTAAAAGACCCTTATAGATTTCAGATGCCTCAGCACTCCTTTCAAGTGGCCATCCTGAAGATGCCCTGACCAATAATGTGGCTGCCAAAACTTCAGTGAGGGATTGAGTTTGAAATACCAGTAGCTCAAAGGCATCCCTGGTGCACTGGATGCAACACAGCCCAATTTTTGCTACATTGATTCTTTCAATAGTTACTTCTTCACAAAACAGTTATACATGATTTTCCATGTTATATCCCAGAAACAATCTCTATTTCACTTTTCCGATTGTCAAATCTAGTCGGCCTAGAACAAAACATTACCCTTTGCATTGTATAATTGTGCGCAATCATAGATGACAACATTTAAGGGGTTACTATGTCTTTGGATACCTGCATCTCTAGAATACTTGGTATACCATGGGATGGATCTTGTTTTCATTTTCCACTGTTTAAGTGAAAAACATGAATTATTCATGCAGAATAATTATTCATCTGAATACTGAGATTAAACTTATTATTCTAATATTAGTAAAGTGCATTACAGCTGCATTAACCAAGATTTGAAACAGAACTAAACAGTTCTTTGAAAGATTATAATATTTCTACAAAAATCACTTTTTTCTTTCTGTTTGTATTCTAAATTTACCAAGAATGTCCACTGTTCATCTGTCAACTGATTGCCCATATTTGAGAGCATATAACATGTATTAATTGACTATAGTCCTGACCTTGTAGCATTTCTTTCAGCCAATGAACAGTGACTTTACTTGCTTTGATTGGGAAAGATATGACTCAGTGATATTGACTCTTCTGCTGAAGCCAAGAATAGGATTCCCCCACTGATGGAAAGTGGGTGATTTTGCTGAAGCATGCTATCTCGTCTCCAACAATGCATGCATTAATGTTTTTAATGGAAGGCATGAAATTATGTTGGTCGAATACTCTTTGCTTGAGTGGTAACCTAGTAATTCTTGTGAAAAAACATCACAGTGACAGGTGCTACGTGTTTGCCTTGACACAGCACCTGCAGAAGCAGAAAATCACTCATCAAAGTGCAAGCTAAATACGGAACAATTGTCATTTATCATCCAAGCCTGTTGCTTCAACATGCTAAGATGTGAACTCCTCCGCAGGCCAGTCAACACACAGAACAATTAATTAGTGATTAATAGTGAATTCACGTATAAAACCCTGTCCATTAAGAGTGCTTATTATTTTGAAAGAGAAAGCCATACATTCATAAATATGTTCAGCAGGTTTCTGAACATCTTTTGGTTCCTTTGAAGTGAGTATAATTCTGTTCAGGAATTTCTAAGTCCTCTGGTTTGTGAAATTAAATGACTGTCACGGTCTTGCAATAAAAACTAGTTGTGTGATTTATATCTTCTCCCAAAATCAACCTGTGCATTTATCACAGCACCTGTGGTCTGTTTTCTTTTATATTTAATCATCCTTGAGAATGGTAAGTTGTCCCAGGGTTTCTCATGAAAACAGCAGATTGGGCAGCTTTTCTAAATTCAGAGGATTTATTTTCACATGTTCTCTCTTATTGCTTTCATCACAACATGCTCACCTCATTGCACACCTCAGGTGTGCCTCTCTCATACTCTATGAACCTAGATTTTCCATTGTTGATGTTATTTCCGCCTAAATAGTCGTTTCAGACAAACTGACAGAAAAGCAGACTGTTGACCCCTAATTTTCTGCGGCACAATTCAAGAACATAGGGCGGGATTCACCGGAGAATCGGTCGGAGCCCCCCCACCCCCTCCCCCCCTCGTCCCCCCGGCGATTCTCCGCACCTGGTGGGCCGAGTGGCCGCCAAGATAGCCCGAGTCCCGCCGGCACCGTTTACAAATGGTCCTACCCAACGGGACCTCGGCGTTCATCCTGCGGGGTGCGGCCTGGTGGGGGGGAGGGGGATCCGACCCCAGGGGGGGCCTCCACCGTGGCCTGGCCCCCGATCAGGGTCTACCGATCGGCGGGCCGGACTCTCCGGCTGGGGGCCTATATTCCTCCGCGCCAGCTCTCCGCCATGTTGCGTCAGGGCCGGTGGGGAGAAGGAACCTAGCACGCATGCACAAGATCGCGCCAGTCGTAACTCACGTGCACGAATTCGCGCCGGCAGTAGTGTGCATGCGCAGACCCGCGGCGCCCATTTGACGCCGGTATCTGCAGTTGGAGCTGTTTACGACGGCATCAACCCTTCGACTCAGGATCAGAGACCATAGTTACTGGCGCAGATTGAGACAGGTGTTGCAAGCTGCTCCAGTGATGGAAGCAGAAATTGCCTGGGAGTCAATTTTAAGGGGATGGGAATAATTAAAGGGAAATACACAATAGAGCTCTCCTTCATTCACCTTCTCCCATTTTACTTGGGGTCACTGCAATGCTGGTTGATCACTCTTCTCCTTCTGTCAGTCACCCAGTCCTCTTCCAATGTTATGGGCCAGGTTTTAGAGAATCCCAAAGTGTATCATGGAGTTCACCTGACCCACAACTTTTACTAGATTGTGGTATGGGGAGCACACAGCCAACTGTACAGGTGTGGTACAGCAGAAATGGAAAAGTATTTTTTTTAAAGCAAAACAATGTTTATTCTATGAACTCAAGTTAACCTTTTTAAAACATACAGTGAACATCTTAGCAACCATTAATTCAAATACAACTCCCAAAGACTACAACACCAAGTAAACCTTTAAGCTTTCCTTTTTAACATCCATACGACTTAAAAACAAAACCTTTATCAGAAGCACATCAGGTTAAAGTCACTACTGTTATTAGTTTTAAATCACCAGGATCTTTAGATTACAGAGAGAGATACATACACCTTCTGGTTGTGACTGCAGCTATTAAGCTCTGCAAACGAAACTAAAACACACCCTGCAGCAAACAGCCTAAAACGAAAATAAAAAGCTGACAGACAACCCAGCTCCACCCACTCTCTGACATCACTGCAGTAGTAAACACCTATTTCTTAAAGGTATTCTCACTACAGATATTTATATTCACACCCATTTATAAACACCCATTTCTTAAAGGTGCTCTCACATGACACCTCCGCCCAAGAAAAAAAAATAAACCATCCACTTCAAGATGGTTTCATTTTTCGCCTTTTCACCATTCTTTAAGAAATGCACACAGTAAATATATTTTTTCGTTTCAAAAAACAACACATGCAAACAGGTATAATAATATAGTCCATTGTTTCATTTTTCTTCCTCCAACTGAAATCCTTCTCAATTGACAGTCTCTTTGAACAAGAAGGTATCTGCACGATCCGTCCATTTTTCTACGCCTCGGCATTTCTCCTTAAAGTCAGATACTTTAGTTCAAACTGATCACAGAGTCCCTTGTAATTCTGCAACACAGGAGCATTGGTTATCACAGCTTTCAGGCCGTCAAATCCCTGTTGAAAGTCCGCTGTCCACTGAAAATTTTGACGTTTCTTCAGCAAGTCCATCAGTCGAACAATCACGCCACAAAACGTTTGCTCAAATGTTCGATCAAATCCACTCATGCCAAGAAATCGCATTATCTTCCTTTGTCTCGAGGGTATTGAAAGCTCCTCAAGGAAAGTGACTTGGGCTTTTCCAAATTCACTTTTGGCTAGGTTTATCACCAAACCCGCCTCCTGAAGTCGATCAAATAATTCCATCAGATGTTTTAAATGTTCTTTCCATGTCTGGCTGAAAATTACCAGATCGTTGATGTATACCGCACAATTGGGTAATCCTGAAACAACTTTTGTCAGTTAACAGTTGAAATGTGGCTGGGACGTTTTTCATGTCAAATGGCATAACGTTGAATTGGTATATACCATCTGGAGTCACAAAAGCTGAAATCTCATTCACCCTTTCGGTTAAAGGTACCTGCCAGTAACCTTTAAGTAAATCCAATTTGGAAATAAAAGCTGATTGTCCCCCTTTCGCAATGCAATCCTCCAAATGTTGGATAGGATAAGAGTCTGTTCTTGTAACGGCACTAACCTTTCGAGAGTCCACACACAACCGTTGGGTACCGTCTGGTTTAGGTACCATCACTATGGGTGAGCTCCATTGGCTGCAACCCATTTCAATTATGCCATTTTTAAGCAGACTCTCAATCTCTTTGTTAACCTGTGCCAATTTTAAAGGGTTAAGTCTGTATGGATGTTGTTTGATTGGAACAGCATTTCCAATATCTACATCATGTATAGCCATTTTAGTACTTCACAATTGATATCAATAACTCTTTCAGGTCAGTCCGTTTTTTCTCTGGAAGGTAACTCAGCAATTTATCCCAATTTTTAAGAACATCCTCATTTTCCAATTTAATTTGAGGTATGTCAAATTCACAGTCATCTGGATTTGGTTCGTCACTTTGAATTAGAATCATTAAAAGCTCCTTTTTCTATCCTTCCCTTTCAAAGTACCTTTTAAGCATATTCACATGACACACTCGGTGAGTTTTCCTTCTATCTGGTGTTTTTACCATATAATTCACCTCACTTAATTTCCTTTCAATCTGATAAGGTCCACAAAACCTAGCTTTTAAAGGTTCGCCTACCACTGGTAACAACACTAAAACTTTATCTCCACGGGCAAAACAACGAACTTTGGATTTCTTGGCCGCTACCCGTTTCATCACATTTTGTGCAACTTTTAAATGCTATCCAACCAATTCATCTGCCCTATTTAATCATTCCCTAAAATTTAACACGTAATTCAATAATATAATTTACGATTTCTCACTCAACAATTTTTCCTTAATCAATTAAGTGGTCCTCTTACCTCATGACCAAAAATTAGTTCAAAAGGACTGAATTTGGTTGACTCATTAGGTGCATCCCTAATTGCAAACAGTACGAATGGAATTCCTTTATCCCAATCCTCTGGATAATCGTGACAATAAGCCCTCAACATTGTCTTTAATGTCTGATGCTACCTTTCTAATGCTCCCTGCGATTCTGGATGGTACGCAGTTGATTTAAATTGTTTTATTCCTAAGCTATCCATAACTTCTTTGAATAACCTTGAGGTAAAATGTGATCCTTGATCCAATTGTATTTCTGTGGATAGTCTATATCGAGTAAAGAATTTAAGTAACTCCTCCACAATCTTTTTAGCTGTAATATTACGTACTGGAATCGCCTCTGGAAACCTATTAGACACATCCATTGTAGTCAAAAGATATTGATTCCCACTTTTCGTTTTAGGAAGTGGTCCTGCACAATAAATTAGGACCCTTGTAAAAGGTTCTTCAAATGCTGGAATGAGTATTAAGGGCACTGTGTTTATTACTGCTGAGGTTTCCCTATCACTTGACATGTGTGACATGATTGACAAAATTTGACTCCATCTATATGTAGTCCAGGCCAATAAAAATGTTTCTGGATTTTAGCTTGAGTTTTCCTTATTCCCAAATGACCTCCCACTGGTACCTCATGTGCAATTCACAACACCTCCCTTCTATACCCTACCAGCAGTACTACTTGATGAACCTCTGCCCACTTTTCATCCACCTGCATATGTAAAGGTCTCCATTTTCTCATCACTTTTACGGTAATAACACTCTGGTATAAACGCAGATTCCTCTTCCGTGTATGCTTTCTGATACATCCATTTTATTTCTACATATTTTTATTGTAACTCCGCCAATTTTCCTGAACTAAAAATATCCACCTCATTCTCCACCTGTTCTTGTTCTTTTTCAACCATCTGATCAAAAATTGTTTCTGATAATTGCACTTCAACTTCATCTTCAGCCTTTGATTTCTCCTCTTGTCTTAACCTGTGACTTTGCGACCTTGTTACTACACAATCCGGAAAAATCCCAGGATATTCATCCTTCAACACTTCAGTTGTCTGATTTTCCACTGGCTTATCAACCACCGTAGGCATCACTCCCACCTGCAATCCAGCGATATCATTACCCAAGATAAACTGTATTCTTGAACAAGATAGTTTCTCTATTACTCCTACTACCACTTCACCACTCTTCACTGGACTTTCCAACCTTACCTTATATAATGGAACACTACTCCTCTCACCCTGAATTCCACATATTATCACCTTTTCTGGCAACATTCTTCCCAAACTACATAATTCCTTATCTCTTACCATTAAAGATTGACTAGCTCCCGTATCTCTTAAAATTGTGACTTCTTTACCTGCTCCTCCTGATACTCATGAGTAAACTTTACCCACACAAGTAAATTCTTTAAAGAGATCTGGCACCTTCTTATCAATCACCTCTTGATCAGGCTGTACAATCTTTTGCACCTCCTTCACTTCACTTGGGCTTTCCTTTACCACTTTAACAAACCCCACTGTCTTATCCTGTTTTACCACATCAGCCTTCCCAGTGCTTTTCTTCAACCACCAACACTGTGACTTTACATGGCCTAGTTTATTACAGTGAAAACATTTCAAACTTTTCATGTCTCTTCCACCCTCCTGGATTTAAAAAAAAATCTGAGGTACACTCTCCTTATTATCTCCCATCAGATCACCTTTACTTTTACGACTTGAGTATTTCTCATGTCCCCAGTTTTTATCCCTCACAGGCTGAAACTGATGTCAGAAACCAAACTTTGATTTATGAACTAATTCATAATCATCTGCCATTTCTGCTGCTAATCTCACAGTTTTAACCCTCTGCTCTTCCACATGAGTTCTCACTACATCAGGAATTGAATTTTAAACTCCTCCAAAAGTATAATTTCTCTGAGAGATTCATACGTTTGGTCTATTTTCAAAGTCCTGATCCACCTATCAAAATTACTCTGTTTGAGCCTTTCAAACGCCATGTATATTTGACCAAATTCTTTCTTTTTTCTGAACTTTTGTCTGTAAGCTTCAGGCACTAGCTCATATGCACCTAAGATGGATTTTTTTCACCTCCTCATACATCCCAGATACCTCCTCCGGTAGTGATACAAACACTTCACTAGCCCTACCTACCAGCTTTGTTTGAATCAGTAAATCCCAATGTTCTGTGGCCATTTCATTTGTTTAGCTACCTTCTCAAATGAAATGAAAAAGGCTTCCACTTCCTTCTCGTCAAATCTTGGCAATGCTTGGACATATTTAAATAGATCCCCACCAAGCTTTCGATTATGACGCTCTTTCTCACTATCCTCATCAATCTCATCCAACTGTACGTGTCCCTTTATGCCTGCCAATTTTTTTATTTTAAAAAAATATAATTTTTATTCAAATTTTCACAAGATATCAACAACAAAATACAGAAAGAAAAGAACAACCCCCCCCCCCCCCCCCCCCCCGGTATACATAAATAATAAATTAACTGCCATCATCAACACAAAAGCAAATATACATGCCCATTCAAGAAAAATTAACCCCCCCCCCTACCCCCCGGGTTGCTGCTGCTGACCATCTTCTAACGCTCTGCCAGGAAGTCCAGGGACGGTTGCCACCGTCTGAAGAACCCTTGCACCGATCCCCTTAAGGCAAATTTCACCCTCTCCAATTTAATAAAGCCGCCATGTCGTTGATCCAGGATTCCACGCTTGGGGGCCTCGCATCCTTCCACTGAAGAAGAATCTTTCGCCGGGCTACAAGGGACACAAAGGCCAGAATACGAGCCTCTTTAGCCTCCTGCACTCCCGGCTCCTCTGCCACCCCAAATATTGCGAGTCCCCAGCCCAGCTTGACCCTGGAACCTATCACCCTCGACACCGTCCTCGCTACACTCTTCCAAACGTTCTCCAGCGCTGGGCACGCCCAGAACATATGGGTGTGGTTTGCAGGGCTCCCTGAGCACCTAACACACCTGTCCTCACACCCAAAGAACCGGCTTATCCTTGCCCCGGTCATGTGAGCCCTATGCAGCACCTTAAATTGTATGAGGCTGAGCCTCGCGCAAGAGGAGGAAGAGTTCACTCTTCCCTGGGCATCCGCCCACGTCCCCTCGTCAATCCCCTCACCCAACTCCTCCCACTTACCCTTTAGCTCCTCCACCGAGGCCTCCAGCTCCTCCTGCATCACCTGAGATATTGCTGAGATCCTCCCCTCTCCAACTCATACCCCCGACAGCACCCTGTCCTGGACCCTGCGTGGCGGCAACAGTGGGAACTCCACCACCTGCCGCCGAACAAACACCCTTACCTGCATATATCTGAAGGTGTTCCCCGGGGGAAGCCCGAACTTCTCCTCCAGCTCACCCAGGCTCGCGAACTTCCCGTCCACAAACAGGTCCCCCATCCTTCTAATACCTAACCTGTGCCAGCTCAGGAACCCTCCGTCCATCCTCCCCGGGACAAACCGGTGGTTCCCCCGTATCGGGGACCATACCGAGGTTCCCACCTCGCCCCTGTGACGTCTCCATTGCCCCCAGATTTTGAGGGTAGCCGCCACCACGGGGCTCGTGGTATACTTCGTTGGAGGAAGCGGCAGCGTCGCCGTCACCAGCGCCTCCAGGCTCATGCCCACACAGGACGCCATCTCCAGCCTCTTCCATGCCGCCCCCTCCCCCTCCATCACCCACTTAGGTACCATCGCCACGTTGGCGGCCCAATAATATCCACAGAGGTTAGGCAGCGCCAACCCCCCCCCCCCCCCCCCTTATCCCAGCACCGCTCCAGGAACACCCTTCTCACCCTCGGGGTCTTCTGCGCCCACACAAAGCCCATAATGCTCCTATTGACCCGCCTGAAGAAGGCCTTAGGGATCAGGATGGGGAGGCACTGGAACAGGAACACAAATCTCGGGAGCACCATCATTTTAACTGACTGCACCATACCCGCCAGGGAGAGTGGCAGCACGTCTCACCTCTTAAACTCCTCCCCCATTTGCTTCACCAGTCTCGTGAAGTTAAACTTATGCAGGGCCACCCCAACTCCTAGCCACCTGGACCCCCAGGTACCTGAAACTCCTCTCCGCCCTTTTTAGTGGGAGCTCACCAATCCCCCTCTCCTGGTCCCCTGGGTGAACAGCGAACTCGCTCTTCCCCATATTGAGCTTATACCCGGAGAAATCCCAAAACTCCCTGAGAATCCTCATCACCTCCGGCATTCCCCCCACCGGGTCCGCCACATATAACAGCAAATCGTCCACATAAAGCGACACCCGATGTTCCTCCCCACCCCGCACCAGCCCCCTCGAATTCCTCGACTCCCTCAATGCCATGGCCAGGGGCTCAATCGCCAGCGCAAAGAGCAGGGGGGACAGGGGACACCCCTGCCTCGTCCCCCGCTGTAACCAAAAATACTC
This sequence comes from Scyliorhinus torazame, assembly GCF_047496885.1. Taxonomy (NCBI): domain Eukaryota; kingdom Metazoa; phylum Chordata; class Chondrichthyes; order Carcharhiniformes; family Scyliorhinidae; genus Scyliorhinus; species Scyliorhinus torazame. Next base: position 168,177,082 of record NC_092709.1, on the reverse strand, counting down.
TGACCTCCTTCTGTTCGTGGCCACACTCGCCACCGGGGCCTCATACAGCAAGTTAACCCACCTGACAAACCCCTCACCAAACCCAAACCTTTTCAGCACCTCCCACGGGTACCCCCACTCTACCCTATCAAAGGCCTTCTCCGCATCCATCGCCGCCACTATCTCCGCCTCCCCTTCCACCGCCGGCATCATTATAACATTCAAGAGCCTCCGTACATTCGTATTCAGCTGTCTCCCTTTCACGAACCCCGTCTGATCCTCGTGAATGACCTGCGGCACACAGTCCTCTATCCTCGTGGCTAAAATCTTCGCCAACAACTTTGCATCTACATTTAGGAGTGAGATCGGCCTGTATGACCCACATTGTAGGGGATCCTTGTCCCGCTTCAGGATCAAGGAGATCAGCGCCCGAGACATCGTCTGGGGCAAAGCATCATTAAAGGTCCTTACCAACAGAGGGCCCAGCAGGTCTGCATACTTCTTATAAAATTTGACCGGGAACCCATTGATGCACGATCAATGACCGCTAAAGTGAGGTTGAAGTCCAACTGAAGGCTTTAATAAGCTAGATGTTTACCCCAGCAGCTCAGGTACAGAATGGGGGCTGCTGGGGCGGCACGGGTTCTTATACCCTGCCTATCAGGGCGGAGCTATTATACACTCTAGCCAATAGCAAGCATACAGGTTCTACCAATGGTGCTTTAGCCTCTCAGATACCGTAATACCTATACCACATTCACCCCGTGTTAAAAAAGTCCAGTGGGGGTGGTGGCCAGAAACTACAAAACATAACAACATGGTATAATTAATTATGGAGGTACCGTAATACCTCCATACAGTGTTTAGTAACTATTTACAAGTCTGGTAGCTATGTACATTTGGTGGTTTATATTTACAGATTACAGTTAAAATGAAGCAATCAGTCGATCGGGGACCCTGGTCATCCTCTGTGATCGTTGGAGCCTCAGTGGTGATTCCGGTGGAGGCTCGGGCATCTGTGACTCCGGGAGCGTGGCTTCGATCTCCATGGCAGCTTTGTCACCCCTAGACGGTGCTGGTGGGGAAAACGGCTGACCTGGGAAGGGAGCACCTGCGGGGGGTGTCGGTGGGTGGGGGGGCCTAGACGGGGGCGGCGGAAGGACCGATCCTCCTGTAAGGTGCTGCGGTGGAGGGGAGGGTGGGACTGGTGGCTGGAATGTGCGTTGAGTTCCAGCGGGCGCCAGGTCCCGTAGGGGCTCCGAAAGTTATGCCAACACTAAGGACATTCAAATGGTCATTGGATAGACATATGGACAATAAGGGAATAGTGTAGATGGGCTTTAGAGTGGTTTCACAGGTCGGCGCAACATCGGGGGCCGAAGGGCCTGTACTGCGCTGTAATGTTCTATGTTCTATGTATCTTGTCGGCGGTCAGGTACGCCACGTAGACGTACTGGGGGTTAGCATGGAGCAGATGGACCCTCTCGACCAACGGGTCCGACTTGTGCACTCGCACGTGTTTTCGGAGCAAGATGGGTCTGGCTGCTGCCAGCCAGGTCGGGAGCGAGGTCCCACAGGAGGACTTCCCAGGGAAGACAAGGAGACGTTCGTGAGGTGTCTGATTGGTGGTTGTACAAAGTCGTGACCAGATGGAGTGGAAGGCATCCGGGAGGACTTCTTGCCAGCGGGAGACTGGGAGGTTCCTGGACCGTTTACCTGACCCACAACTTTTAATAGATTGTGGTATGGGGAGCACACGGCCCACTCTACAGGTGTGGTACAGCAGAAATGGAAAAGTATTTTTTTAAAGCAAAACAATGTTTATTCTATGAACTCAAGTTAACCTTTTTAAAACATACAGTAAACATCTTAGCAACCATTAATTCAAATACAACCCCCAAAGACTACAACAGCAAGTAAACCTTTAAGCTTTCCTTTTTAACATCCATCCGACTTAAAAACAAAACCTTTATCAGAAGCACATCAGGTTACAGTCACTACTGTTATTAGTTTTAAATCACCAGGACCGATTTACAGTCTTTAGATTACAGGGAGAGATACATACACCTTCTGGCTGTGACAGCAGCTATCCATCTCTGAAAACTAAACTAAAACACACCCTGCAGCAAACAGCCTAAAACGAAAGTAAAAAGCTGACAGACAGCCCAGCTCCACCCACTCTCTGACATCACTGCAGTAGTAAAGATCCATTTCTTAAAGGTACTCTCACTATAGATATTTATATACACACCCATTTCATAGATTATCATAGAATTTACAGTGCAGAAGGAGGCCATTCAGCCCATCGAGTCTGCACCGGCTCTTGGAAAGAGCACCCCACCCAAGGTCAACACCTCCAACCTATCCCCATAACCCAGTAACCTCACTCAACACTAAGGGCAATTTTGGACACTTAGGGCAATTTATCATGGTCAATCCACCTAACATTTATAAACACCCATTTCTTAAAGGTACTCTCACATGACACAACCCTGATGCATTTAACCCACTCAGCACCATAGCCTTCCATTGTGGCTTAGGCCTTCATTCTTTCCCTCTTCCTGGCAGCCCCAAAGCATTACGCCCCTCACAGGTCCTCTCTCCCGCTGACAAATATGGCCAACTATTTCATACTCTTCTCAGCTACTTTCTTCAATGCTTCCATAATCTTCAATTGGCACCATGGTGTACTGGTTCCTGATCTTGTACATTCTCAGCACACCACAAATCCATCTCAGCATTCACAGTCCTTAAATATCCAGTCATTGTTAATTTCTTCCTGATGTATCCTCCTCCCACTCCTCTTCATCTAACCTTATCAGGATAACCTTCCGTTTACTTTTCTGCAGAAGGAGTTCACTTCCCTTCCTCCTGTGTGGGAATAGCAGTGTGTCCGTGGGCTCTGCTGCCACTCATCCTTTAATCCTCTCATGCATGTATCCTGCTTACAGGGCCCATACTTACCTAATCCTGAAGTGAATACTCCATAGTATGTTCCTGGAAAATTTCAGGCTAAGCATTGGTGACAAAATACCAAGGAATCCAAAGAAAATCATGGACAAAGAGAGCATTCAGAAATAACTGTTGTGGGGCTGACTCCTCAACATGGGGATTTGATTTTCAAATGGGCTCTCGACACGGCACTCTTGAAGGCACTACAGCTGTTGGCTGCTGATATTATTGAATTTATTAACGATAAACTCGGCTTATTGGCCAGAATATCAATGCTCATGAAGTTGAACTGCAGATACTAGTAAGAGGCTTGAAACAGAGGAGGGAATCCTTACTGATGAAAATTAAACTTCCTCAGTTGAAACCCACTTGCAATCCTTAGAAAATTAGCTACATGGTATGTCAGAAATCCTAGATGATCTGGAGAACTAGGGCTGAAGGAGAAATGTCAGGGTTGTCGGTTTACCAAAAGGAGTGGAGGGTAAGCTCCTTATTAAATTCTTTAAGAGATGGCTGCTACCTTGTCTTAAGCTGCATACAAAAGCTGGGCATATTAAGTAATCTTCAAAGCCGAGGGACAATCAGAGTCCGCGACCCGTAATTATGTATTTTTGTAACTTCGGAGGTCGCCAAAAAGTATTGAAAGCAGTGAAGTGTAATGGGGCTTGTTCTATGAGGGGGTGATGCAACAGAAGCATAGAGACTGCAAGGAAGTTAGAAAATGACTCAAGGCTTTTGGAATGAATGATGCCCTGCTTTATCCTGCTATGCTGAGGATGGTATCCGGCAACTCTGTAAAGATATTTGTGAAAGGCATTTGATAATCCAACAAATGCCTTGGCTTTTATGAATTCTGTGGAAGGCAATAATCGGGAGTAACAATCTTCGGTTCACTGTAAACTCTGGGCTCTATCCCTTGTCAATATAATTCCTGCCTGAACATATATTGTCATTTATCATGCTAACAGGGATGTATTGGTAATGAGCACAATAACAAATGTTTTGTCCTTAAGAATATCAGGGACTTCCGTCTGCTTTGAATGGAAAAAAAACTCCTCTGCATGCTCCTTCTAGTTAAAGAAGAGACACAAGTGCAGATTGTGGAAGGACTTAGTTCTGGACATAAACCTGGTGGGGAAATGTTTAGATTAGTACAGACACTTCAAAAATTTGATTAAAAGGATGTGGAGGCATTTTTCAGATCATTTGAGAAAGTAGCAAGCCAAATGAAATGCAAAATATTTAGACCCTGCTCTCACAGAGTAAACACATAGGTAGGGCTAGCGAAGTATATGTGTCTTTGTCAGAGGAAAGGTCTGGGGAGTATAATACAGTGAAGAAAGTTATATGGAAAGCTAATGAGCGAATACTGATGGCTTACAGGCAAAAGTTTTGAAATGTAAGAGAACAGTCTGGACAGACTTATATTGAATTTGAAAGAGTTAAACAAAGTAATTTTGACAGGCGGGTGAGAGCATTAAAAATAGAAGGAACCTCTTAGAGAAGTAATTAAGTTGAAAAAATTCAAAGATTCATTACCTGCAGTGATAGTGTAAGGTTTTCGGGCAATTCGGCCCTTTTTGGACTGCCCAAGGATAAAACCCAGAGACTGTAAACTGGACACTTTTCAGCCAAGGGAACGTAACCAAATTTCCCAGCAGGCTTGGTCCGCTGAGCTGAGTAGGGGCATAGGTATTTACAAACCCCCCCAGGAGCTACAAGGAAGAAGGAGCCAGACAACTAGATAAGATTAAAACACAGACAAAGGGGCATGGTAATGCTGTAAGGGGCCTGCCTGCAAGCAGGACAATGGGATGGTCATAGCCCCATGCAGATGTAAATGACTTGGCCTCCACCAGAGCAGAATCCAATTAACACCCCATCAACATAGCAAGGTGAGAATAGCAGCCATCTCCGGAGCAGCTGGAAGACTTTGAAAATCTTCACAAGAGAGCTTAACCTTGTTATCCCAAAAAGCAGACTGTCTGGGCTCAGTATATTGCGCTGGAAAAGCCCCTTGAAGATAAACGGTAGAAAAAACCAAGTTGGAGGCGGACCTGGGGGAGGTACTCCAATCCTGACAGAAGCCACCGGCAGGAACTCACTGGGTGGAGGGGGCGGAGTCGGCGCCAAATTCAAATCGCGGCAGGTCTGCCTGGCTGGAAGGAGCGGACCTGCGAGGAGAACCCGGACGTCGACAGGTCTGACCGGCTCAAAGGGGGCGGGACCAGCGGGAACTTTAAACTTGGACCGATACAACGCAAAGGGGGAGGAAAACCCGGAAGTCGACAGCTCTGACCGGCTCAAAGGGGGCGGGACCAGCGGGAACTTTAAACTTGGACCGATACAACGCAAAGGGGGAGGAAAACCCGGAAGTCGACAGCTCTGACCGGCTCAAAGGGGGCGGGACCAGCGGGAACTTTAAACCTTACCAATTCAATGCAAAAGGGGCTGGCCGAACACAGGAAAAAGCCAGGTAAAACGGATATAAAAGGGGCTGTGTTGCGATTGAGGGTCTCTTGGCTTGACCTCTCCACCTTTGACTTGACCTCCTGCAGCCTGTGACTGTAAGTACCCTGCAGCAGCTTGCGAAACTCCCTTGACCTTGATAGTGGTTGAGGCTTTGGGGAAGGGGACTTGATTTGTGTTCTGTGTCATTGCTAAAACTGTGTAACAATAAGATTTTACGTTGTGTCCGTTATAGTACTTTCTGAATAGACTTAGTTTGTGTTAGAGTTTAATATTTTATTATAATTTCTTCTGTTTGATGATTTTGACCTGGGTTTTGCAATAAACCTTGATTTGCTGATAATTGGAGTCGTTTAAATTCTTCAATCTCTCACCAGCGATCTCTGACCAAGTCATTGTTAAGATATTCCTCACCTTAATTCCGGGTTCAAGAATCTAGGGTCATCTTGAACGATTCACTCAGGACAGGCTGCTGGTTAGGTAATAAACAGCAGTGTCCTATTCTCTCTCTTGGGAAAGCTACTCCAGCGAAGTAGGAACCGGGTGGGTGTTGCACCACCGGCAAGAGAGAGAATCACCTGGGCATTGGTGGGGGTCTGGATATCTGTGTGATATAAGCCTCAGGCTTCCGGTTAGGGATAAACGGCAGGCTTGATTCAGTGCTCTCTCCCGCGGAGGTGTCCCAGTGCGGCATCCCCTGGCCTCTGAAGTTTCAGTGCCAGCTGGAGAGAGACACACACAGATACTCAAACCCCAGATATCGGCCCAGTAGTGGTGTAGCAGAGATGGAACCCTCTACAATAGAACTCATGTGGAGGAACAAAGAGTTAAAACTGTGAGGCAAGCCACAGAGCTTGCTGATGACTATGATTTGGTTCATAAATCAAAGCCTTTTTTTTGACACACTATTAAATCTGAGAAGGTAGAAAATGTGAAAGAGTGAGAAAAGACAGTCAAGCAAGAGAGGGAGTGGTTTAAAATTCCAAGAATATTTCACCTCAAAGTAAAAAAGACAGTGCTGAGAGAATAAGGGGAATGAGGAAAGTTGGATGCTTTCATTATAAAATCATCATGTAGAGAGAAGAATATAATTTGCACTTTATGCTCAAAGCCTAGTCCAAGGTATTATTAAGATAGCATAACATCAAAGGAAAAGGACATATAACCACAGGAGGATAGTTGAGTACAACAGAGGAGAGAAGAAGCTACTATCATAGTGTGATGAACGGTTACTGCCTTATCATCATGTAAGGTGATGTCCCCTTTAAGACCAGGCTTGGAACCCTGGGGACTCCGCCTCTGGCTCCGCCCATCTGGGAGCCATACATAAAGGCCTGCCTCATGGTCTGTATAGCAGTCAGCTCTCGTCCAAATCTGTAGCATAGTTATTAGCCTAATAAAGCCTTCTTTACAGTTTAATCTCTAAGCATCATTATTGAGGGTACCTCAATTTATTAGGCTAAACTAGATTCAGGATGGACGCAGGCCTAAAACCAGAGAAGCTCAATCTGGAAGCACGAACGCCGGAGGCAAAGGAAATTTTTAAATACTGGCTGCGGTGCTTCGAGGCCTACCTGGACTCCGCAGAGACTCCCATCCTGGGGCCACGCAAGCTGCGTCTACTCCACGCCCGGGTGAGTCACAGAATCTCCGCCACACTCGAAAAGGCGACGATTTATGAGGAAGCGATTGAGTTGCTCCGCAAGCGGTTTGTCAAACCCGTCAATGAGGTGCACGCCCGGCATCTGCTCTCTACCTGCCGGCAGCGCTCGGGGGAATCGCTCGACGAGTTTGTTGAGAAACTCACCGCGCTGGCCAGGGACTGTGACCATCAGGATGTGACAGGGGAAGTCCATATGAACCTGCACATCAGAGATTCTTTCGTGTCCGGCATCCGCTCGACCTACATCCGGCAGCGACTGCTCGAAAACGGGGCAAAAGACCTCCAGGAGACGCTAACGCTCGCCTCCTCGCTGGAGGTGGCCCGACATAACTTGGGTACGTACCCCGCGGACTCTGCTAGCCCCCCCCGGACTTCCTCAGACTCGCCCGTATTACAGGCCTGCGCCACGCGGCGACCCGCTCACCATGGGGGCACACCTTGCTACTTCTGTGGGCAGGGCCAGCAACCACGCCCACGCTGCCCAGCCCGCTCCGCGATCTGCAGCGACTGCGGGAAAAAAGGGCACTTTACGAGGGTCTGCCTGGCCAGACCCAGGCGCCAGAAAAACAAAGAACAGCCGGCCCGAAAATCAGGCTCTCAGGCCCGCAGGCCTCGCAATGCTGCTGCGCACCGACCCGACACGTCCTCTTCTGATGCGTCATCAGCCTCGTGCGAATCATGGGAGCGGCCATCTGGTCGGCGGCCATCTTCTCGACCCGACACGTGCGACCAACGGCAGCGGCCATGTTACGACTCCGACTACCCGCGACTGGGTGCGATCACCCTCGATCAAACTCGGCCAAAACACCTGCAGAACTCCATGATGCAGGTCCAGGTCAACGGGCACGACACTGCATGCCTCTTCGACTCCGGGAGCACGGAGAGCTTTATCCACCCTTAAACGGTAAGGCGCTGCTCCCTACGCACCCATCCCACATCCCAAACCATAGCCCTCGCATCTGGGTCCCACTCGGTACAAATCACGGGGTACTGTATTGTGGATCTCTCAATCCAGGGTGCCAAATACACCCGTTTCAAATTTGATATCCTCCCTCACCTCTGTGCCCACCTGCTGCTCGGACTGGATTTCCAGTGCAGCCACCGAAGCCTGACGCTGAAGTTCGGCGGACCCTTGCCCCCCCTCACGGTGTGCTGCCTTGCGACACTGAAAGTCGCACCCCCCTCGCTATTCGCTAAACTCACTCCCAACTGTAAGCCCGTCGCCACCAGGAGCCGGCGCTACAGTGCCCAAGATATGGCTTTTATCAAGTCAGAGGTCCAGCGTTTACTGGGAGAGGGGGTCATCGAGGCGAGCAACAGCCCTTGGAGAGCGCAAGTGGTGGTAGTCCGGTCCGGGGAGAAGAAACGGATGGTCGTGGATTATAGCCAGACCATAAACCGATTCACGCAGCTTGATGCGTACCCCCTTCCTCACATCGCGGAAATGGTAAATCGGATCGCCCAATACCGAGTCTTTTCCACGGTCGACCTCAAATCTGCCTACCACCAGCTCCCCATCCGACCAAAAGACCGCCTCTATACTGCCTTCGAAGCAGCCGGCTGGCTCTTCCACAAATGGGGTCTCCGTCTTTCAAAGGGTGATGGACCAAATGGTGGACCAGTACGGTTTGCGGGCTACATACCCGTACTTGGACAATGTCACCATCTGCGGCCATGATCAGCAGGACCATGACGCTAACCTCAAAAAGTTCCTCCAGACCGCCCGAGCCCTTAACCTGACCTATACGAGGGCAAATGCGTTTTCCACACCACCCGGCTGGCCATCCTCGGCTATGTCGTGGAAGACGGGGTCCTAGGTCCCGACCCCGACCGCATGCGGCCCCTTAAGGAACTCCCTCTCCCCCGCAGCCTCAAGGCCCTCAAACGGTGCTTGGGGCTTTTCTCCTATTACGCCCAGTGGGTCCCCAAGTATGCGGACAAAGCCCGCCCACTCCTAAAGACAACCACTTTTCCCCTCTCGGCTGAGGCTCAATTGGCCTTCAACCGCATCAAGGCCGACATCATCAAGGCCGCCATGCACGCGGTGGACGAAACCATCCCTTTCCAGGTAGAGAGCGATGCATCAGACATCGCCCTGGCTGCTACCCTCAATCAAGGAGGCAAACCAGTAGCGTTCTTCTCCCGAACCCTCACCGCCTCCGAGATTCGACACTCTACTGTCGAAAAGGAGGCACAAGCCATTGTGGAGGCTGTGCGGTGCTGGAGACACTACCTCGCCGGTAGGAGGTTTACCCTCGTCACCGACCAACGGTCGGTCGCCAAATGTTCGATAACACGCAACGGGGCAAAATAAAAAACGATAAAATTTTGAGGTGGAGGATCGAACTCTCCACCTACTCGTACGATATCAAGTATCGTCCAGGGGAGCTCAACGAGCCCCCAGATGCCCTGTCCCGCGGCACATGCGCCAACGCGCAGGAGGACCGCCTGCAAGCATCCACAATGACCTCTGCCACCCGGGGGTTACCCGGCTCGTCCATTTCATCAAGTCCCGCAACCTACCTTACTCAACCAAGGAGGTCAAGGCCATGGTCAGGGCCTGCCAGGTCTGTGCGGAGTGCAAACCGCACTTCTATCGGCCAGACAAGGTTCGGCTCGTGAAGGCCTCGGGCCCCTTTGAGCGACTGAGCGTGGACTTCAAGGGGCCCCTCCCGTCCACCAACCGTTATGCCTATTTCCCCACCTTGATCGATGAGTTCTCCCGTTTCCCATTCGCCATTCCCTGCACCGACATGACCTCAGCCACGGTGATTAAGGCACTGCACAGCATCTTCACCCTGTTCGGTTTGCCTGCTTATATCCACAGCGACCGGGGTACATCGTTCATGAGCGATGAACTGCGTCAGTATCTGCTCAGCAAAGGCATCGCCTCGAGCAGAACGACCAGCTATAACCCACGGGGAAACGGGCAGGTGGAGAGGGAGAACGCGACCGTGTGGAAGGCTGTCCTTCTGGCCCTGCGGTCGAGAAATCTCCCAACCACCCGCTGACAGGAGGTCCTACCCGATGCCCTACACTCCATTAGGTCACTCCTCTGCACGGCCACAAATGAGACCCCTCATGAGCGATTGTTTCTCTTCCCCAGGAAGTCTACCTCCGGGGTCTCGCTTCCACCTTGGCTGACGGCTCCGGGACCTGTTCTTCTCCAGAGGCACGCGAGGAGCCATAAAACGGACCCCCTAGTTGAAAAGGTCCGACTGCTCCACGCCAACCCCAGTTATGCCTACGTGGAGTACTCCGACGGCAGGCAAGATACGGTTTCCCTCCGGGATCTGGCGCCCGCTGGATCCTCCACCACAGACGCCCCTTCCCGCGCCGCTCCCCTGCAGGACCCGTCGCCCCCTACAACACACCCCCTTCCGGCCCTACCAACCGTTGGTGAGCTCCTACCGTGCGCCCCCCCTTTACACACCCCGCCGGCGCCGGCTCCGCTACCCCCGGCCCTGCCTAGTTCCTCTGCCCCGACCCGGACCGAAGCTCCGACCGCTGTGCTCCCGGATGTGCCCTCAACCGGGACGTCCGTGCCCGCCGCACCACCACCCGAACTGAGGAGATCGAGGAGGACGATCCGGCCGCCGAGACGGATGGACCTATGATGGCATTTCACCCCCGCCGGACTCCTTTTTAAACAGGGGGTGAATGTGATGAACGGTTACTGCCTTATCATCATGTAAGGTGATGTCCCCTTTAAGACCAGGCTTGGAACCCTGTGGACTCCGCCTCTGGCTCCGCCCATCTGGGAGCCATACATAAAGGCCTGCCTCATGGTCTGTATAGCAGTCAGCTCTCGTCCAAATCTGTAGCATAGTTATTAGCCTAATAAAGCCTTCTTTACAGTTTAATCTCTAAGCATCATTATTGAGGGTACCTCACATAGCCATACCCAGCAGGCTCTCCTGAAAACGTTGTTGCTAAAAGCTACTGTTTGTTTTTTAAAGATGCTTGCTGAGAGGAACGGCTTCACTGAACTGAAGACGGTCTTCCCAAACCTGGAAAATAATCCGTGGGTGATAACAAATGCTGGATTTAGCTCACAGAGTTATAAAATGATGTTGTTTGGGAAAAGGGCCATTTTTCAAAGTTTGGGAAAATTGGTAGTTGGGAACAAGGGTTAACTCATAAAATAATAATAAAGGGTTAATTCATGATATACTGTGTGTGTATAGCCATTATTATAGTTAAGTTTAGTGATGTAATATATTTCAGCCTTTCTTGTGTGTTTTCTTTAAGTTAATAAAGATTCTTTACTAATTGATCAAACAAGGTTGGGCTACTTCTCACTGGTTTGTATATCTTTTCTCACATTGTACCAAATTGAAAATATACACCATTAAGAACTGGTGTTCCAAGTTACCCTTCTGGGTTTTGGGATATGCTCACATTTAACATCAGTGGTGTTCTTAACACTTCTCACAGTGATTCTTGGACAGCAGAATTACAAGAGTGAAATACTCATTATGTGCAGTTTGCATCAATTATTGCAGATTGTGGTCAAGTTCTTGCTTTGTTCTTCCCACGGAGGTTATGTCATTTATGATACAGATGCATCCTGGCACAGTGCATATAAGGTGGTTCAAATTAGTTTGAAAGACATCCTGGCTAACAAATAGTCTGAAACACAGTATCAATGTAGTAAGCTCTTTGGATCTCTCCGCAAGATATACCGACCAGTAATCTTGTGTGGCATCATGCTTCAAGAAGAATTTTGCAACTACAAACCATGAATGTAACTCATGCGCACCTACGTCCCCGTTACTCACCTCTATCCTTCACCAGAGGTTCTGACCCTCAACAGTGTCCTCATCACTCATAGCTATCACAGTGCTGACTTTAACACTGACCACTCCTTGGTGTGTAGCAAGGTCAGGCTTCGGACAAGGCAAGACAGTCAATGGCTATGTTGAGATCTATTGTGGTATGCTTGCTGTCCAGCTGCGCCATGACATAAAAGGTCTGGAATGGCACTAAAAGCTTCTTCATTGTATAGAGGTCAGGATAGATTTCCACCCATTTTTCCATCTGTTTGCTAGTTTCAGTGATGCTCTTTGTCCTTTCTGGGTCAGTAGAATGCCAAGTGTTGATCCAAGGATGACCTTTCTTTTAGAGAGGTATATAGCCTTGTAAATTCTTTGATGATCACAACTATCTTGTGTGAGAAGTCAACCTGCAGAAGTTCATCAGTATGTCACCCAAAAGGGAGGAGGAACACCAGGTAGATACCCCGGGACCTCCACTCAGGACTAAGTATGTCCAGTCCTTCTGAATCCCCCTAGTCTGTGAGCTCTTCATTAATTGAATGCAAACTGACTTCAATGCCAGCCTCTTGCAGAAATGACAAGCTGCCATGATGGGCGGGAGCGCACGTTACCACCGTCATTTCATTCAAATTGGTGCAAAAACAATTTTTCAGCTCCTGCCGCATTGTTCTTCCCACAACCCCCAATCCACTATTGGGACTGGAACATCCCAGCTATAATCACCACTACAGAGCTTTGATCTGATCTGCTGGCTGTGGGATCGTCTAGCTCTGGCCATAGCATGCTGCCTCCACTGTTTAACATGTATGTAGTCCTGTGTTGTAGCTTCACCAAGTTGCCACCTTGTTTTTAGATACGGTTTCTGTTGCTCCTGGCAGCTCCTCTACACTCCTCATTGAACCAGGGTTCGTCCCCTTGCTTGATAGTAATGGTGGAGCAATAGTTGGGCATGAGGATTGCTGCTACTTATCCTCTCCCCACGCCCACACCCCATCTCTTAACACCTGCTGATTTCTGCCAGCCTTTGAAAAGTTTAACTAAAATTCATAATGAAACTTTATTAAATTGGACTCGCCGGCAACATTTTCCACATCTTGCATTAGGCTCACTTCCTGCCTCAGGCTAAAGCTGGCATACAGTTATAAATATTGGTAGCAATTCAGGCAGTTAGCTCACTGCTCTCCTTTACCTCTGGCAATGTAAAAAAAACCAAATCATATTAAAAGCAGAACATTGTTAAAGAAAATCTTTAATTTTCAGCAAATAAATGCAGATCAAATTTCTATTATCATGATATGTTCCTCTCATGTTTTAAGAATAGTTTATAATGGTCCATTTGTAAAACTACTCATTGTATCTGGATTCAGAAAAAAACATCATTGCATTTTTTTTTTCTTTTTAATCAATGAGAAGTGACTGTCCCTTATAGGTTAGCAGTGACACTTTAATTATGTTCCAGGAAATGAAGGGATTTTTTGAAGCCTCATACTGTATTTTCAACTCTCCAGCAATTGCAAATTAAAATATTACTATTTAATCTATATAAAGTGACAGGGATTGCTGGCTTAGATTTTGATCTTCCAATTTTCACCAAGTAGCGAACAAGTGCTTGCTAGGAGCTTGCATTAGTATAATGCAATCAACACCAATGAAAATGAATGAAAATGAAAATCGCTTATTGTCACAAGTAGGCTTCAAATGAAGTTACTGTGAAAAGCCCCTAGTTGCCACATGCCAGCGCCTGTTCGGGGAGGCTGGTACGGGATTTACAAAATAAAACAAGAGTCTATGATGGTGGTCTAGAAATGCGAATGGATAAATGTGTACTCAAATTACCAACATCGGATGAACCAAAGAATGTGAAGTTAGTCATTTTTAACAAAACTTCCCATGTTATTTTACCTGAGGACTATTCTAGTGTAACTTGTTTCATAATATTTCTGATGGGTGCTGTCACTTAGCTTGGAAAGCTAAGCAAATAAAAGTTTTGTTAAAAGTACCTTGCCTGCACGAAACACTTGCTCTTGTGCAGGCAGTGGAAATATATTCTAATTGCTCAATATTTTAAATGCAATTCTGTACAATGGGCGTACTGAAGGTAGCATACTCGCTTAATAATGTGTTGACAATCTTTCATTGTGCAGATTTTAAGTTTGTTCCTGGGGTGTGAGAGTGCTAGCAAAGCCAATATTTATTCATAATTGTCCTTGAGAAGGTGCTGACACCTTCTTGAACCACTGCAGTTCATGTGGCATGGCTACACCCATGTGCTTTTTCTCTCCTGTAGTGATTTGATACAACTGAATGACCTGTTAGTCTATTTCAGAATGTAGTTAAGGATCAACCATATTGCTGTGGGAATGGAGTCACATGTAGACCAGATCAGATAAAGATGGTAAATTTGCCCACCGAAAGATATTAGTGACATTTTTTACCACAATCTGGTAGCTTCATGATCACTATTAATGAGACTAGCATTTATGCCATATTTATTCGTTAATTTAATTTAAATTCCCCCAGCTACCACTGTGGAATTTGAACTCATGTCCCTTTAGAATTAGTCCACGCCATTGGAATAGTACTGCAGTAACATTACCATTATGCTATCATCCCTCTGTACACTCTGAGATACACTCTGTGAAAAATATGAATGAGTAAAGTTTGTGGATTGAGCCGGCTAGCATGAAACAAATGCTGGTGAGAAAGGAAGACCTGGATTTTGTTCCTCGAGACAGGAATCACAAGTCCTGCTACTGCGGTCTCGCCTCCTAGCTGACTGTGCTAGCAGGTTAAAAAACTGAGGTGGGCTGGTTAAAAAACCCACCTCCACTCATTGGGACATCGGTCCAATTCAGTACATGAATGTGAGCCCCCTACCCCTCTCGTCCTCCATGTCCCCATCCTCATTCTTCCCATGTCCACTCACCTTCCATATCCTCTCAACTTACCTAGTGATCACTATGTATAGAACTCTTGAGCCCTATAATAACATTGGGGTCTTTTGAGATGCTCATGAAATTGTCAAGATAAACACTGATTCAAAAACAACTTGAACAAACATAATGATCTTAATAAACAAATGTGCAGTCAAAATAAACAAACGTACAGTCCCATGACAGCTGTATCAACAATCTTTAGGGAGATGAATCCATTTGTGGGGTTTAAAGCTCAGCCAAGCTTTCATAATAAGATTCTGTTACAAGCTGTATAAAGTAAGAAGTCTTACAACACCAGGTAAACCTCCACATCCACATCAAAGCTGTATAAACAAAGCGGAGAGCTCAGTACAATAAAAACTTTGACCATTGGTTCAAAATTATAAGGGCAGGAGTGCTGCGTCTGGGCTCGTGATCTGCCCCCTTTCCCACATGGATGGGATCTGAACACACTCACCGTTTTTAAAGCCCACTCACCTCTATGCTGAGGCATGAAAATCCAGCACAAAATCTCTAAAGTTAAATGAATGGATGAAAGTCATGAACTATTTGATTGTTTAAGAAAATGCTTGCTAAATGAAATTGGCCCGGGACATCTCACAGTGTAAAATTTGGTGCAGAATATGGAGGTCTTTAAGTTGTTTTGAAATTTTGGATTGTATATTTAAACTCTCAGGGGCTGGTTTAGCACAGGGCTAATTAGCTGGCTTTTAAAGCAGACCAAGGCAGGCCAGCAGTGTGGGTTCAATTCCCGTACCAGCCTCCCCGAAGAGGCACCAGAATGTGGCGACTAGGGGCTTTTCACAGTAACTTCATTTGAAGCCTACTTGTGTCAATAAGCGATTTTCATTTCATTTCATTTCATATTTAATGAGAAGGGAATCTGTTCCTTGTATATTAATTGTATTTAATTGTATTGAGATGGTGGGTATTTACTGTGGATTAATTTCTGTTCCTTTAAATAGTTGGGCAAAGAGCTGCATCTGACCCCCATCAGAGACCTCCAACAGAGACCCCTGAAAGCTGAAGAGCAGTCCAGGCAATAGAGTGAAAAATCACTACATTCTGACTTATCTTTCCCTAACACCTGCTGCCTCAGACAGACATGTTTAAAGCAGCAGCTGTTACAAGTGTCAGAGGTTTCCTTGAAAGCCAATTACACTTCAAAGGGTTTCAAATCCCTTGACAGCCTCTGAAATGCAAATCTTCCATTCAAATTCTTTTTTTTTAACAAACATTTTATGATGGCATTTATGGTTTTATAACAATAAAAGATACAAATACAAATGTAAACAAAGTTCAGCGCGTAACACATCCCTTCATCTCCCACTGTTCCCGCCTAATCTAGACAAAAAATAGCCTAACTCCCCCCCCCTACCCCCCCCCCCCCCCCTACTGAATCTGCTGAAAGTTTAGTTTTCTCCGAAGAAGTCGATAACAGCTGCCACCTCCTAACGAACCCTGACATTGATCCTCTCAGGGCGAACTTAATTTTCTCAAATCTGAGAAACCCGGCCATGTCGCTAACCCATACCCCAGATTTCAGGGGCTCCGAGTCCCTCCATGCAAGTACGATCCGGCTCCGGGCTACCAAAGTGGCAAAGGCCTCTCTCGCCCCCTGGACTCCCAGGTCTTCTGGACACCTCTGGACTCGGCGCCACCCTAGCTTTTAGTACAGTGGACATGACATCCGCTAATCCCTACCAGAATCCCCTATGCTTCGGGCATGCCCAAAACATGTGGACATGGTTTGCGGGCCTTCCTGCACACCTCACACACCTGTCTTCCACTCCAAAAAACCTGCTCATCCATGCCACCATCATGTGTGCCCGGTGAACCACCTTGAATTGTGTCAGGCTGAGCCTGGCACATGATGAGGACGTGTTCACTCTGCTCAGAGCATCCTCCCACAGGCCTGCCTCTAACTCCTTACCCAGCTCATCTTCCCATTTACGCTTTAGCTCACCTATCTGGGTTTCCTCCCACTCCATAAGTTCTTTTTAGATTTCCGATACCTCCCCCTCCCCCACCCCCGTTCTAGAAACTACGTTCTCCTGTAGCCCCTGCGGCGGTAGAAGAGGAAAGGTTGAAACCTGCCTCCGCGCAAAATCCTTTACCTGCAGATATCGAAACCCATTCCCACCCAGCAATTAAAACTCCTCCTCCAAATCCTTCAAACAGGGAAAGCTCCCATCAATAAATAGATCCCCCAGCCTCTCAATCCCTGCTCTCTGCCAACTCTGAAACCCCCCATTCAACCTCCCCGGGACAATCCGGTGATTACCACAAATTGCGGCCCACTCCAACACACCCTCCACTCCCATATGCTTCCGCCACTGTCCCCAGACTCTCAGGGCCACCACTACCACCAGGCTTGTGGAGTACCGGGCCGGCAAGAACGGGAGAGGAGTCGTTACCAATGCCCCCAAACTTGAGCCCTTACATGAGGCTGCCTCCACCCACTCCCACACTGACCGCTCCCCCACTACCGACTTCCTAACCATGGCTATATTTGCCACCCAGTCGTAGTTCCTAAAGCTCAGCAGTGCCAGCCCTCCCTCCCCTCGGTTCCGCTGCAACAGTACTTTCTTTACTCGCAGAGTTTTACCCAGATACCACCCTATTCACCTGCTTAAAATAGGCCTTTGGTATAAAAATAGGGAGGCACTGGAAAACAAACAGAAATCTCAGGAGAACCGTTATCTTTACGGTCTGTACCCTCCCCGCCAGTGTCAACGGGAGCATGTCCCCCTCCAAAAGTCCTCCTTCATTTGTTCAACTAATCGGGCCAGATTTAATTTATGTAGCTGCTCCCAACCCCATGCCACCTGAATACCCAAATAGCGAAAACTCCCTCCCACCACTTTAAATGGCAGCTCCCCAGTCTCCTCTCCTGCCCCCTCGCCTGGATCACAAAACCCTCTGTTTTACCCATATTCAATTTGTACCCCACGAACCGGCCAAATTCCACCAAGATCTGCATAATCTCTCCAATCCCCCCTAACGGGACAGAAATATTTAGGAGTAGGTCATCTGCATATAACGAGACCCTGTGTTCCACCGCCCCCCCTGGCCACAGCACCCCCGCCCCCCCCCCCCCCCCCCCCCGGCCACAGCCCCGGACAAGCCCCATCCAGTCCTTTGCCGCTCTCAGCGCCATCGCCAATGGCTTTATAGCCAAGACAAACAGCAGTGGGGAGAGGGGACATCCTTGCCTTGTCCCCCAGTGTAGTCTAACGAAGTCCGAACCCACCCATTTCGCCCGCACACTTGCCACCGGTGCCTGGTACAGCAACTGAACCCAGTCACTAAAGCCCTGCCCAAACCCAAACCGTCCCAGGACCTCCCAAAAATAATTAAATTCCACCCAGTCGAAGGCCTTCTCCACGTCCATAGCAACCACCACCTCTGCCTCCCCCACTTCGGAGGGCATAATGATCACATTCAGGAGCCTTCTAACATTGGCCGTTAGCTGCCTGCCTTTAACAAACCCCGTCTGGTCTTCCCCTATCACCCCCGGAACACAGTCCTCTATCCTTGAGATCAGAATTATGGCCAGCAATTTGGCATCGACATCCAGTAGGAAGATTGGTCTATATGACCCATATTGCTCTGGGTCCATCTCCCGCTTCAGGATCAATGAAATCGAGGCCTGTGACATTGTTGAGGGAAGAACACCCCGCTCCCTTGCCTCATTAAATGCCCTCACCAGCAGATGGCCCAGCATCCCAGAAAACATCTTGTAAAATTCCACTGGGTAGCCGTCCGATCCCGGGGCCTTGTCCGACTGCATGGCCTCCAATCCATCTACCACAACTACAATCCCGATCAGGGCTCCCAACCCCTCCACCAATTCTTCCTCCACCTTCGGAAACTCCAACCCCTTCCAAAAACTGCCTCATCCGCTCCACCCCAGCTGAGGGTTCCAACTCATACAAATAATTTTTTAGTTTAGTCACTGTTGTAATGTAGGACACAAGGCAGGCAATTGGTACACAGCAAGTTCTGGCAATCAGAAATGTGATCATGACTAGATAATCTGTTTTCTGATGACGATTGAGGGATAAATATTGGCGAACATACCATGGATAACTCTTATTCAAAATAGTACCATGGATTCTTAAATGTCCACCTGAGCTGCCAGATGAGGCTTTGCTTTAATGTCTCACCTCCAACAATGCAGCACTGCCTCAATACTGTACTGGAGGGACTTCCGGTTGCGGCTATGCGGAGCAAAGCCGCACGATTCGGCAGCTCCCGCTACCACGGACTCTCGGGCTCGTTAGAGGAGCCCGAATTGAACTTTTTTTTGACGCAACCCGTGGGGAAGGTCCCCCTCCAACTTCTATGAAACGGACCAGAAGTGTAACGGCCAAAGGAGCGGCACTGGAGCAACGGGAGAAGCGAGGGAAAGAAAACAAAATGGCGGCAGCCAGGGACAAAGGGGAGCTGCAGGAGTTCATCAAGCACTGCTTCGAGGAGATGCGCAAGGAGATGCTGGCACCTATGCTTTCGGCAATTGAAGGACTCGGGATCACCCAGAAGGCCCACGAAGTTAAGATCCAGGAGGTACAGAAAAGAGTCAGTCAGAATGAGGACGAGCTCGTGGGCCTGGCGGTGAGAGTGGAGCAGAACGAGGCGCTACACAAGAGGTGGGCGGGAAGACTCGAAGACCTGGAGAACAGGTTGAGGAGAAAGAATCTGCGAATCCTGGGTCTCCTGAGGGAGTGGAGGGGGCCGATGCCGGGGCATACGCGAGCATGATGCTCGAGGCGATGATGGGCACGAAGGCCCCTTCGAGGCCGCTGGAGTTGGACAGGGCACATCGGGTGCTGGCGAAGAAGCCCCAGGCAAATGAGCCGCCAAGGGCGATGGTGGTGAGGTTCCACCGGTTCACGGACAGAGAGTGGGTCCTGAGATGTGCCAAGAAGGAGCGGAGCAGTAAGTGGGACAACGCAGAGATCCGAATATACCCGGACTGGAGCACAGAGGTTGCAAAGCGGAGAGCGGGTTTCAACCAGGCCAATGCGGCGTTGTACCGGAAAGAAGTGAAATTCGGAATGCTGCAGCCAGCGCGACTGTGGGTCACATACAAGGGCCAACACTATTACTTTGAAACGCCTGAAGAGGCGTGGTTTGATGTGTGATGGTTGTTGTATATAGGGGGTCAATCACGCGCAGGAAATGTTACATGGGCTAGGGGAGAGAGACAAGGCCGCGATAGGAGCTTCGCCAGAGGGGGCGGAGCGGGCTTTGGAAAGCATGGGGGTTTTTTCCCGCGCGCAGGAAGAAAGGCAGGAAGGGGAACGAAGGAATGCATATTGATTGGGAGACTCCCACACGGGGAGGTCAATGGGATGGCGGGGGAAGCCGGGGTCAGCAGACGTCAGCTGACTTACGGGAGTGACATGGGGGGAGCAAAAAAGCTAGACAGGGGTCTAGCGGGGGGGAGGGGAGGGGGGGAAGGGGAAAGGTTGCTGCTGCACTGGCCGAAAGGGAATGGGACACTGAAGAGGTGGTCGGGACGGGGGTCCCCCGTCTGGGGGACTGGAGGGTGAGGGAGGCGTGGACACGGGACTGGCCCAGAAAAGGAGATGGCTAGTCGTTGGGGGGGCGGGGGGGTGAGAGCCCCTCCAATCCGGCTGATAACGTGGAACATGAGGGGCCTGAATGGGCCGGTGAAGAGGGCTCGAGTGTTCGCGTACTTAAAGGGGCTGAAGGCAGATGTGGTCATGCTCCAAGAGACACACCTGAAGGTGGCGGACCAGGTGAGGTTAAGAAAGGGATGGGTAGGACAGGTATTCCACTCTGGACTGGACGCGAAGAATAGAGGGGTGGCAATATTGGTGGGAAAGCGGGTGTTATTTGAGGCCAAGACTATTGTAGCGGACAATGGAGGGCAATATGTAATGGTGAGCGGTAAGCTGGAAGGGACGTGGGTGGTATTGGTAAACGTATACGCCCCGAACTGGGATGATGCAGGATTCATGAAGCGCATGTTGGGGCGCATTCCGCACCTGGAGATAGGAGGCCTGATAATGGGAGGGGACTTCAATACAGTGTTGGATCCAGCAGTGGCCCGCTCCAAATCAAGGACTGGAAAGAGGCCGGCGGCGGCCAAGGTACGTAGGTTTTTTTTTTGGATCAGATGGGGGGAGTGGACCCATGGCGGTTTGCAAGGCCGCAGGCCAGGGAATTTTCTTTCTTCTCCCATGTACGCAAGCCCTACTCCCGGATAGATTTCTTTGTTCTGGGTAGGGCGCTCATCCCGAGGGTGGAGGGGACGGAGTATTCGGCCATAGCCCTTTCGGACCATGCCCCGCACTGGGTGGAACTGGAGCTGGGAGAGGAGAGGGACCAACGCCCGTTGTGGCGGCTGGATGTGGGACTGCTGGCAGATGAGATGGTGTGTGGGAAGGTGAGGGGGTGTATCGAAAGGTACTTGGAGGCCAACGACAACGTGGGGGTGGTATGGGAGGCGTTGAAGGCGGTGATTAGGGGAGAGCTAATCTCCATTAGGGCTCATAGGGAGAAGACAGAGGGTATGGAAAGGGAGAGGTTAGTGGGGGAGATTTTGAGAATGGACAGGAGATACGCAGAGGCCCCGGAGGAAAGATTACTTGGGGAAAGAAGACGGCTCCAGATGGAGTTTGACCTGTTGACCACAGGGAAGGCGGAGGCACAGTGAAGGAAAGCGCAGGGGGCAACCTACGAGTATGGGGAAAAGGCTAGTCGGATGCTGGCACACCAGCTCCGTAAGAGGATGGCAGCGAGGGAAATAGGGGGAGTCAAAGATGGAAGGGGAGCCACGGTTCGGAGTGTGGCAAAAATAAACGAGGTATTCAAGGCCTTTTATGAAGAGCTGTACAGATCCCAGCCCCCAACGGGGGAAGAGGGGATGAGACGATTCCTAGATCAACTGAGATTCCCGAGGATGGAGGAGCAAGAGGTGGCTGGTTTGGGGGCACCAATTGGATTGGAAGAGCTGAGCAAGGGTTTATGGAGCATGCAGGTGGGGAAGGCCCCGGGACCGGACGGATTCCTGGTGGAGTTCTACAGGAAGTACGTAGACCTGCTGGCCCCGCTACTGGTGAGGGCCTTTAATGAGGCAAGAGAGGAGGGGACCCTGCCCCCGACAATGTCGGAAGCGACAATTTCTTTGATCCTAAAGCGGGACAAGGACCCACTGCAATGTGGATCGTACAGGCCGATCTCACTCCTCAATGTGGATGCAAAGTTGCTGGCAAAAGTGCTGGCCACGAGGATTGAGGACTGTGTCCCAGGGGTAATCCACGAGGACCAGACGGGATTTGTAAAGGGCAGGCAACTAAACACCAATGTGCGGCGGTTCTTAAACGTGATAATAATGCCATCGGAGGAGGGAGAGGCGGAGATAATGGCAGCTATGGACGCGGAGAAGGCCTTTGACCGAGTAGAGTGGGAGTACCTCTGGGAGGTGCTGCGTATGTTTGGGTTTGGGGGAGGGTTTATCAGTTGGGTTAAGCTCCTTTACAGAGCCCCGATGGCGAGTGTAGTGACGAACCGGCGGAGGTCGGAGTACTTTCGACTGTACCGAGGGACGAGGCAGGGGTGCCCCCTGCCCCCCTGTTGTTCGCATTGGCGATCGAACCATTGGCCATGTCATTGAGGGAGTCTAATAAATGAAGGGGGGTGGTCCGAGGGGAAGAAGAGCATCGGGTGTCGCTATATGCAGATGACCTGTTGCTGTACGTGGCGGATCCAATGGAGGGGATGGTGGAGGTCATGCAGACTCTAAGGGAGTTTGGGGAGTTTTCGAGCTATAAGCTCAATATAGGGAAGAGTGAGCTCTTTGTATTGCAGGTGGGGGACCAAGAAAGAGGGATAGGGGACCTACCGCTGAGGAGGGCAGAGGGGAGCTTTCGGTATCTGGGGATCCAGATAGCCAGGAGTTGGGGGACCCTACATAAACTGAATCTGACGAGGTTGGTGGAGCAAATGGAGGAGGATTTCAAAAGATGGGACATGCTACCGCTCTCGCTGGCGGGTAGAGTGCAGTCGGTCAAAATGGTGGTCCTTCTGAGGTTTCTGTTTGTGTTTCAGTGCCTTCCCATCGTCATCACTAAGGCCTTTTTTAAGAGAGTAGGCAGGAGTATTATGGGGTTTGTGTGGGCGAATAAGACCCCGAGAGTAAGGAGAGGGTTCCTGGAACGCAGTAGGGACCGAGGAGGGTTGGCGCTGCCAAACCTGGGGAGCTACTACTGGGCAGCAAATGTGGCGATGATCCGCAAGTGGGTTATGGCGGGAGAGGGAGCGGCATGGAAGAGGATGGAGATGGCGTCCTGTAAAGGAACGAGCCTGGGGGCATTGGTGACGGCACCGCTGCCGCTCTCGCCGACAAAGTATACCACGAGCCCGGTGGTGGCAGCAACGCTAAGGATCTGGGGCCAGTGGAGACGGCACCGGGGTGCAATGGGAGCATCGGTGTGGTCCCCGATCAGGGGTAACCACCGGTTTGTCCCGGGGAAGATGGACGGGGGGTGCCAGAGCTGGCATTGGGCGGGGATTGGAAGAATGGGGGACCTGTTCATCGACGGGACGTTTGCGAGCCTAGGGGCACTGGAGGAGAAGTTCGAGTTACCCCCGGGAAATGCCTTTAGATATATGCAGGTGAGGGCTTTTGTGAGGCAACAGGTGAGGGAATTCCCGTTGCTCCCGGCACAAGAAGTTCAAGATAGGGTGATCTCGGGGGTATGGGTCGGGGAGGGCAAGGTGTCGGAAATACACCAGGAGTTGAAAGAAGAGAGGGAAGCGCTGGTAGAAGAGTTGAAGGGTAAATGGGAGGAGGAGCTGGGGGAGGAGATCGAGGAAGGTCTGTGGGCTGATGCCCTAGGTAGGGTTAATTCCTCCTCCTCATGTGCCAGGCTCAGCCTGATACAATTTAAGGTGGTCCACAGAGCGCACCTGACGGGGGCGAGGCTGAGTAGGTTCTTTGGGGTGGAGGACAGATGTGGAAGGTGCTCAGGGAGCCCGGCGAACCATGTCCACATGTTTTGGTCATGCCCGGCACTGGAGGTGTTCTGGAGAGGAGTGGCGGGAGCAATATCTCAGGTGGTGAAAGTACGGGTCAAGCCAAGCTGGGGGCTAGCAATATTTGGAGTAGTGGAAGAACCGGGAGTGCAGGAGGCGAAAGAGGCCGGCATTCTGGCCTTTGCGTCCCTAGTAGCCCGGCGAAGGATCTTGCTGATGTGGAAGGAGGCGAAGCCCCCCAGCCTGGAGGACTGGAGAAATGATATGGCTGGGTTCATAAAGCTGGAGAGGATTAAGTTCGCCTTGAGAGGGTCTGCGCAGGGGTTCTACAGGCGGTGGCAACCGTTCCTAGACTATCTCGCGGAGCGTTAGAGGAAGGTTGGTCAACAGCATCAGCAGC
Organism: Scyliorhinus torazame; assembly: GCF_047496885.1. Lineage (NCBI taxonomy): Eukaryota > Metazoa > Chordata > Chondrichthyes > Carcharhiniformes > Scyliorhinidae > Scyliorhinus > Scyliorhinus torazame. The sequence goes on along the minus strand of NC_092709.1, from coordinate 168,152,896 downwards.
AACCTTGGGGGGGGAGACACGTCCTGGGAGGGGGGGGGGGGGGGGTGGGGGGGAGGGGAGGGGAAGGGGGGACTGCCTGGGACGGTGGATGAGCAAGAGATAACATGAAGGGTGGGGGAAACTGGCACGTACGGGAGAGGGCCAGTGTACAAAGCTGTGTAAATATATAATTTTGCCATGTATATATCTTGCTCTGTGCGATTTCTCGTTTTTTTTTTGTTACGAGGGGGGGTTTATTGTTTGTAAGGGAGAAAAAGTGTGTTCAAAAACTTTAATAAATATATATATTTTTTAAAAAGTACTGTACTGGAGTGCCAGCTTTTACTTTTGTGTTCAGGTCCTGGAGTGGGACTTGAACCCATAAAGTTCTGACTCCGATAAGAGAGCCTGTGTCTATGGTCTACATTTATACAATTCTATGATACTCTCATTTGTTTTATCATGTGTATGGTGAGGAAGCAGAGGACAGAGAGAGATAGAGATAGAGAGAGAGAGAAAATAATATTTTTTTAGTAAACTAATATTAGATTAACTTCATAACTTCACTCACATTGAATCCTATTTTATACTGAGGTGATGGAATTATTTTTTGCTATCCTTTGTGGGACTAAGTTATTAAGGGAGTAAACCTATTTCTCTGAAGCAACGAGGAGAGCCTACTCGTGATAATAAGCGATTTTCATTTTTCATTTTCAATAAAAGAGGTTCAGAATATCGCAATCCGATTCTGAGGACCCCATAGCATTTGGCGTGTGTACAGCACTGTTTTTGAAATGCACCAAACCATATGTAGCGAGGTAAACATTGGAAGTCAAACAACATCAAAGCATGGGAAATAACATGATAAGAGTTCTTACAAAAACAGTATCATTAAGAGCTAGGAAGTTAAAGAGTAATACTGAACAAAATAGCTAAAGGTCATCGCAATTGCAAAAGCTGTCGGCAGTGATGCAGAGGATTTGAGCCTGGAATAAACAGTGGATGAACAGAAAGCAACTCTGATCAGAGTGCTTTAATTACCTTGAGGTGTTTCTTCCAATACCAAAACTGCCGAATCATTTACAGCAACCATCAATACATTATTCACGGGATGAGCATTTATTTCTAAGTGTAATTTTAGGCAAATGTTTTGTTCTGCTTTTTCTCCCTATTGACAGTAAAAGGCCTACATTGGAATATTTTCAAGAATCAATTCCTAAAATGCCTCCATTGAGAAGTTTAATACAATGTACTCCACGTAGATGTGTGGAAGAGTTCTGCTGTAACAATATTTTTATGGGTTATTTTAGGTTTTGATTAAGCTTTATAAAAACATTTGAAGAAATAATCATCATTTGATGATGCCATGATATAGTTCTGTCATTAACAATAATGATAGGCTGAATTTTCCCAAATATGGGCAAAGGCCAATAGTGCGTGGAAAAAGTGTCATTGAAGCCACCACTACCAAAAGCAGCTTTCTCCACCGTATCGTTTGGGACATAGAGATAAAAAGCAATGGGTGGGTCCCACGAGGTCACGCCGATGGGTTGGGTTCTGATTGTGTCTGCCAGAACCTTTGCATTTTGAAGATTAGCGAGCCATTTTAAAAGGCCACCTCAGTGCACAAATTTTTACTTGGAACCCCCCTCCCCCAAGCACCAGAACCTCCTCCCATGCAAACCCCTCCTCCCGGCACCACCCAGGCACTGCCCCATGGCACTGGCCCCAGGAACTGTCCCCCTCAACACTGCCCCCTGGAAATACTTGGGTTGTGCTAGGGGCAATGTGCAGGCAGCAAGCGGCATGGCCCTGCTGTGCGATGCAATCACCTGAGGTCCCCTGGGAGGTCTGCTCGTCAGGTGCATGCCATGGGAGACCAGTCATCTGTTGGCTCTCATGCCAATGTGACCTTCTTACTGGGGGAGATCATTCAGCGTTGAGGCCTGATAATGATATGCTAATGTACGGAAATGATGTTCCCAACATTAAATGCGTTATGTCACTGCCAGAGGGAGGAGAAAATTACATCATGTTTTTATGTCGGTGTGAAACGTGATTTGGACATCATACAAAATTTTACGCTCCCATCTCCTAACCCACCGGCGAAAGCGGGAGCAAAAAATCCCAAAGAATGTTTTCTTTGGGTGCAATGTTAGAGTTCTGAAAATAATTGAATGTTTCTTAAATACTTCAACAACAACAAATTGTTTTCAGATGCTGTCGTAAATGTAATAAAACAACCCAATTCTTCACAGGACATTATAAAACAAAATATGGTCCCGAGCCACATGAGGAGGGAGAAGACTAAAAAGCTTGACCAATGGGGTAAGTTTTAAAAAGCGTCTTATAGGAGGAAACAAGGTAGAGAGGCAGGGAGGTTTAGGGAGGGAGTTCCAGAGCTCAGAAAACTCCCCATTAAACCCCAGTCCCCTTCCTGTAATTCAGGGTACAGCCTATAGTTTGCAAATCCAGTTTTAGTGTCTAACTTCATAACTTCACTCACATTGAATCCTATTTTATACTGAGGTGATGGAATTATTTTTTGCAATCCTTTGTGGGACTAAGTTATTAAGGGAGTAAACCTATTTCTCTGAAGCAACGAGGCGAGACACAGTGCAAATATTTAAAATAGCTTGGTAGAAATAAGATTAAAGAAAGCAAGCATTTCATAAAGTGACCATAGGCCTAAATGCTGTCAAGTGGAATGGGAGAGGAGTTCTGCATGACTACAAACTGTAAAGTCTCTATAGTATGCCAGTGCATTGTTTATTGTATTAATAATAAAAACATATACCCAAGACCCTTTTCCAGGCAATAGACAAAATGATTATGGTGCTTGTGTGTGTGTGTGTGTGTGTGTGTGTGTGGGGGGGGGGGGGGGGGGGGGGGGGAAAGAATCCAAGAATCCCCAAAACAACACTACAAAGGAGAAGGCGCATGGGGGGCCTGGCCCTGTCGAACTTGCAATACTACCACTGGGCAGCCAAGGCCGAAAGATGGCGGACGGATGAAGGAACCAAACACAGAATGGGTGAGGATGGAGGAGTCCTTCTGTTCAGGAACGACCCTCCGGGCCCTCGCCACGGCAGTGCGCCCATGCCCGCCAACAAAACACTCACCAATGATGGTTATATTAACATGAGATTCACACTAGCGAACTTAGAGGAGCTGACTGAGAGACTGGAACTGCCGAATGAGAACGAACTCCGACATCTGTAGGCCAAAAGCTTTCTGCACAAGGAGACGACAACGTACCCAAGGATCCTGAAAGACACAATGTTAGAGGAGTTTCTGGACGTGGATAGTCTGGGAAAGGAGAACTGTGGGGACCTGTATGGACGACTTTTAGAAAGGATATGTTCCCCACTGGACGAAACAATGGAAAAATGGGAGGAAGAACTAGGGATGGAAATAGGGTGGGGACTCTGGAGCGAAGCACTGAGCAGGGCCAATTCCACCTCCGCCTGTGCGAGGCTAAGCTCATGCAGCTTAAAGTGGTGCACAGAGCACACCTGACAAAAACCCTAATGAGCAGGTTCTTTCCAGAGCTGGAGGACAAATGTTAACGCATCCTTCTGGAGCATTGACTGGTGTCCTCAGTGCACTAGTTGCCTCTTGATGATACAAGAAGACGAATCTCACATGCTCCTTTTGCGCAGCAGTTTTTGACCCTACAGTGCCCTTTCCTAGTTTGAAAAACATGAGTTGCTGGATATGATGTATATTATCAGAATATTGGATTTTGCATCTGCATTGAATTATAAATGGCAGAGTCATTCATTTTTGTCTCAGATAATGAAAACAAATGTTGGCTTTATTGCGTTAAAATGCTTTTAGATGATTTTCAATATCCTAATGCATTGTTGATTGGCTCGATACATGCCTGTAGCTAAAATTAGAAGTGCAAACAAAATAATCCTAATGATGTTTCAAATTTCTATTTCCCTGTTGTAAATCAAATGTTTTTCAAATTACTTTTGAAAGTTACTCTGAACATTAAAGAGTATATTTTGTTACCACTTCAGACACACATAAAAAACTATCCCATCTGGGATAACTCCTGTGGAGGGGGCAGGGGTGGAAGCCAGTTGGAAGCCATGCCCTACCCTCCAGCCCCAACCTCATTAATTATGTACCTGCATGAGTCCCACTATTATATCCAGGTGCCATATCCACCATTGAGGATAGGAGACAAAATGTCTGAAAAGCGAGATGGATCTCCAGTACACTCTGAGTCTGGAAGATGCACCTCCTCAATGACACTGAATCTGGGAGATCCACCTGTAGGTGTTCCACCCACTGACTATTGTGGTGTTCTGGGATCTGGGCTCACTGGCAGACCCCACCCTAGACTCCGGAGACCAGCCCAGGCATTGTTCAGGTAAGTCCTGACTTCTGCACGCCACTTTGTTCCATACATGTTCTGGACTGGTGTGTTTTCCCACTGGCGTCGCAAACAATCGGGCATGGGTGGAAGATTCCAGTCGGACTTTCATCTGCATCCCATTAGTGGGATCAAATCAGTTTCACACCAGTCTGCAGTGGGTTTCTCGATTCGCCATCGAGGACACCAGTCTTGGCCTGCCATTGAACCCACTGGCAGGACCATGAGAGAATTTCCCCCATGTATTCGGTTAACATACAGATAAGGAAGTTAACATGATTTTTATTGTACTCTAGAAAGACAAGATCTTCCAACATTGTGCTTGTATCATGATATAGACTTAGTCTGTTATGTCAGATCTTCATATTAATCTTCTCGCTTTGACAAACTGGTGACATCGCTTTTCCAGCCAGTGCTGATAGTCAATTATAAACTAGTTATAGCCATGGTGAATCATTTATCATCACTGCTGCACTTTGATAACTACAAGTTGCAAGCAATGATAATTGTCAAAGTTTAATTGCCTCCCTGCCACATTGAATCATTTCTGTCCTTGAATTTTTCATGCTATTGGTTAGTGCATTTGACCTGGTAATAACAGAAGGAAGCCTTTTATGATGCCTTGTAGCATACTGACACTAAAACAAGCTAATAAAAATTATATTTCAATTATGTTAGGAAAGGATAGCAAATCTTTGGCAGTTTTGAAAGAATTACATCTCAAAACATGACATTCAAAATTAGAAACTTGGACTAAATGCTGCAATAGAAATATCATGAATGCATTAGTGAATCTGATAGAGACAACTGCATTGGAAAATTCCACCTGGAAGTTCATAAAGTACAGTTCATCATATTCAAGGTTTCTGCTTCTTTCTCTTTTTCCCGTTCCTGAAACAAATATTGTCCTTTTTTCCTCAGAAGTCCCAATATAAACCATTTCAAAATTGTGCGCTAATTCTTTAATTTTCTAAATTCGGGAATTGTGCACGTGGTGAATCTTTGGGATATGCCTTCAATTAACAGAGTCACAGCTCTGGGCAAAATATCAAGCCCAAGATAAATTGTTTGGAAGAAGCCTGGCATGTGAGGTCTTGAAATAAAATCATCAATAAAGGCACTAAAAGACACAAAACCAAACTGACAAATGCATTGAAGAACAGAAGCAATGCTTGCATTTTAAAAAGTTGTTTTTGTAACAATACTTGAAAAAACAACTTTGGTGCTGTACTTTACATGACCTCAGAGTTCCCAAAGAACTTCACTGGCAACAAAATACTTTTCTGCTTGCTTTTGTAATGTAGAGAAACGTACGGACTGGTTTGCACTCAGCCAGGTCCACAAATAGCAATGAGATAAATGACCAGATAACCTGTCTTAGTAACATTGGTTGCAGTATAAATGATGGAATGGATACCAAAAGAACTCCCTTGCTTTTTTCAACAAAAGCCAGGAGATCTTTTTTTAATCTATGTGCAGACTGTGATGTGGCCACTGAACTGTTACAAAATGCTCAAAATCCTTTCTAAAAATGTTTTAAAGCTTTTTTTCCCTCAGCAACTTATATTTCTAATGCCGAAAATAATAAATTGTATCTACTTTAATCAAATGATATATTTCTCAAGCATCATGTAACTTATCTACCGGGTTGTCTTTTCACTGTAATGCCTGGTCACTTGACTCACATTACTTCCACTGACACATCAACACTTTCTTCCACTGCCTGTCACTATTGGTTTGTGCCCGTCCTCCAGTGATAGTACCAGTGTCTGAGTGTGGTGACATCACTTGCTCAACAGCTCTCTCTGCTTTGCTGTGCACTCTGCCTCCAATTGCAGACAGTTTGGGGAACTATCCTGTCCACCACTGCTTTCCCAAAGCCCTCATCGCCCCTCTCCCGAGCTTTTTAAATAAATCTTTGGACTACTTTGTCAAAGCTTTTACTTGAAAGCCCCAGCCTCTCACAAAAGCATGGACCTTGCAGGCGTACTTAAGACATGCTTGTTAGGTGAATTGGACATTCTGACTTCTCCCTCTGTGTACCCAAACAGATGCCAGAGTGTGGCGACTAGGGGCTTTTCACAGTAACTTCATTGCAGTGTTAATTTAAGCCTACTTGTTACAATAATAAAGATTATTATTATTAAAGGTTGTTTCCTCTGTTGTAATGCATTTGTGAAGATTTTCCAGTGTCTGTGACTTTTCCAATCGCAGCTTCAACAGACAGTTGGGTCAGCCTGCTGCACAAATTCTCCCCAGAGCTACTGAAATCCATGGCCATCCCTGAGACCTACAAAATCCAAGAGTTCTCCCGTTGAGGCAACTCAGAGGTTTTCTCCCATTGTCACCAAAATGCAGGACCAACTCCCAATGTTACCAAAGCACAGATTTCTGACATTATAACCAAAGTGCAAGACTGCCTCCAAGGGCAATTGAACTCATTCCTTCACCTTAGTTCTGCTGACTATAAGGATCAGAGAGTATATATAACCATCCAGGCGATTCACCTAATGGGAGTCCATCAGAATAGCCGGAACTATGCAGTAATTCAGCTACTGTGCCCAATTCTCGGCACCGCGTTGGTAAGAAGATTTTACATTGCTCGTCGTTTCAGTTTCTCGTCAGTTTTTAATGTTTTATTTTCTGTTGGAGATAGTGTGAGATCAGCACATTGGTGAAGATTGTGGTGACATTTGTGACTGTTGCTTTTGGCATTTCCCAGGTTTTCCACTGATTGACCCCTGAAATGAGCCAGGGGAGTTAGGGTGTGTGGTGAACCACTGTAATTACATAGAATTTACAGTGCAGAAGGAGGCCATTCGGCCCGTCGAGTCTGCACCGGCTCTTGGAAAGAGCACCCTACCCAAATCCACACCTCCACCCTATCCCCATAACCCAGTAACCCCACCCAGCACTAAGGGCAATTTTGGACACTAAGGGCAATTTATCATGGCCAATCCACCTAACCTGCACATCTTTGGACTGTGGGAGGAAACCGGAGCACCCGGAGGAAACCCACGCACACACGGGGATGATCTGCAGACTCCGCACAGACAGTGACCCAAGCCGGAATCGAATCTGGGACCCTGGAGCTGTGAAGCAATTGTGCTAACCACCGTGCTAACCTCAATAGGAGATGTAAGGTAGGACCTGCACTACAGGTTCGCCGGTAGCTCCTGCCGGCTGCCTCCGCCTACGGAGAACTGTATAAATATGTATGACCTCCAGTGCCCTGCCATTTCACCAGCTGCAGCAGGAGGCCACACATCTGACTGTAATAAAGCCACAGTTGTACCCAACTTTAGTCTTTGTGCAATTGATCCTGCATCAGAGTGAGTGGGGGGGGGGGGTGTTGAACCCACTTTCCTGGACATATCTCTCCCACATCAATGCTCGAAACCCCACATTATTCAGAATACCTCGAGAGCGAAGCGAGTTTCTCCAATACACTGAAGGGATACAAGAGAGACATGGAAGGGGAAAGGGGGTACTGGATAACGATGCACCCAGGGGAGGGAGGGAGAGCTGATTCACTGCTTTGCTTATGAATGGACCGAGCTGTTTTGCTACAATGCACGGTGATCGGTTGTTATGCTCTCGATGTATAACCAAATAATGAAGTATACATGCATCCGCACAGAGCGTCCTCCTGAGTGGAGACTCTTGCCTGTGCTGCGCTGTGTTTACGGGGAGGGGGCGTGTCAGGGTGTGTGAGTGGCTCTCGGGCTGGGACTGGCATCTCTGGCCCCATCCCATCCAGGGTTTCAGTTTACAGGCTGCACATTACAAACATCTCACAGCCCAGCGCGCCAAACACAGCAGCAGCCGTAGACAGCAGCTTGGAGCAGCGCTCTTAAACCTTCGAAGGGACGGAAAATAAAGAACTTTATCTTCATAACAAAGACAGTTAAATGCTAAAATATAGATTTTTTTTTAACAAGGTCTTGTGTGATTTGACATCGCCACGTTGGTTTATCAGAAGGAGGAAACACATTTCATGGTTGCATTGAGGAGGAGGGAGTGCACTGGGGAGATCTGGCAAACTTTAAAATGGACCCATCGTCACGGCAACCACATTGTTGAAAAGAGTAAGAAAACCATTAAAGCAACTGGGAATGGAGACGGTTTCTCATCTCCTCCTGAACCTGACCGAGGTGCCAAGTCCAAAAGACACGGCTCAGATCAAAAGCAGGACGGGCAACTGTCAGAATGAAAGTTGTGAACAAACTGCACGGCCACCCAAAGGTGACGAGGGGAGACAGAGATACCAACATGGGCACGCCAGTGATCTGTCAGCTTAACCCTCACCTCCTGTCTCTGTTTTTTTCCAGATGTGGATCAGACTGTGCGGATATTCCTTTACTGCCTCTTCTTTCTCCTGAGTCTGCTGGGGAATGTCCTGATCATTGCTGTCTTACTGAGGAACAAGCGGCTGCGGACTGTAACTAACACATTCCTGCTCTCCCTGGCGACCAGTGACCTGATGCTGTGTCTATTCTGTATGCCCTTCACCCTCATTCCAAACCTGCTCAAGGATTTCATTTTCGGAAGCGCCGTCTGTAAAGCTGTGGCTTATTTCATGGGTAAATATCTGCCCCAGTGTGTGTAGAGCAACTGCCCGTCCACCGAGACGCAAAACTTTAATTCCCCAATTCTTTTGAACTCCGGCACAGTGGTTAGCACTGCTGCCTCACAGCGCCAGGGACCCGGGTTCAATTGCAGCCTTGGGCCACTGTCTGTGGGGAGTTTGCACTTTCTCCCTGTCTCTGCCTGGGTTTCCTCCCACAGTCCAGAGATGTGCAGATTAGGTGGGTTATGGGGACAGTGTGGGGGGTTGGCGGTGTACGGTGCGGTGCTCTTTCAGATGCTCGGTACTGTACTGAATAGATTCTATGATTCCACTGAGAATTATGTTGATTGGCAGAATTATTTTAAGTAATTGTGAGTAATTTAAGTGGAGCTCACTAAAATTGGATATTTGTTAGGGATTGAACTAAAGGTGAGCTTTAGGTTCATCATTAAGTGTCATTATTTTCTCAAGCGTAATTCTGGCAATCTGTCTCTCCACATATCAATTTTGTTTCTCCATACACTTTGGGGAAAAAGTTAACAAAACGTTTGCAATTGCTGCCAGCAGAAAGACAGTTTCAATAATATAAAGCAGCAGTTATTGGTATTTGTGTTGAATTGTCTAGGCAGTTAATGTTTAAACTATGTTTATCTGCATTGAACATTGCCTTTGCTATATCTTTTAATCATTGAGCGTCACCGGCAGGACCAGCATTCATTGCCCATCCCTAATTGCCCGTATGAAGGCGGTGGTAAGTTACCCTCTTGAAACTTGAAGTCCATGTGGTGTAGTACATCCACTGTGATGTTCGGGAGTCCCAGGATTTTGACCCAGCGACAGTGAAAGAACGGAAAGTCAGGATGATGAGTGACTAGGAGGGGAACCTCCAGGTGGTGGAGTTCCCAGGTATCTGTTGCTTTTGACCTTCTAGATAGTAGTGGTTGCGGGAGAATCAGCAATGATAAGGCTGTTAAATTTTGAAAATTTAGTTAGGCCAGCAGTTATTGTCCATCCCTAGTTGCCCTTCAGAAGGTGGATGGTGAGTTGACTTCTTGAACCACTGTAAATGTCAGGGTGAGGTGGTTTGGTTCCTTGTTGGAGGTGATCATTGCCTGGCATGAATGCCACTTATCAGCTCAAACCTGAGTGTTATCCAGGTCTTGCAGCAGGCAGACACAGACAGCTTCATTAGCTGAGGAAATGAGAATGGTGCTGAACATTGTGCAATGATCAGCGACCATCCCCACTTCTGACCTTATGCTGGAAGGGAGATCGTTGATGAAGTAGCTGAAGATGTTTGGGCCTAGGACACTACCATGAGGAACTCCTGGAGTGATGTCCTGGAGATGAGATGATTGACCTCCAACCACCAGAGTCATCTTCCTTTGTGCCACGTATGACTCCAACCAGCGGAGATTCCCCCTGGATTTTTATCAACTTCAGTTTCGTCAGGGCTCCTTTATGCCATACTTGGTCAAATTTGCCTTGCTGTCACTTTCATCTGACCGTTGGAATTCAGCAATTGTGCCCATGTTTAGACCAAGGCTGTGGTAAGGTCAGGAACCGAATGACATTGGCAGAACCCAAACTGAGCACTGGTGTGCGGGTTATTGCTCCAAAGACCTCCTTGACAGCACTGTCAGAAACACCTTACAACACTTTGACAATAGACCGATGGAACAGTAATTGGATGGATTGGATTTATCCTGCATTCTGTGGGCAAGATATACCTGAGCAATTTTATATGTGGCCAGGTAGGTTCATATGTTGCATTTGTAGTCATACAGCTTTGTTAGGAGTTCTGAAGCTCAAACCTTAGTCATACAGCTGAGATGCTTTTGGGGCCCATAGCTTTTGCTGAACTCAGTGCATTCAGCTGCTTGTTAATAAAATGTGGAATTAATTGAATTGTCCGAAGACTATCATTAATGATGATGGGGACCTCGGAAGGAGATCGGGATAGATCATCCACTTGACATTTCTAGCTGAAGATGTTTCAACCTTGTCTTTTGCAGTGATGTGCTGAGCTCCCCCATCATTTAGGATGGAAATGTTTGTGGAGATTCCTTCTCCTCTTCCAGTTGTTTAATTATTCAGCACCATTCACCACCATGCAGTAGCAGTTTTCAATGCAGTCAATCTCCTGATTGGAACTGAAAGAGATCTTCAATAAGGTGGTAATACTGCAGGTTCTCAAAGTAATGTCTCTGATCTGCATTATCAACAAATTTCAGTTTAATTATCCATTTATTCACAGAAATAGCTTTCCACGGGTAGTTTAAGATTGCAAACCAGCTAGCCTACTGCTATTATCTATTAAATTGCATGAATACTTTTCAAAAGTATTGTAAATAAGTGTGCACTAAATGAAGGTGCCCGCTTGTGTATCAAAACGCTATTTGATACAAACTAGTATGTTGTAGGTTTATTTTAATCTTTCACCTGATAATGTACCAGCACTGACAATACTGTTGATGAATAGCTGTGATAATCATAAAAATAGCCCACAATCAATGCATTCATATCCACCTCCGCCCATTTGCTTGAACCATTCCCCAATCCCCTCTTGCTGATCTTTCTGATTGACCCGTGAATGCTTAAACCTAAATACAACCTCCAGTTCACAGTGAGGCACATTAAAGTGATTGATAAAATTGATTTTGAAATTTGCAGGCAGAGGTGGATGTGAGGGTTTGATTGTTGAGCAATAACTACTGTCTCTATCTCAAAAGAATGTGAGGCAGCAGTGCTAACCACTGTGCCGCCCTGTGTAACACCCATGTTCATAAATTGGGTGTAAGGTTAAGCACAATAAATTCAGGCAAGTTAATTTAACCTTGATAGTGGAAAGCTTTTAGAATTTATAATCTGGGACAAAGTTAAATATTACTTGGACAATTGTGGGCTAACTAAAGCAAATCAAGTTGAACAAATTTGATTAAGCTTTTTGATGATCTAACAGAGTGTTGATGAGGGTAATGTAGTTGATCTGGTGTACGTGGACTTCCAAAAGGCATCTGCTAAAGTGCCACACAACAGTTTGTCAGCAAAGCGGAGTGTGGAAGAAGGGGTACGGTGGTAGCCTGGACACAAAGTTGGCTGAGTGACAGAAACAGAAAGTAGTGGTGAACAGTTGTTTATTGGACTGCAGGACAGAATGCACTGGGGTTCCCTACGGATTGGTATTAGGACATCTGCTTTTCCTGATATATATTAATGTCCCAGACTTCATGAGCAGTTACAATTTCACAATTTTCAGATGTCACAAAACCTGGAGGTATTGTGACCAATGGCCAGGAAAGTGGTGGAGTTCGAAAGGACTGAGACAAGCTGGTGGAATGGATCGCCTTTTGGCAGATGAAATTTAATGAAGTGAAGTGGGAAGTGATACGTTTTGATAGGAAGAATGAAGAGAGAGATTATAAAATAAAGGATACAATTCTAAAGGGAATAAAGGAATCAAGGGACCTGATTGCATAAGTTGTTGAAGGTGGCAGGACAGGTTGTCAAAGTGGTTACAAAGACAAACAGGATCATGAGCTTTATAAATAGAGGCATAAAAGCAAGGAAGTTAAGTTCAACCTTTATAAAGCACTAGTTCTGCCTCAAATGAAGTTTTGTATCCAATTCTGGGCACCACAATTTAGGAAGGATACTAAGGCATTAGAAAGGGTTCAGAAAAGATTTATGAGAATGATTCTCGGGTTATTCAATTGCGTAGATTATTTGGTGAAGCTGGGGGACTGTTATCTTTGGTGAAGAAAAAGCAGAGAGGATTTTTGATGGAGTACAGGGCAGGGTAGATCGGGAGAAACTGTTCCCATTGGCAGAAGGGTTGAGAGCCAGAGGACACTGATTTAAGGTGAAAGGCAAAAGAACTGCAGTGAGTGGTTAGGAACTGGAATGCGCTGCATGAGGGTGTGGTGGAGGCAGGTTCAATCATGGCTTTCAAAAGAGAACTGGACAATTACCTGAAGCTAAATAAATTGCAGGGCTATGGGGATAATGCATGGATTGAGAACAGCTGTGTCATTCTTCCAGAAAGCGGCATTGGCATGATGGGCTGAAAGGCCTCTTCCTGTACGGGACCCATTGTATGATTCTGTGATACCTTTTATTTCCATAGTGCTTTTAATGTAATAAAATATCCCACGGTGCTTCATGGGAACAATATAACATTAAACTATTCATCAAGCCACATCAGGGGCTATTAGGGTAGACGATGAAAGGTTGATTAAAGCGATAGGTTTCAGGTAGCTTCTTAAATGAGGAGAGTGAGTTAGAGAGGCATAGCGAGAAGATTTGCAGAGTGTGGGGCCTAGCCAGGGAAGGCACAGCCACCAATAATTAAAATCAGCTCAAGAAGCCAGAATTAGAGGAGGGCATATATAACAGAGGGTTACAGGACTGGAGAAATGGGAGGAGAGAGGCCATGGAGGGTTTTGAAAATGTTGAGGTATTTTAAATCAAGGCATTGCTTAGTGGAAAGCCAATGTAGGGCAGCGAACACATGGGTGGTGGATGAAGGGACTTGGTGTGAGTTGGGGCATTGATGGCAGAGTTTCGTACTAGAAGTAACTTAGGAATGGATGAGAGTTTCAGCAGTGGATGAGCAGTGGCAGGAAGGACTTAGTGAGGTCACGGAGGTGGAAATAGATGAAATTAGTGATAACATGTATATGTAGTTGGAAGCTCATTCCAGGGTCAAGTATAAGGTCAAAGTTGCAAATAGCTTATTTCAATCTCAGACACTTAGGTAGGAGAGGGATGTTGTAATTGGCTAGGAAACAGAGTTTGTGATGGGGATGAATGACAATAGTTTTCGAATTGTAGATCTCGGTGAAGGAAGGTACTATTCGTTCTTTCCGTTCTAATATGCTGTGGTTATTTTCAGGTATCTCTGTTAGCGTTTCCACCTTCAGTTTGGTAGCGATTTCTCTGGAGAGATATAGTGCTATCTGTAAACCGCTAAAGTCCAGGGTCTGGCAAACAAAATCTCACGCCTTCAAAGTGATCACCGTCACTTGGTTGCTCTCGGTTGTTGTCATGTTACCCTATCCCATCTACAACACCTTGGTGCCCTTCACCAGGGTGAACAATAGCACAGGCAACATGTGCCGCCTCCTCTGGCCGAATGACTTCACACAGCAGTCCTGGTAATCACCATTTTCATGGATGTTTAAGATCATTTCAAAGCTCTGCTCAATGTACCTGTTGTCTAACCTGTCTCATTGTTGGTTCACCTTAGGTACATTTTCTTGTTGCTGATTCTGTTTCTGGTCCCTGGGATAGTGATGACGATTGCATATGGACTCATTTCTCGCGAACTTTACAGTGGGATTCAATTCGAAATGAATCGGAGAAAGAGGAGCCAAGGTAACTGAGCTGGTGGGGCCTGGAAGGTGTGGTGGTTTACTGCAGCGTTCAATACTGCCAAAGTGGAAATCTCGGCAGACCCTGTTGTGTGTCATTTCATGTCGTTGATCCCGATTTTATTCCTGTTATAATTCGCTTTCCTTCTTTGGTTTTATTTTACCGTTGGTTGCCTCCATGAAAGGAAATTTTTTATTTCAATGTCTGCCAAATAGGTGAAAACGCGAAGGCCACAATCCTCCTTAAAATAAAGTTTGGCTTATATACAGTTTCAACATGTATTCAAATACTAATTGTTATAGTTTAGGGTGGGGGAACTTTTAGCGCGTCACAACGCTTAAAGAGATAAATAAACAGAACCAATACATGGATGAACAGTCAACAAAACAACAGTGAGATGCAAAACAGCGCAGTAATCACAATCAAATTGGAGATTCGTGTCAATATCATTCCTAACATGAATATGGTTATTTTCTTGTTAATTGTATTGAGGAAAGGTCTTGCTAGGAACACTACAATCGACATTAAGGCCAAATTGGCATAATCGTGATAATTCCCGATAGGGCAGCACAGTAGCACGGTGGCCTCACAGCGCCAGGGTCCTAGGTTCGATTCCTGGCTTGAGTCACTGTCTGTGTGGAGTCTGCATGTTCTCCCTGTGTCTACGAGGATTTCCTCCGGGTGCTCCGGTTTTCTTCCACGAGTCCCGAAAGACGTGCTGTTAGGTGAAATGGATATTCTGAATTCTCCCTCTGTGTACCCAAACAGGCGCCCGAATGTGGCGACTAGGGGATTTTCACAGTAACTTCATTGCAATGTAAGCCTACTTGTGACAATAAAGGTTATGAATTAATTCAACGTTGCACTCTGTCAAACATTTAATCATCTTCTTATGGTATGACTGAGACGATGCAAATAATATGATGTGTATCTGCTTTCACTAAAATTGAATTAGGACATCATTTAATGTCCACTTTGAATTGAGGGGTAACTATTTCCTAACAAAACATGCATTTTATTTTTGTTCCAAATAGGACCTTTACATTTCTACGAGAAAGCCTACATAAAGTTTATGATAATGAAATGCTAAACTATTATTAATATGGAAATACAGTTTGAAAACACTTCGAGAGTAGCTAACTGAATTAATGGCTGCAAATACATCACATGCAGTTTACTTCTACCCAGTCCTTTCAATGTTGTTTTCGATGTAACCCAAGAGGTAGTTAAAAAAACAACCATGAATGTGACAAAGGTATAATTCAGGGCTCACTTGTACCAATGACTTGATGTGATTAGTAATCTGGCCTTTGTGTCGGAGTTCTGGGGCTCTCTGGGACTGATTTACCGTGATTGACGCTTCAGTAGACTGAGGGCATGCAGCAATGAGTGTGCCCCAGATCAAACAGCCTGGTACAATATCGGCACCATTAGTTGATCAGGATCGAAAAAGACTTCAGAGTTAAATGTCCTTGCCCTGTGAAGCCTGTGCCCGTCTCTTCCATGGTAAACTCGTGCCTTCCTGGAAACCTGGGCAGTGCCACCAGCAGGCATGATCACAGCTGTTGTGCCAGGATCACCATTCATTGAGTTTTGGTGCAGGGATATTTAACCATGTCTCTTTCTGTCTATTTGGAAGGATCCAGGTGAGCCTTTGCCCAAGAGAGTTGGATCTGGTCACATCTCATTTCTGACTATGGGACTTGCTTGGGGGGGGGGGGGGGGGGGGAATTGACTGCTGGTTTTATACAAAACTTTGAAAGTCATTCAAAAGTGAAGACTTGCAGTTGTCATCGGCACATGAAAAGGGCTAGATAAATATTAATTCTTTCACCCTGGTGTTTAAGTCAATCCCGGAAAGTTCTAGACTATAAACTGCCCCACGGCCTTTTTCATTTCTAATGTAAGAAGATTTTAGAATTTAAAAATATTTCACGAAATTTAAGTAAATGATCCTAGAAAGTGATCAAAGTATATCTCAATCACAGGTAACACAGCCTGGTGACCAATAGGGCAAAAGGTGTCATCAGACAAAACTAACCAACCACTAAACCTAAAAATACGGTTATCCTTTCCAGCAATTATTGGATTATTATCATGACAAACGCTGCCCTATATCAATTCTGGTATATTCTTCTGCGACATAAGGAAAATCTGGCCTAATTTTTCAAAATGTTTACCATGTGAGACTTGGCCAATGAATTATCTGTTGAGAGGTTTTTCACACGTGTCACGGTCTCAGGTGAGGGGGTGGGAGCTGCAGACTGTGAAACTGGAGCCCATCCAGACAGTAATGTCCAAATGGGAAGGCTGAATTGTGTTTGCATCCACCGCTTCAATGTTCATCTTTTATTCTCAGTGAGGAAAGTCAGTAGCTGCGGCAGTGACAGTAGATGTGAAGACGGAGACGGGTGTTACATACAGAACATCAAACGGAACAGAGCGGTTGAAATGCAGCGGTTGTCAAGCAGCAATAGTGTGAAGGCGGACAGGCCGAGGTGCAACAGTTCAGCTGCGAACTTGATGGCAAAGAAGCGAGTAATCCGGATGTTGATAGTGATCGTGATCATGTTTTTTATCTGCTGGACTCCTATTTTCTGCGTGAATGCTTGGCGGGCTTTTGATAAAAGCTCGGCGGACAGATTGCTGTCCGGGACCCCCATTTCATTCATCCATTTGCTCTCTTACACATCGGCGTGTGTAAACCCCATCATCTACTGCTTCATGAACAAGCGATTCCGGGTGGCTTTCTTGGCCACTTTCCCCTGTGGCGCCAAACAGCGCCCCCGGCTCAGAGAGACGGAGGAGGAGAGACACACAACCACTGCCTCCATCTCCAGATGTACCTACACCAATGTAAGTGTGTCCACTCCCTCCTGACTCTGCTCCGGATCGCCTCAGCACTCCAATGGAATACCTCTGGCGTTTTTGCAATAGTTATGTTTATTATTATTATTTTTAAATATGTTTTTATTGATTTTTGCATTTAACTTGTACAACATTGCTGGGAGGAATATAAATAGACAACAAACGGTCCAAAGGAACATACAGTATAACACATAACGAAAACGGGGAAAGGACTGGATACATAGGCGACATATCTACAAATTTAAGGCCTGCTGGCTTTAGGCCCCCCCCCCCCCCCCCCCGTTATTGGTATCCCACCCTCATTGTTTCAATAATTACATGTGTCCCATGGTATTAGAACATACCAGGGGCTTGTTCGGGATCCCCTAGCTCTTGCTGTTGCCGTGGATGCCTCTCCAGGGTTTCCCTCTTGGGTGTCCTTTGGTCCTTTTGCCCTGCTTCCCCTGTGCGCTGGATGATGTTTTCCTCCTCCCTTCTCTGGTCCTTCCCCCTCTTTTGTCTTCCCCCCTTTGTCACTTCAACCTTTATCTGATTCAGTTGCCCCCTGCTTTATTGGATGCTGGTCACGAACAGGTCCTCCATGATCAGTGGTGAATTGCTCCTATGTCTTGCGGAAGCCATCCTCTGATCCTCTGATGGTGAATTTTATCTTTTCCAATTTGAGGAATTCTGCAAAGTCGGACAGCCAGTCTGAGGCCCTCGGTAGTGTTGCTGATCTCCAGCCGAGCAGGAGTCTCCGGCCGGTGATCAGAGGCAAACACTAGGGCGTCTATCCCTCGCCTCATAAAGAGTTCTGGCTCTTTCGATACCCCGAAGACCACTACTAGTGAGCACGGCTCCTCCTTCACTCCCACAACATTGGACATGACCTTGTGGTTTATGGTTCTTGTAGATGGGGGTGATGGCAGACATTGCTATTAGTCCATAGTGCTGTCTGAATTGGTTCCATGCTCTTGGTGTGTCTACCACCACTGGGTTTCTGGAGTACTTGGCTGGGGGAATGGGAGTGTGGCCATGTCTC
Organism: Scyliorhinus torazame; assembly: GCF_047496885.1. Taxonomy (NCBI): domain Eukaryota; kingdom Metazoa; phylum Chordata; class Chondrichthyes; order Carcharhiniformes; family Scyliorhinidae; genus Scyliorhinus; species Scyliorhinus torazame. The sequence continues at coordinate 168,134,698 of NC_092709.1, read as the reverse complement.
CGTACAGTAGCTCTTCTACGTTTTCCTGGTTCTTTGACCCACCCCATACTCTCTCTGCAGTGGCTGCCCAGGGTAGAGTTGGGAGTTCAGAAGGGCCAGCGCGCCCCCCCCCCCCCCCCCCCCCCCGTTTCTCTATCATTGTAGGACACTCTTGCGGATCCTGTGGTTCCTCCCCCATACAAAAGCCATGATTGCAGGCCTTGGGGATGAAGATAGATAGGGATCTTAATAGGAAGATATGAATATTGGGTTACGGGGATAGGGTGGAAGTGAGGGCTTAAGTGGGTCGGTGCAGACTCGATGGGCCGAATGGCCTCCTTCTGCACTGTATGTTCTATGTTCTACGATCATTCATCAAACGGCGATGATCAAATCAGGACTGACCGTATGAAAATCAACATTCAGTTCATCTCACTGTCGACAATAAGCATTGTGCGAGCTTAGGGTTTTTAAATAGCAAGTTGTCTATATATTACGGTGTACATTTCTGAAATGGTGAATAAACTTAACTCAAGAAGTGCATTGAATGGTACAGAATTGGCCCTGCTAGTAAATTGGCGTCTGTTGGCTTGAACCGAAACCACCATCCATGGGGACTCTCCATGGGAGTTAATGAACTTGTTCCTCGCCTTCTGCCAGCGATGAAAACAATCTGCCGCCAGGTTGTGTGCCCACAGTTTTATTACTGCCAAAGTTTACACGGTCTGGCCTTGACAAACGTGATATCTTTTATTTCTGTGTAATGAAACGTTCTAAAGTTGGTGAGATAGTTGCACCTGTTTGGTCTAAGTGCAGCCCCAGGGGAGATGACATACTGTTTCTATTTTTTTCTTTTCGCTGTTTACTGACCTTTCCTTTTCTGGCACCGCTGACTACTAAAGCCAATATCCCTTATAGACCAGCAATTCTTTACTAATGAGGCAAGATGGTCAATACCCTTGGGCTATACTGACCATCATGGGGTGTAAATTCTGTCCAGAGAGAACAATATACACACAGCGATAAGGAACACAATCCTACCCGACCCCTGCTCCCTAACCTAGGATGCCGGGGGTACGTGTGAACTAGTTTGCCTCACTCTAGGAAGGTTCCAGATTTGGCCAGTCGCCTCATCCTTGCAGCTCAACTACATTTTCACACTACACTAGCTGTGTTGTAAAGGCCAGGCTGATGTAGTCTGTTTCTTAGATTTTAAAAAAAGCAAGTTTATTCTTGGCAAGGATAAAGCGAGCTTGATGCAAGTAGAGCTAATTGACTGAAACTATTATGAAATGTGCATTCGCTTTTATATTAAAAATGTGAAGAAAATTCAACTCGTTAGCTCCATTTAAAATATTAACACAGTTTGATTGTATTTATCATGATAACATCTTTCCATTGTTAATGTTATAAATATATAAAAAGGATTTTCAAATTACTTATTAGTATATACAGGTGCTAAAATAAATTCTAACAAACGTATCTCATTTCCTCGTTGGAGTTTGGACATTCCCAAAGAATTTAAACCAATTAAAGACAAACCCAGTTCAGCTTTTCTGGGGTGCAGATGACATTAACTGCACAGCAACACATTATATGAACAAGCCAGTTGTCCTCGCAATGTAGCCAGCAGCCCTGTTAGTAAGGAACAGGTTTTCGTGCACACTATGAGCATATTACTAAACAATAACGATTTGAAAAAAACAGGTTTGTATTTTTGCTTCTATTAAACCACATGGATTAAATGGCAGCTATTAGATATCCTTGGTACACAAGGAGCTGTGCCAGTTGCATTTTCTTGGTGTAACAAATGAGGCAATGGTCACAAATCACGACATGGAGATTTGACTGAAGTGTTGCAAGAGTGACTTGATAACTAAGTAACACTGATCTATTATAAACATTAGAGATTGCAATATCCCTACCTGGGGACTACATTGCTCTGGTTTCCTTAGTTGCTAATGCTTCTTTTTTGTTTAATAAAAAGCTTAAGGAGTTCTGTTTGCCTCTGATCATCTCACTGCTCAGCAAATTTATCAACATTAACACTGCACAAATGCACACCATTTAATAGATTAAAAGATAAAAGTCAATTACTAATGCAAATGGATCACTACCACTAAATTTATAGTGATCATATTGTAATCCACATTCTACAAGTTATTCTTCACACCCTTATTGAGCAGACTTTGCTGAACACCATTAAGTGCATTTATTGTAATATTTGGACCTAGAGGTCAGAAACGCACCTGTCTCTTTCAGTCATAGTAACACGGTTGTGAGCTGTAGGCACATATTGCTACATGGGCTTATGACATGGCTGTGTTAGGTCATGGTTCAAACAAGACCAATAATATTCTTGGTTACTAACTATGCAGGAAAGATAGAGAAATATAAGAGTTGTGGCAATATTGATTCAGGGTGTTGTTCCAATTCCAAATAGAAAGAATATACTATGGCTCCAGGACCAAATCTATTTCACTTCAGTTAAGTAACACAGGGAAAGCTTTTACATTTTTGGAAGTTATTAAATAATAGGTTCCGAAAAGTGAGGAGACAGATTAACAAATTTGACAGGAGATTTCAAAATTGTGCGACAGAAATATGGTTATATTGAGACTTTAATTACCCCTAATATTGATTGAGAATAACAGAATTAAGAGTAGGGAAGGAGTTGAACTTCTGATATATACAGGAGAACATTTTCAATCAACATCATCAACGAGATAATTTGGGAAAATAAAATGGGCAAAATTGGCAAACAACATTTCCAATAACAATTGGAAACATTTAAAATGGCGTTCAGAGTGCAGGAAAGACATATTCCTCTAAAGAACAAACTAAACACTAATGGGATGCCATGGATGAATAAACACATAAGGAACAATGAGAATTAAGAGAGATGCATGTTAAATACATAGACAAAAGGCAGAAAAGATTCAAGAATGAGAGGGCACAGATTTAAAGTGATTTGCAAAAGAAGCAAATGCAATAAGAGAAAAAATGTTTTCACACAGAGGTTTGGGTCTGGAATGCACTGCCTGGTGGAGGCAATTGAGGCATTCAAGAGGGCATTGGATGATTACTTGGATTGAAACAATGCAGGGATATGGAGAAAAGGTGGGGGAATGACACTAAGTCATGTTGCTCGTTTGGCGAGCCAGTACAGACACGATGGACCAAATGGCCTCCTGTGCTGTAACAATTCATTGAATCTGTGAAGAGGAGTGCATGATGGCAGAGTATGATAAGATCAGGAGAAAGTAGTAATAGGAAACAAAGTAATGGCAGAGAAAATTAATAGTTACTTTGCATCAGTCTTCATGGTGGAAGACACTAGTGGGATACCAGAACTTCAGGAAAACCAGGGGGCAGAGGTGAATGTAGTGGCCATCACTAAGGAGAAGGTTCTAGGGAAACTGAAAGGTCTGAAGGTGGATAAGTCACCTGGACCGGATGGACTACAACCCAGGGTTCTAAAGGAGATAGTGGAGGAGATTGTGGAGGCATTGGTGGTGATCTTTCAGGAATCACTGGAGGCAGGAAGGCTCCGAGAGGACTGGAAAGTGACTAATGTAAAACCTCTGTTTAAGAAGGGAGGGAGGCAGAAGATGGGAAATTATAGGCCGGTTAGCCTGACTTCGGTCATTGGTAAAATTTTAGAATCCGTTATTAAAGATGAGATCGCGGAGTACTTGGAAGTGCATGATAAAATAAGACTGAGTCAGCACAGCTTTGTCAAGGGGAGGTCATGTCTGACAAATCTGTTAGAGGTCTTTGAGGAAGTAACAAGGAAGTTAGACAAAGGAGAACCAGTGGACGTGATCTATTTAGATTTCCAGAAGACCTTTGACAAGATGCTGTATGGGAGGCTGTTAAATCAGTTAAGAGCCCATGGTGTTAAGGTACGATACTGGCATGGATAGACGGTTGGCTGACTGGCAGAAAGCAGAGAGTGGGGATAAAGGGGTATTTTTCAAGATGGCAGCCAGTGACTAGCGGTGTGCCTCAGGGGTCGGTGTTGGGACCACAACTTTTCACAATATACATTAATGATCTGGTAGAAGGAACTGAAGGCATTATTGCTAAGTTTCCAGATGATACAAAGGTATGTAGAGGGACAGATAGTATTGAGGAAGCAGGGGGGACTGCAGAAGGACAAGCTAGGAGAGTGGGCAAAGAAGTGGCAAATGGAATATAATGTGGGACAGTGTGAGGTTATGCATTTTGGAAGGAAGAATGGAGACAAAGACTATTTTCTAAATGGGGAAATGCTTAGGAAATCGGAAGCGCAAAGGGACTTAGGAGCCCCAGTCAAGATTCTCTTACGGTTAATGTGCAGGTTCAATTGGCAGTTAGTAAGGCAAATGCAAGGTTAGCATTCATGTCGAGAGGGCTAGAATACAAGACCTGGGATGTACTTCTGAGGCTGTTTAAGGCTCTAATCAGACCCCATTTGGAGTATTGTGAGCAGTTTGGGGTCCTGTATCTAAGGAAGGATGTTCTGGCCTTGGAAAGGATCCAGAGGAAGTTCACAAGAATGATCCCTGGAATGAAGAGCTTGTCATATGAGGAGCGGTTGAGGACACTGGGTCTGTACCTGTTGGAGTTTAGGAGGATGAGGGAGGATCTTATTGAAGCTCACATGATACTGAGATACCTAGATAGAGTGGATGTGGAGAGGATGTTTCCACTAGTCGGAAAAACTAGAACCTGAGGGCACAGCCTCAGACTGAAGGGACGATCCTTGAAAACGGAGATAAAATGGAATCTCTTCAGCCAGAGGGGGGGTGAATCTGTGGAACTCTTTGCAGCTGAAGGCTATGGAGCCAAATCACTGAATATCTTTAAGACAGAGATAGATAGATTCTTGATTAACATGGGGATCAGGTTATGGGGAGAAGGCAGGAGTATGGGGATAAGAAATATATCAGCCATGATTGAATGGCGGAGCAGACTCAATGGGCCGAGTGGCCTAATTCGGCTCCTATGTCTTATGGTCCTATTATGATCTAACACGTGAGGTAATATATTTTGGTAGGAATAGAGAAGTCATTCCTGATGCAATCTTAGTGGTTGGATGAATAAAATGATCTTGGAGTACAATACAACAATCACTTAGCAAGAACTTAAAACAAGCAAACCAAGCATTAAGCTTTATTTCTAGGAGATAGAATTGAAAAGTAAGAAGTTAAGCTGAACCTGCAGCAAAACTTGGTTAAACATTTAGAGCACTGTGTACAGTTCTGGTCGCCATATTGAAATAAAAACAGAGGTATTCGAGAGGGCGTAGAAAAGATTTACAAGGATGATCATATAATAGAATTTCAGAAACCCTCCAGTGCAGAAGGAGGCCATAGAGTCTGCACTGACCCTCTGGAAGAGCACCATGCCTAACCTCACTCTCCCACCTTATCCCCATAACCCCACCTAACCTTTCAACACAAAGGGGCAATTTAGCATATCCACTCCACCTAACCTGCACATCTTCTGGACTGTGGGAAGAAAGCGGAGCACCCAGAGGAAACCCACACAGAGACAGGGAGAAGGTGCAAACGTTGTGTTGTGTGCTCTGCTACACAGACAAACCAACACGGTTGCGGATGGTACAACTCAGTTTGATTACTAACAATATTTACAATGGTAAACTGGTTAATGTGGTCCGTTCATTACCCTTGAATCTGTGGACCTATCCCTAACACTATCTTGGAGTGGCACTCAGCACATGGTGGATGTCTGAGTGGCTTACTGTGAGCTCTGTGCCCTGAGCTGTCTCCTGCTGGAATGAGCGGGAAGTGTTGTGTTCCCCGTTTTACAGTGTGTATGCTCTTGCCTGTGATTGGCTGTGGTGTTGTGTGTGTGTATTGATTGGTCTGTTGATCTGTCCATCAGTATGTATGTTTGCACCATGATGTTGATCTGAATATCATGACATCCCCCCTTTTTTTACAAGAACATGTGCCTATGTGGTTATAAATAGAGATGTGTACTGAGTACAGCTGAATGTGTGTATGTGCAATATCTACAGCATGTACATGAGGCTAAACTATATACATGGGGCGATGTCAGGTGCAACGTAGCAACGAGGTTGTACCATAAACAAAACACGTGGAAATGTTAATCATCAAAATGAACTCCTGTAACGACAAGGAAAAAGAGAAACATATTAACACAGTGGTATGATACATCAGTGAGTTCAATATTCAAACAGGCTCATAAGTCCAGCCTAGTAGGTGGGCGACGAATTCGGGTTGACCACCTCAAGAGTAGGTCAGGATTCACCGGCTGAGGAATGGGCCGGGCCACGGGCGATGACGGAATGGGCATGGTGGCAGGAAGCTCCACAAAGTCGACATCAGGAACAACCGGAGGGTGTGGCACCAGTGTCAGTTCCCGTAGCGAGCGTGGAAGCAGGTAAAGAGCCCGGTGATTGCCCGTGTGTCATGTGCCACCTTCTGGCGAACGCGCTGCTGTCGCATCCTGTGCAGTACTGGAGCATGGTTGGTTGTGGGGACCAGAATGGACGGCACAGTGGTCCTGAGGGCATGACCCATCAACAGCTGGGCTGGTGAGAGGCCAGTGGCTAGTGGGGCCGAGCGATAGGCTAGCAGGGCAAAGCAGAAGTCCGATCCGTCAGCAGCAGCCTTGCAGAGGAGCCGCTTGACGATGTGAACGCCCTTCTCCGCCTTTCCATTGGACTGGGGATGCAGAGGGCTGGACGTCACGTGTGTGAAGCCATACGAAGCAGCAAAGGATGGCCATTCCTGGCTGGCAAAACAGGGCCCATTGTCCGACATGACAGTAATCGGAATGCTGTGGTGAGCGAAGGTGTCTTTGCAGGCCCTTATGACAGCGGACGATGTCAAATCGCGCAGGCATATGACCTCTGGATAGTTTGAAGAGTAATCTATGATGATTACATAGTCCCTGCCAAGCGTGTGAAAAAGGTCCACACCCACCTTCGCCCAGGGGGACGTCACCAGCTCATGGGGCAGAAGCGCCTCAGGACGTTGCGCCGGCTGAAACCTTTGGCAGGTGGGGCAGTTGAGCACCATATTGGCAATATCATCACTGATGCCCGGCCAGTATACCTCCTCTCGGGCCCTCCGTCTGCACTTCTCGACCCCCAGATGGCCTTCGTGTAGTTGGTCGAGGACCAGATTGTGCCTGCTGTGTGGAACCACAATCCAGTCCAGCTTTAGGAGGACACCGTCAATGACGGCCAAGTCATCTCGGACATTGTAGAACTGCGGGCACTGTCCTTTGAGCCACCCTCCCGTCATGTGGCGCATCACACGTTGTAGAAGGGGGTCAACCGCAGTCTCCCGGCGAATACGGGCCAGACTGGAGTCATCGACTGGCAGATTTGCTGATGTGAAGGCCACCTGTGCTTCGACCTGACAGACGAACCCCTCCGAGTCGGGCGGTGTGCTCACTGTTCTGGATAGGGCATCTGCAATGATGAGGTCCTTACCCGGGGTGTAGACCAGTTGGAAGTCGTACCTTCTGAGCTTGAGCAGGATGCGCTGGAGGCGAGGGGTCATCTCGTTCAGGTCCTTATTTATGATGCTGACCAGGGGGCGGTGGTCAGTCTCAACGGTAAACTGGGGGAGACCATACACGTAGTCGTGGAACTTGTCTAAACTGGTTAGCAAGCCCAGGCACTCCTTTTCGATCTGCGCGTAGCGCTGTTCTATGGGGGTCATGGCCCGTGTGGCATAGGCGACCAGGGCCCATGACGCAGTGTCATCCCGCTATAGGAGTACCGCCCCAATGCCGGACTGGCTGGCATCAGTCGAAATTTTAGTATCTCGAGAGGTGTCGAAGAACGCCAATACCGGGGCTGTGGTGAGCTTAATTTTGAGCTCCTCCCAGTGTGTCAACGTAGACGCGCACCCCTTCGATGCCCTCCATCATCTGTTCCATGATCCTGTGAAAGACCTCGGATGCCAAGATTATGCCAAACGGCATTCTGTTATAGCAGAACCTGCCGAAAGGAGTGTTGAAGGTGCACAGCTTCCTGCTGGACAGGTCCAGTTAGATCTGCCATAAACCCTTCGAGGCATCCAGCTTTGTAAAGATTTTAGCCCGGGCCATTTCGCTCGTGATCTCTTCCCGTTTGGGTATGGGGTAGTGTTCCCTCATGATGTTGTTGTTCAGGTCTTTTGGGTCAATACAGATCCGGAGTTCGCCAGAGGGCTTTTTAACGCACACCATGGAGCTGACCCATGGCGTGGGCTCCGTGACCCGGGATAGCACCCCTTGGTCCTGGAGATCCTGCAGCTGCTGCTTGAGGTGGTCTTTGAGTGGTGCTAGGACCCTGCGAGGTGCGTGAATGACCGGGGTGGCGTCCGGTTTGAGTCGTATTCTGTAGGTATATGGCAGTGTGCCCATGCCCTCGAATGCCTCCTGGTTGTGGGCGAGGAGCGATTGAAGCTGTGCCCTAAATTCTGCATCCGGGAAGTCAGATGTGCCTTCTGGAGACAGAGCGTGTACCCGCTGCACGAGGTGGAGAACCTTGCATGCCTGTGCGCCTAGCAGGGAGTCCTTTGATGATCTGACTATTTCGAAGGACAGTGTGGCCGTGTATGTATTGTGTGTCACCTGAAGCTGGCAGGATCCCATGGCCGGGATAACGTTTCCATTGTAGTCGACCATCTTGCAACAGGATGGCCGAATTGGTGGTATGACCTTCAAGGCGTAGAAGGCTGACCATGCTATTAGGTTGGTGGAGGCACCAGTGTCCAGACGGAATGTTATCGATGATCGGTTGACCGTTAGGGTGGCACACCATTCATCACCCGGATTGACGCTGTTCACTGGCATCGGCTGGTGGGTCCTGCCTGGAGACATCCGGTTCCTATCAATGACCGCAACACGGAAGGCGTCCCGGTCGTCTGTGTCACTGGTTTGGATATCGTCTGGGCACGACTCGTAGTACGGAGGCTGAATGGTCCGCACGTCCCTGCGAGGTTGTCGGAATTGGGGAGCATTGGCAGGTTGAGCTGCTCGACAGCAGGCAGCGTAGTGGCCCATCTTGCCACAGCGGAGGCATTGTCGGTTTTATGCCGGACATTGCCGCTTTAAATGTGCGGCTCCGCATTTGCCGCATGTCGTGACGTCATGGCGTTCGTTGCGCCACCACGCATGCGCAGTTCGGTCTTGCGTCGAGCACGCCTGCGCATCACGTCCCTCTGTGTCGACGTCTTTTTTGGCGCGCACAAACGCAGGAGGCCGCGGAAAGCGCGCAAAATGGCCGCCCTCGTCCAGGCCGCGGGCCGGGAGGAACTTGATCGCCTGAACCCATTCGGCCTCGTAGGACGCCTGCCTTGCCGATTCGGGCGCGTAGGACCACTGCCGCGCCGATTCGGCCGCTTAAAATTGGAAGTAGCGGCTGGTCGCGTTTTCATGAAGGACACAGGCTTCGATTGCGGAGGCTGGGGTGAGGCCTTTAATATTGAGGAGCTGCTGGCGTAGGGCGCCCGAGGTGACCCCAAAAACAATCTGGTCCCGAATCATTGAATCGGAGGTGGTGTCGTAACCGCAGGACTGCGCGAGGATACGGAGGTGTGTAAGGAAAGATTGAAAGGGCTCATCCTTACCCTGCAGGTGCTGCTGGAAGAGATACCTCTCGAAACTCTCATTTACCTCGATGCTGAAGTGTTGCTCGAGTTTGAGAAGGACCGTCTTGTACTTGGTCTTGTCCTCACCTTCTGCGAACACCAGGGAGTTGTAGACATGGATGGCGTGTTGCCCTGCCGTGGAGAGGAGGAGGGCGATTTTCCTGGTGTCCGAAGCGCTCTCCTTTCGGTGGCTTCCAGGAAGAACTGGAAGCGCTGTTTGAACAGCTTCCAATTGACGCCGAGGTTTCCAGCGATTTGTAGCGGCTGCGGCGTGCTGATGGTACCATGGCGCAGGATGGCGGATTCCGGAGGATTCGTAGGTAGGTCTCACAGTTACCGGGTTCCAATCCTGGTACTATGTCGTGTTGGGTGCTCTGCTACACAGACGAACCAACACGGTTGCGGATGGTACAACTCAGTTTGATTACTAACAATATTTACAATGGTAAACTGGTTACTGTGGTTCGTTCATTACCCTTGAATCTGTGGACCCAGCCCTAACACTATCTTGGAGTGGCACTCAGCACATGGTGGATGTCTGAGTGGCTTACTGTGAGCTCTGTGCCCTGAGCTGTCTCCTGCTGGAATGAGCGGGAAGTGTCGTGTTCCTCGTTTTATAGTGTGTATGCTCTTGCCTGTGATTGGCTGTGGTGTAGTGTGTGTATTGATTGGTCCGTTGATCTGTCCATCAGTATGTATGTATGTTTGCACCATGATGTTTACCTGAATATCATGACAAACGTCACACAGACACAGGAGGCCGATATTGAACCCAGGTACCTGCCGCTGTGAGGCAGCGGTGCTAACCACTGTGCCACCCCTATTATACCAGAAAGGCATTGGGTATTCACATCAGGAAAAGATTGACAGACTGGGTCTTTTCTCTCTTCAAAAAAAGACATGATCTAATAGAGGTTAAAATGAAGAAAAGTTTTGAAACTGGACAGAGAGAGAATATTTCCTCTTGTGGTAAAGAGCATAACTAGAGGCCATCAGATAGTCACTCAGAAATCCAATGGACAATTCAAAAGAAACTTCATTACCACAGAGTGATGAGAATTTGGAACTCACTACCACAGGGAGTAGTTGAAGCGAATAGTAAAGATGTGTTTAAGGGGAAGCGAGACAAACATACGAGGGAGAAAGGCTATGGTTACGATGATAGATTTAGATGAGGAAAGATGGGAGGCAGCTCAGGTGGAGCATAAATACTGGCATTGACTGGTTGGGCTGAATGGCTTGTGTTGTATATCTTATGTATTGTATTTTTTTTTAAATGCTTACAGCTCAGAAGGAGGCGATTCAGTCCATGCTGGCTCTCTGCAAAGCAATTCAGTGTTGTGTTACGCTTCTTCATGTCGCATAAGCTGCTTCCTTGATGTATACTCAGACAAAGGAACGTTCAGACTTGGAGATAGCTTCAACACATTTATTGAACAGTTAACAATTCTCCTACTTGAGTTCGACTCTCCTGCTGATCTTCCTATAATAACTCAATCTAACTACCCAGTCTGCTCTAATCCATGCGGTGGGTGTGATGCTTCCTGATCTGCCCCCGTGTCTCTGAGTGTCACCTATGGAAAGAGAAATAGCATGTGTGCCCTGTCCTTTTATATGGGTAGCCCCCTTGTGATAGTGTCACCTCTGGGTGTGTCCTGACTGCCCATTGGTCATGTCCTATCTTACTGATGTATTGTCATGATGTCTCTGGTGCTCCCTCTAGTGTTTATTTAGTCTTAGTGTATTTGCATTAACCCCTTGTGTATTTACAGTGATGCATATCACCACTTTCAGCTAGTTCCACTCTCCCGTCCATTGTTGTTCTGCAAATTTTCTCTCTTCAGGTTCTTATCCAATTTCTTTTTGAAAGGCACAACTGCATCCACCCCCACCACACACGCAGGCAATGCATTCCAGATCCTAACCACTCAGTCTAAAAAAAGTATTTTCCTAATGTTATCATTTGTTTTTTTGCTAATCAGGTTAGATAGTAAGAAGTCTTACAACGCCAGGTTGAAGTCCAACAGGTTTGTTTCGAATCGCTAGCTTTCGGAGCGATTCACCTAGCATCAGGATCAAGCTTATTAGAGCTTAGCTTTGCTGGATCAGCCATGTGATTTACATGGAGAACTCTCACATACCAAAAGTGGTATTCTACAGCCAGCTGAGAGTGGGACATAGAACAGATCATAGAACATCCCAAACTTGGATACAAAAGACATTCTATAAACCACTACAGGAGAAAAACATCCATCGACAGATCCAAGTGGAGAAGTCTCTGTCAATATGTAATGTCTGAATTTGAGGAGATAAGAGTCATGTCTCTACATCAGAATCTGTCAGTCTCAGGGAGGCAAAGGCCAAGACATCGGCCTCTCTTTTCACCTGAACTCCCGGATCTTTCAACACTCCGAATATCGCCACCTCTGGAGCCATCCCTACGCCCAGAATTTCGGACATTACATCCGAAAACCCTTCCAAACCCCCTCAACCTCGGACACGCCAAAATATATGCACATGGTTTGCCGGCCCACCCTACACAGCTTCAGGGACTGAGGGCATGACCGGTCCAACCTAGGATCCAGAACCATATTGAAATCACCCCCATAATCAGCCGATGCGTGCCCAGGTTCAGATTCTTCCCTATCGCCCACCTCAAAAAATCCACGTCACCCAGTTTGGGTGTAAATATTCACTAGCACCACAGGCATCTCCTCCAACTTCCCGCTAACCATCACTTACCTGCCTCCCAGATCAGCTACAATACTACCAAACTTTGATGACCAGCAATGGCACCCCCCTCATCTTCATGTCCATCCCCGAGTGGAACACCTGCCTCACCCAACCCCTTACTCAGCCTCGGCTGATTCCCTCAGCTTCAGGTGTTTCTCCTGAAGAAACATGACGTCCGCCTTCGAACTCCTTAAATGTGTGAAAACACACAACGGCCCGTTCAACCTCTGCATGTTCCACTCCCCCTTTCTTGCCGTTCAGCCATATCCAGTCTTTACCCAGCTTGGACTGTGCCCCGCAGTCCTCTGGGCCCTCGCCAAGATGTTTTCCATCATCCCTCCTGACCCAACTGTGCCAGCCACACCAACATTTCCCACGTCAGCATCCCACCCTTCCCTCCCCCCATCCGTCTCCTGCTCCCACCTCCTGTCGGCCCAGTCCTTCACTCCTGTGAACTAGCCAACCAGTCAGCATGGGGGGCCCCCGCCCAGGCCTCTGTCTTCCCCCAAGTCCACCCGCTCTTCACCCTCCACACTCCGAAACCCAAAGAAAGCACACTCGTCCTCTCCGCTCCTATTCTCATTAAATTCACTAATCCACCCCTCCTGTAAGCCCACATTCCCCACATTTAACATCTCCATAGTTCACTGTCCTCACACTCCTCCCAGTCCATGGTCTCATCTAAACTCCCTCTCAAACCCCCTTGCCTCCTCCGGTGTACAAAATAAAACTCTCGATTCGGATGCAAGGCCCACAGCCGAGCAGGGTACAGCACCCCAAACTTCACTCCCTCCTTGTAGAAGGCAGCCTTGATCAGATTGTAACCAGCCCGCCGTTTGGTCAACTCTGCACCCAGGTCCTGGTATATTCTCAACTCGCTCCCCTCCCAGGTGCACTTCTTCTGCCTCACCCATTTCATGATTTTCCCCTTACTGAGAAACCAATGCAGCCTCACTACCATCGCCATCGGTGGCTTCCCCACCTTCGGCCTCCTCCTCAGCACCCTGTGCACCCGATCCACATCCCCCATCAGCTTCTCCAGCATATTTGCCACATATTTAGTGGCCTGCACCCCTTTGACCCACTCAGGCATTCCCACGATCCAAAGATTCTGCCTTCTGAAGGGATTCTCGAGGTCCTCCAACTTCTCCCTCAACCTCTTTTGGCTGTCTGCCACCAGCACCATCTCCACCTCCAGCGAGGCCAGCCGGTCCTCATGCTTCCCCATCTTCCACCTCTGGAGTGCCAGGCTCTGCACTTCCAGCCTCAGCTCCACTCTCTCGATAGCCACCCTAAAGCGTCTCCACCACCTTAGCCAGGTCCTCGGAGGGCTCCTTCCTCTGCTGCTGGAACTTGCTGTTCAAAAAGTTCACAAGCTGCTCTGTAGATCATTGGGTGGGCAACGATGCCCCAGCACCTTCCACCATCATTTTCTGTGCCACAACTAGATTATTCTCGCAGTCAAGCAGCTGCCTCTTTGTTGCACTCTCTCTTCACCCCCTCCCCCATCTATACTTGGATAATTGAAGTATCCCATTATTACTACTCCCTAGTTTGTACATCTCTTACTTTCGTTGCAAATTTGCTCCACTTGGACATTCCCACTATTTGGTAACCTATAGGATACATCAGCCATGATCTTATTCAATGGCAGAGAAGGCTCGAGTGGCCTACTCCTGCTCCTAATCCGTGAGTTCGCATATATCTAGTAGTGTAATGGCACCTCCACTGTTGCTTAATTCTAACCAAATAGATTCTCTTCTTGACCCCTTCATTACATATCCAAGACTCTAGTATTCTCCTTAAACACAACTGTCACTCCCGTAACAGCCTCCCCGAACAGGCGCCGGAATGTGGCGACTAGGGGCTTTTCACAGAAACTTCATTTGAAGCGTACTTGTGACAATAAGCGGTTTTCATTTCATTTCATTTTACTACTCCTTTCTAATGACACACGGTGGGTCCCATTCTCCTTCCAAGGTTAAATCCTCCCCATTACCACTAGCGAACCACCTTGCAAGGTCATTGGTGCTGCCTCTGCAGTGGTGGAACCTGTCCTGTCTATATAGATCTCATCTGCTCCAGAACTGCTCCCAATGCCCCAGGAATCGAAAGTCTTCCATCTTGCAACCTTTTTCCATGTATTCATCTGACCTGAGGAAGGAGCAGCGCTCTGAAAGCTAGTGATTCGAAACAAACCTGTTGGACTTTAACCTGGTGTTGTAAGACTTCTTACTGTGCTCACCCCAGTCCAACGCCGGCATCTCCACTTCATCTGTTTTATCCTCCTATTTTGTTTACTGAGTACTGTGTGGCGCTGCAAGGATTCTAAAGATTGCTACCTTTGGAATACTACTTGCTAATCTCCTACCCAGTACCTAAAATCTGTCTGCGAAACCTCAACCTTCTTTCAACCTCTGTCACTCGTACCAATATGTACCACAACCTCTAGCTGTTTGCTCTACCCTGCAGAATATTCTGCAGCCACTCAGTGACATCCATGACCCTGGCTCCAGGGAGGCAGCATATCATCCAGCTGCTGAAATACCCACCTGCTCCCTTAACCATAGAAACCCCTACCACTATTGTTTTCCCAAACTTCTTGCTGCCACACTCTGTGCTCCGGAGCCACCCATGGTGCTGTGGGCTTGGCTCTGACTTCATTGACAAGAGGAACTACCATCCTCACCAGCTTTCAGAAGTTAAAATAGGCTGGGAGTGACTCCTGCATCACCTGCCTCGTTCTCCCCCACCGTCCGGTGGACACACATTCCCCCCCCCTCTACCTACTCACTCTTCAACTGTAGGAGATCAAGTCCAGGAGAATGCTATCCAAGTAGCTGTTTTTCCAGGTGCACTGTAGAGACACCAGATGACATTCACGCTCCAAAACCGAGAGTTTGAGCTCTGCCAGCTGACGACACTTTCTGCATAAGCAGTGCCCTGGTGCTCCATGGGGAAGAGAATACACATTTGATAGGACTGAGGTGCCCTGCTGTACCACAATTTACTCGCTCATTAACTAAATTGAAAAATCTTAAGACTGACCATCATCTCCTTCCTGTGCTGAAGTCACTTTATAGACAGGTTAACTTAAACGTTATATGTAACTGTTCAATGTAATTGTTACATGTCTCAGATGTTAAGTTTAAAAAATTAATGTTGTTATTTCTGTTTAATTTAAACCTTATTGTCTATTCTGATCAGTTAAACACTGGTCATGATAATAAGTTAGCAATAGCCACTTGGTAGTACAGAACTTGAATATTGCTGTAAAAAAGGCATGTTGTCAAAGCTTTTCACCTTGTACTTGTCAGGACCAAATTGCAAGAATACGAAATTTCAAAGCAAACAACAATTTATAGAGGGTGCTGATTGGTCGGCACATAGGATGGTAGAGGCATTGTTATGGAGAGTGCACGAGGGAGCTGTTAACTGCCAAGCATTTGTTAAGAGAAGGTTCAGAGGTAACATAATAGAGGTTTTCAAAAACGATGAAAGGTTTTGATAAGAGTGGAGAAAACACATTTCCTCTGGGTCAATAACTAGAGGTCATAGTTTCAAGGTGAATTATGTCTGGGAATATTTTTGTTTTAAAAAGCTGCTGGAATCAGGAATGCTCTGCCTGAAATGGTGGTGGAAGCTGACTCCAGAAATCATTTCAAAAAGGATTTTGGCTGGTTTTCGGCGAAGAGTTTAGGGTTACAGACAAAGCAGGGATGTGGGACCAAGTACAACTGCCCTTGTAAAGAGCCAGCACAGTCTCGATGAGTTGAATGCCCTTGCTGTAAGCTTCTATGGTTCTGATTATGAAGACCAGTTGCCAGAAATAAAAAAGTGGTGACTTGGAAATTTAAGACAACCATAAAATGAAGTTTTAGATTATAAAAAAATGTCAGAAGCAATTTTGTGTCCAACAGCATGATAATGCCTGAAGGAAAGAATAGAACACCCCTTTTCACTCAATCTTTCAGTCATCACCAAATGGCTTTTTAGTGAAACAACTGGAAGGGGACAAATCGTATTCATACAGCACATTTTAACATAATAAAACCTCCAACACCACTTCACAGGTGTGTTATAAATTAGGCTCCTGAAAGCTGAGTGTCAATTTGGTCAATTTATTTATACGTTTCCTTTCTCTCTCTAGTCTGTGATATGTGCAGGGTGTGAATAACTATACATCAGAGATGAAGTCCTTCAAAGTGTAAATAAACAACTATAAAAAATAAATGAAAATAACTATGATATTGGAAAAATACCTACAACTTATAAACAAATGCACCTCCTTGAAATTTAAACCCACTCGCCAGGAGAAGGTAAATGTTCAACCAGAGTTACTTTTGAATCAACTCTAATCCAGAAGTGGGAATTGTGACAAAATATGTACAGGAAATATATGCGTCCCAATCAAAAAATTAAAGATCATAAAAGCTGTTTAGTCCTTTGAACCTGCTCCTTCAAGGAAGCAGTTGTGATTTACCCAAACCAATCAATCCATCTCACCCCCTGAGACAATGACATGCAAGTTCCAAAACATAAAATGCTAATCAAATTTGTACCTAAACCTCAAAGGTAGATTTAAATAAAGATCAAGAGCTCAACTTAATATTAAAATTTGTTAAATACTATTCAGCATTGATCAGTTGAATTGCAGATCCCGTTATCATTACCCCAGCACCATGTGGGTGAGATGGGTGTCAACAAATCCACAGCCCATTGACTTCAGTGGAAAGAAAAAAATCAGAGTACAAAATGGGATTACCTTTGCTACCCCAAAGTACATATTTTACCCCAGAGTTTCATAAGGACATTTGATCACCACAGAAGATCAAAGGAGAGTAGTATTAGATTTGATACATTAGCTATTTCCCTCTCCATTGACGCTCCCAGACCTACTGAGTTTTTCCAGCACTCAATTATTTCAGGTTTGCTGCATCGCAACATTTAACTTTTATGTTATTGATCATCATAGACACTGGCTTGTGCGAAATATAGAGTGAACTGCGACAATGGCAGGGAGCTCGGGATTGATCCAAGAGTGCAGTAATTTAATCTGCAGATTTAGTTTTCAAGGGTAGCACGGTAGCACAGTGGTTAGCACTGTTGCTTCACAGCACCAGGGTCCCAGGTTCGATTCCCGGCTTGGGTCACTGTCTGTGCGGACTCTGCACATTCTCCCCGTGTCTGCGTTTCCTCCGGGAGCTCCGGTTTCCTCCCACAGTCTAAAGATGTGCAGATTAAGTGGATTGGCCATGATAAATTGCCCTTCGTGTCCAAAAAGGTTAGGTGGGGTTGCTGGGTTACGAGGATGGCTGGAGGTGTGGGCTTAAGTCGCGTGCCCTTTCCAAGGGCCGGTGCAGACTCGATGGGCCAAGTGGCCTCCTTCTGCATTGTAAATTCTATAACAGATAAGTGCCAAGTTCCACCATCAAACCTACACCAAGTGAGGCAAAAGCAATCACCTTAATTTGTTAACACCCATCTCACTCACATGGTGCTGGTTTAATGATAACGGGATCTGCAATTCAACTGATCCATTTTAATACTAAGTGAGGCAAAAGCAATCTAGTGCTAGGAAACATATAGTTAACAGTAACGTTTAGGTTTTTTCTATTAACTAGCTACCACAATGGCAGTCAGAGGGGTGCAGTGCTCTGAATGTGAGATGTGGCAGGTCCGGGAGGCTGCCAGCGTCCTGGATGGCTACATTTGCAGAAAGTGCACCCAACTGGAGCTCCTCACAGACCGCATGGATCGGTTGGAGCAGCAGTTGGATGCACTTAGGAGCATACAGGTGGCGGAAAGCGTCATAGATAGCAGTTATCGTGATGTGGCCACACCCAAGGTGCAGGCAGAGAGATGGGTGACCACCAGAAGGGGCAGGCATTCAGTGCAGGAATCCTCTGTGGTTGTCCCCCTCTCGAACAGGTATACCATTTTGGATACTGTTGGGGGGAATAGCCTATCAGGGAAAAACAGCAGCAGCCAGAGCAGTGGCACCACGGCTGGTTCTGATGTTCAGAAGGGAGGGTCAAAGCGCAGAAGAGCAATAGTCATAAGGGATTCTATAGTCAGGAGCATAGATAGGTGCTTCTGCGGATGTGAAAGAGACTCCAGGATGGTATGTTGCCTCCCTTGTGCCAGGGTCCAAGATGTCTCAGAACGCGTAGCGGGCATCCTGAAGGGGAGGGCAAACAGGCAGAGGTCATGGTACATATTGGTACTAACAACATAGGCAGGAAGGGGGATGAGGTCCTGCAGCAGGAGTTCAGGGAGCTAGGCAGAAAGTTAAAAGACATGACCTCTAGGTTTGCAATCTCAGGATTACTCCCTGTGCCACTTACCAGTGAGGCGAGAAATAGGAAGATAGAGCAGCTAAACACGTGGCTAAACAGCTGGTGTAGGAGGGAGGGTCTCAGTTATCTGGACCACTGGGAGCTCTTCCGGGGCAGGTGTGACCTGTATAAGAAGGATGGGTTGCATCTAAACTGGAGAGGCATAAATATCCTGGCCAAGAGTTTTACTAGTGTCACACGGGAGGGTTTAAACTAGTATGGGGGGGTGGGGGGGGGGTGGATACCGGAGCAATAGGTCAGAAGGTGAAAAAGTTGACGGGGAATGAGGAAATAGGGCCAGTATGGCTCTGAGGAAGAGCAGACAGGGAGATGTTGCTGAAAACAGCGGGGCTGGTGGCCTGAAGTGCATATGTTTTAATGCAAGAAGTATTACAGGGAAGGCAGATAAACTTAGAGCTTGGATTAGTACTAGGAACTATGATGTTGTTGCCATTACAAAGACCTGGTTGAGGGAAGGACAGGATTGGCAGCTAAACGTTCCAGGATTCAGTTGTTTCAGGCGGGATAGAGGGGGATGTAAAAGGGGTGGAGGAGTTGTGTTACTGGTTAGGGATATATCACAGCTGTACTGCGGGAGGACACCTCAGAGGGCAGTGAGGCTATGTGGGTAGAGATCAGGAATAAGAAGGGTGCAGTCACAATGTTGGGGGTTTACTACAGGTCTCCCAACAGCCAGTGGGAGATAGAGGAGCAGATAGGTAGACAGATTTTGGAAAGGAGTAAAAGCAACAGGGCTGTTGTGATGGGGGCTTGAACTTCCCCAATATTGACTGGGACTCACTTAGTGCTAGGTGCTTGTACGGGGCAGTGTTTGTAAGGAGCATCCAGGAGGGCCTCTTAAAACAATATGTAGACAGTCCAACTAGGGAAGGAGCTGTACTGGACCTGGTATTGGGGAATGAGCACGGCCAGGTGGTAGAAGTTGCAGTAGGGGAGCATTTCGGGAACAGTGACCACAATTCAGTAAGTTTTAAAGTGCTGGTGGACAAGGATAAGAGTGGTCCAAGGGTGAATGTGCTAAATTGGGGGAAGGCTAATTATAACAATATTAGGCAGGAACTGAAGTACCTAGATTGGGGGCGGATATTTGAGGGTAAATCAACATCTGACATGTGGGAGGCTTTCAAATGTCAGTTGAAAGGAATTCAGGACCAGCATGTTCCTGTGAGGAAGAAGGATAAATATGGCAAATTTCGGGAACCTTGGATAAGAGAGATATTGTAGGCCTCGTCAAAAAGAAAAAGGAGACATTTGTCAGGGCTAGAAGGCTGGGAACAGATGAAGCCTGTGTGGAATATAAGGAAAGTAGGAAGGAACTTAAGCAAGGAGTCAAGAGAGCTAAAAGGGGTCACGAAAAGTCATTGGCAAATAGGGTTATAGAAAATCCCAATGCTTTTTACACGTACATAAAAAGCAAGAGGGTAGCCAGGGAAAGGGTTGGCCCACTGAAGGACAGGGGAGGGAAGCTATGTGTGGTGCCATAGGAAATGGGCGAGGTACTAAATGAATGCTTTACATCAGTATTCACCAAAGAGAAGGAATTGGTGGATGTTGAGTCTGGAGAAGGGTGTGTAGATAGCCTGGGTCACATTGAGATCCAAAAAGGAGGTGTTGGACGTCTTGAAAAATATTAAGGTAGATAAGTCCCCAGGGCCTGATGGGATCTACCCCAGAATACTGAAGGAGGCAAGTGAGGAAATTGCGGAGGCCTTGACAGAAATCTTTGGATCCTCACTATCTTCAAGTGATGTCCCAGATTGGATTGGATTTGTTTATTGTCACGTGTACCGAGGTACAGTGAAAAGTATTTTTCTGCGAGCAGCTCAACAGATTATTAAATACATGGGAAGAAAAGGGAAGAAAAGAAAATACATAATAGGGCAACACAACATATACAATGTAACTACATAAGCACTGGCATCGGATGAAGCATACAGGCTGTAGTGTTAATTAGGTCAGTCCATAAGAGGACTGGAGAATAGCCAATGTTGTTCCTTTGTTTAAGAAGGGTAGCAAGGATAATCCAGGAAACTACAGGCCGGTGAGCCTGACGTCAGTGGTAGGAAAACTACTGAAGAGAATTCTTCGAGACAGGATCTACTTCATTTGGGAGCAAGTGGACTTATTAGCGAGAGACAGCATGGTTTTGTGAAGGGGAGGTCGTGTCTCACTAACTTGATAAGAGTTTTTTGAGGAGGTCACAAAGGTGATTGATGCATGTAGGGCAGTGGATGTTGTCTATATGGACTTCAGTAAGGCCTTTGACAAGGTCCCTCATGGCAGACTGGTACAAAAGGTGAAGTCACACGTGAGCTGGCAAGATGGATACAGAACTGGCTAGGTCATAGAAGGCAGAGAGTAGCAATGGAAAGGTGCTTTTCTAATTGGAGGGCTGTGACTAGTGGTGTTCCACAGGGATCAGTGCTGGGACCTTTGCTGTTCGTAGCACATATAAATGATTTGGAGGAAAATGTAACTGGGGTCCGATTAGTAAGTTTGCGGATGACACAAAGGTTGGTGGAATTGCGGATAGCGATGAGGACTGTCAGACGATAGCAGGATTTAGATTGTTTGGAGAAGTTGGCGGAGAGATGGCAGGTGGAGTTTAATCTGGACAAATGTGAGGTAATGCATTTTAGAAGGTCTAGTACAGGTGGGGAGTATGCAGTGAATGGTAGAACCCTCAAGAGTATTGACAGTCAGAGAGATTTAGGTGTACAGGTCCACAGGTCACTGAAAGGGGCAACACAGGTGGAGAAGGTAGTCAAGAAGGCATACGGCATGCTTGCCTTCATTGGCCGGGGCATTGAGTATAAGAATTGGCAAGTCATGTTGCAGCTGTATAGAACCTTAGTTTGGCCATACTTGAGTATAATGTTCAATTCTGGTCGCCACACTACCAGAAGGATGTGGAGGCTTTAGACAGGGTGCAGAAGAGACATACCAGGATGTTGCCTGATATGGAGGGCATTAGTTATGAGGAGACGTTGAATAAACTCAGTTTGGTCTCACTGGAACAACAGTGGTTGAGGGGCGACGCGATAGAGGTCTGCAAAATTATGAGGGGCACAGACAGAGTGGATAGTCAGAGACTTTTTCCCAGGGTAGAGGGGTCAATTACTAGGGGGCATAGGTTTAAGGTGCGAGGGGCAAGGTTTTGAGGAAATGTACGAGGCAAATTTTTTTTACTCAGAGAGTAGTGGGTGCCTGGAACTCGCTGCCGGAGGAGGTGGTGGAAGCAGGGACGATAGTGATGTTTAAAGGGCATTTTGACAAATACATGAATAGGGTGGGAATAGAGGGATACAGACCCTGGAAGTGTAGAAGATTTTAGTTGAGACGGGCAGCATGGTCGGCGCAGTCTTGGAGGGCCAAAGGGCCCATTCCTGTGCTGTACTTTTTTTTGTTCTTTGTTGAGGTCGATCCATTAAGCAGAGTTTCGGATTAAAGACTGCTGATGTGCGTTTGCATTGTAACAGTGAAGGACTTTGTGACGTCACAAGAATTTTGAAAAATGCTGCAATACAAGTTCTTTTTTCTTTCCATGTAGATAGAAGTTGACTTACCATTGCTCTGAGGAGCATTAACTGAGGGGGTAGTCCAGAAAGAAGTGAGAACATACATGCATATGAACATAGAACATACAGTGCAGAAGGAGGCCATTCGGCCCATCGAGTCTGCACCGACCCACTTAAGCCCTCACTTCAACCCTATCCCCGTAACCCAATAACCCCTCCTAACCTTTTTGGTCACTAAGGGCAATTTATCATGGCCAGTCCACCTAACCTATGCATATGCAAGGCCCATCCAACCTGATCCACCATTCATGAAGATCATGGGTGATCTGATTGTAACCTCAGCTCCACATTCCTGCCTGCCCCTGATATTCACCCTCTTGCTTATCAAGAATATTGAGAGCAATGGATCAGTGCTCATGTTGCACGTGCAACCCCTCTCTGTCCGGCGGACGCACTTGCGCCACAAAAAGCAGGACTAATCTAATCTGACAAATAACCACCTCATCAATATCACTTTCAAATCATCAAAGTAAAGTAAGGTATCATTGACCATGTTATCAAATAGCAATAACCTGCTCACCAATGCGGAGTTTGTGCTCTACCAGTGGCAATCAGCTCCAGCCCTCATTTGAGCCGTGGTCCAAATATGGACAAAAGAAAAACGAGCTGAATTCCATCAATGCAGCATTTGACCGAGTTTGGTGTCAAGGTAGCATGACAAAATTAAATTAATGGAGCTGGGGAAAACCTCTCCATTGGTTGGAGTCATATCAATTACAAAGGTTGTGGTTGTTGGAAGCCAATCATCTCAGCTCTAGGACATTGGTGCAGGAATTCCTCAGGCCCCTTGACCCAACCATCTTCAGTCACTTCGATGATCTTCGCTCCATAAGGTCAAAGTATAAGGTTGAGGGGCGGAATTCTCCATTGGCCGACACCGGAATCAGGAAACACGATTGGGCAGAGAATTCAGCATTAGCTGAAAATAGAGGTTGGCATTGGACGTTCAACGGAATGCCATGCTCTGGCGTCACTGAGGCTGTACGAGCAGGAGCTGGTTGGGGTGGACCCTGCAGTGGCAGAGCCTGCCCCAGAGGAACAGGAGCCAGCCGGTGAGGATGGAGAGCTGGCCCCCCAACAGAATGAGGAAGAGGTGGGAAGGAGGTGCTGCATGAGGCCTCGTGTGTATCGTCTGAGCAGGTCATTCGAAGACCTGCCGCACTGGACATGCCGAAGACTCCCGCTGAGCATGGAGACCATATGGCATATCTACTCCCGGTGGCCGTCAGGGTAACAGTCGCCTTGAATTTCTTCACCATGGGGTCCTTCAGGTGCAGGCCTGACAGGGATCTCACAGACTTTGGTGCACAGGTGCATCCGTGCAGTCACAGAGGTCCTGCATGTCTGCTTGGCACAATAGATCAACTTCAATGTGGACCAAGCCCACCAGATTTCCAGGCAGCGGGGTTCATAGCTTGCCAGGATGCCCAAGGTCCAGGAGGTGATCGACAGGATGCATGTTCCCCTATGAGCACTGGCGCATGATGGGGTGGTCTTCATAAAACAAAAGGGGTTCCACTCCATGAACGTGCAACTGGTATGTGACCACGAGATGCAGATCATGCACATCTGCGTCCAATACCCGGGCAGCGTGCGCGACGCATTTGTCCTCGCACACTTGACAGTTCCCGACACCTTCGAGTTGTACCCCCGGGTGAGGGATGAGTTCTTGGGTGACATGGTTATCCGCCGCGGTTTTGGCTGATGATGCATGTTCAGAGACAATGACCAACATGGAG
Organism: Scyliorhinus torazame; assembly: GCF_047496885.1. NCBI lineage: Eukaryota > Metazoa > Chordata > Chondrichthyes > Carcharhiniformes > Scyliorhinidae > Scyliorhinus > Scyliorhinus torazame. The sequence continues at coordinate 168,110,687 of NC_092709.1, read as the reverse complement.
ACTCACTACATCGACATCCATGCCGCGACCAGCGGCAGGATTGAGCAGTGCATCGGCATTCTGAAAATGTGCTCGGACCGCTCCGGAGGGCCCTCCAGTATAGCGCTAGGAGAGTCTCCCACATCGTGGTGACCTGCTGCGTCCTCCACAGCATTGCACAGCAGAGGAACGATGTGCTGGAGGATGGGGATGAATACCAGGCTTCGTCCAATGAAAAGGATGCGGGGGAGGGCCAAGCAGGACATGAGGCCCGGGCAGGCACAGGATAATTAACAACGTGCGCACCATGGCCGCTGCGTACGGGACTCTCTCACCTCAAGGTTCGCAGACTAGGTGTCTGGCTGATGGCAGAATAAACATTTCCTCCCCCCACTGTTACATTATGTTGTGTAATATCTTGTTACTCATTTGCTTACTGCCAGAATGGTCATGTGCTCGATGTTCAGTAACACTTGAAGTCTTCAAATAAAGCAAATACTGTTTATTGAATAACGATTGTAAATTAACTATGAGTTGTTCACTCTTCAATAACTATAACTATAGGTTAGATAAATGATCAACTGCACCTGCACACTAAGCTATATCTAACTCTGTTCACTAGTCGCTCCTGATATGAATCATAGACTCATAGAATTTACAGTGCAGAAGGAGGCCATTCGGCCCATCGAGTCTGCACCGGCTCTTGGAAAGAGCACCCTACCCAGGCCCACACCCCCACCCCATAACCCAGTAACCCCACCCAACACGAAGGGCAATTTTGGACACTAAGGGCAATTTATCATGGCCAATCCACCTAACCTGCACAGCTTTGGGCTGTGGGAGGAAACCGGAGCACCCGGAGGAAACCCACACAGACACGGGGAGAACGTGCACACTCCGCACAGACTGTGACCCGAACCGGGAATCGAACCTGGGACCCTGGAGCTGTTGAAGCAATTGTGCTAACCACTTTGCTATCGTGCTGCCCAGTGTACCTTATATACATATATCTGGTGCTGCCATTTAGTGGTTATCGAGCACTTGCTTGTGGGTGTTAACCCTTTACATACATTCAGATATACAGATCACTACACCTGCAACCCCCACCATGATTCCTACCTGCCTCACTATGGGTTGTGGGCCCTGGGTGGCATAACAGCGGGTCTGGTCTTGGATACCAAGCGGGTCTTAGGATGAAAGGAGATGACCACACGCTCTGCGATACGCCCTGGTGCTCCACATCATTTCACAACATCTGTCTCATGTCCAGGGTAGCACTTTCCACCTGGGGTGGTCCCTGCATGTGAGCTGACCATTTGATCACATGATCCCACTGAACCCTTGGGTTGGCAGAGGTGGGGACAAGGTGTGTGGGATGGGGTGGAGCCGGGTACCGAGGCAGTGAGCCCAGGTTTGAGCCCCCTCCAACTGCTGCCCATCTCCGCCCCCCCCTACTCTCCAGAACACCCCCTCTGCAGCCAACCCAGTCCAACCCATCCCTCACACCCTTCTGACAAGAGCATCGAGGCAGTTTGAAGCATTTGTGAACAGGTGTTTATTGTGAGCAGGTTAATATGGTATCTACAGGTTTGTGCCCAAGCCCCTAACCCTATCCTGTGTGCTCACCAACACTGCATCTAGGTGGATCCCTAGGTGGTACTGGATGATTAGGATTATGTACCGGTATCTCAGAGGTGGGGGGGTGGAAGGGGGGGGACGGGGACGGGGGTTGGGGGGGGGGGGGGGGGGGGAGACGACGAGTTAGCTTCGGCCCCAAAAAGGTGAATAGAGTTTTTGAGACTTTTTACAAAAAGTTGTATATCTCTGAACCTTCAGAGGACGATTCGGACATGGTTGAATTTTTGGAGGGGTTGGAGTGTCCAAGGGTGGACGGAGGAGGACCAGGAAGGATTGGAGGAGCCACTGGCAGCAGAGGAAGTCAGGAAGGCAATTGGGAATATGCAGACAGGGAGATACTGGAGCCGGATGGGCCTGGGATCCAGCAGACCTCTGACTGCTGTCCCCCCCCCGAACCTTCCTGCCTCCACCAGACGTGCATCAGCAACTGTGTGGTGCTCACCAGATTCTGCCCCAGATGTATGCCCACTACCTTCGTCCACTGAGGTGTCTCTCTGTGCTGATGGAGGGTGGGTTGATAGCGGTGACGCCTCAATGGTGGCATCCCTGGTGTTCTCTTAAGAGGTGCAGGGGTCACCACAGATGGGCCAGCACCGTCAGATGGAGATCCTGCGGGAGAATGGACATGTGGTCAGTGGGAGGGAAGGATCATTATTCTGGGTGGGAGCTGGTGGAAATTCAATTCTGCGGCGAAGGCCAAACTCGACGTCGGTGACTTCTCTCTTCGATCACCCCTGCAACCTCCACGGCCCGATCCTCATAGGGGTTGAGTACCCGGATGTCTGGCACCCCGCTGTCCATTAGGACCCTCTCCCGTCTGTTATGAGCCAACTTCTCCTGCGGGGAGAGAGAGGGCATTGTGAGCCACAAGGGGGAAGAGGGGAGAGCACCACTGGTTGGTGATGGGTGGGGTGAGCTGGTGGGTGCCAGGCTGTGCTGCGTCATCGGGAGGCAGGTCTGGCGCCAGGGGTTCAATGCCAACTCATCCATGCTGCCCAGTCTAGACTCCACCACGTCCAGCAGTCTGGCCAGGTCGGCATCTCAGAATCGTGGAGGTGGTCTGTGTGGTGGCATGGCTGCATGCTGTCTGGGGTTTGCTTTATGGGAAAGTGCTGCTCTCCCTCATTAGCAGGGCGCTGCCAGGCAGGATCCAGGCGAGTCAGCCAGTGGGACAGTCATTTCCGATGTGAAGCCCTGGGGCATCAGTACCAGCCCTGATTGGCATTATATACCCGGAGCAGTCTCAGCAGGCCGGCTGTCAGGTAGTATCCGCTGATTGCCGCTCGCTACCACACATAGAAAGTTTCCCATTAGATCGCTCCCACAATATGCAAATTATGAATGAATGATGTACAATGATCATAGCAGCTTCCTGTCTTCGTTTGGAACCTAATTGGAGTATGCTGACCACATCCCTAATAACATGGACCAGTCAGTAATCATCATCAAATCCCTATAGTGCAGGAGGCCATTCAGCCCATCAAGTCTGCAGCAAAATCTTTAGTTTCTTCTGGTAATTTCATCCTGGAATGGTAGCAGCGTAGAATTCATCTACAGTATTTTTCCAATCCAAGTCCTGTAAATAATCTGGCTATCACTCATTTAGTAATCTTGCTAGTTTAGAAATAAAATGCAAACGGGGAACTGGAACCTGCAAGTGGACAAAACTTTCTGATTTAGAATGATGGATCTTGTAACTCTCGCCAGACTTATTCGTAAATCAAAACAGGATGTCCAGTTGCACCAGACTTTGAATAGTATCAGGTGAGATGGGTTGTACCCTTCATCAGATTACAGCAGGATGCAAGTTATCTTTTACACTATTGCAGAGTAATAGACCACATTGGTAACGATTTTTCTGATATGGATGAAAAATAGAAACCACATGATCATCATTGCTTTAACCAATTTTGTTCCTTTATCCATCCCTCCTAATCTCAAAAGATGGACTCAAATTGGGAATCAAAACAGGTATCAGCAGCCCTCCAAAACTGCACACACACGAACCTTCCAGCAGAGGTCGCTGCTAGAACCTCTCCTCCCATCCTGCTCCAGCAGTACTGAGGTAATAACTTAGTTGTGAACAGCCAATTTGGTGCACACTATCACGCTAACTGCGAATTTTAAAACCTCGTGCTTTATCTCTGTGCAAAAATTTCACAACAAAGCCACAAGGGGTCCTCTGCACATTAATTTTGATTTGAATGCATTCAGTTTACTGGGTTTGAAAGTTTGCTTTACTAATCTAGTGATTGTTAAGACGCTCTTTTGGGTGTTCTTGCTAAAGTGATAAGCTCATACAAAGTGTTACTCATGTACATTATGGTCATATTAGAACTTGATGTGGAGATGCCGGGTTGGACTGGGGTGAGCACAGAAAGAAGTCTTACAACACCAGGTTAAAGTCCAACAGGTTTGTTTCAAACACTAGCTTTCGGAGCGCTGCTCCTTCCTCAGGCGAATGGGAGGGGCAGGGAGAGCGAACCGAAACATGTGAAGTTGCATTTTATTCGAATGTAACCAATATCCATGCCCCCTTCTTGCAGAGGGCTTCGCTTTACAAAAAGTGCGTAGTCTTGTTTTATTTAAGATTGCCGCCCAAGGTGATAATTCAACTTTTTCCTCTCATGGTTTTTTAAATTCTACATCACATCAGCAACAACGTCTGTCACCTGTGACTCACTTAGTTTCACACAGACATTTTCCCCATTTTGACGTAGCTTTCAAAAAGAGCAGTTGAGTTGACACATTGCGCAGTCTGATGATGCACCACTTTGCTCTGTGCATTAGTGTACAGGATTTATGTTGCTGAATGACAAGCGTGTTTTCTGCTATAGAATATGCCAGCCGCGCATTCCGGTCATATTGATATTGCATTAGCAAAGAGCAGTTCAGCTTCCATTTACGGCTATAGAATCAACATAAAGCACGAACTTGGAAGGGAAGTCACAGTCCAGACAAAGTGAGATTGAAGTTCACTGTTGCTGCGACTGCCTTTTTGTATCTTTACTGCAACTCTTTTGATCATCACTGAACCGGTGTGGATTATTGTACCTATAAATCTTTGCAGAGCAGATAAAAATTAGACGTATTGTAACAAATGCCCATATTAGATACAGATAAAGTTTGAATACATTATGATATCGTTACTAATCAAAACTTTACAATCCTGATAAACAGTGGAGCATTTGGTAGGGTGAGAATCTTTCACTGCTTCGAGAGTGGCATGCAAATCGGTAGTTTTACCATGATTCTCAAAAGACTTTGTAGTTGGTCTCACCAAGCGCCTGTTAAATCAACATAGCGAGTACAGGTGACTGGACCTTGACATCACCCTGTTACGAAAGTGAAAAAGAATTCTGTCTCTCGAATGGCATGGACTATCAAAGTGGTTTTCTCGCACAATGATGCCACTCTGAGCATACACACATCACCAGTTTTTGGTCATGTGCAAGTTGAACCAGTTGTGTGTGTGTGTGGTTTTTTTTTGTGTTGTAATATTGGCGTCAACAGGAAGGTGTGAGACCAAGAAATTAAAAACGTGAACTTTTCAACTGTGAAGCCATAATTGCTCGTGACAACAAATGTCCTGAAATTTATCCTGCAGCACAAATGGGCTAATTCTATAGCTTCAAAAGCCAAAACAAATAGAATAACTTAATCTAAAGTGGATCACTATAACATACAGTGGCCATTAAACTGCACATGTATCAGCTCATTAAGAAACAGTATTTAATTATAACTGTAAACTTAAAATGAAGATGAAATTTGCTGAACCAAGATGGTTTGCAAAATAAATTCTGAACGGCACTAGCATTGGAGTGGCAGTGGTGTAGAGAGGTATTATCACTGGACTGGTAATCCAGAGACCCCAAATCATACTCGGGGGACTCGGGTTCAAATCCCGCCATGGCAGATGGTGATAACCTACTGAAAAATGGCACATGCCAAGGAAACCCCAAAATGCAAGTGGGTGTACATGTACAGGCCTCGGTGCGTGTTGACTGTCACAAAACACAATGAGTTGGGGTGCAGCACCAACTGGAGCTACAGATGGCTCATGTCTGTAGTGACCTGTATATCTGCTGGTATGTAAGGGGTTAACATCTGTAAGATAGTGTTAGACAACCACTAGATGGCAGAACCAGATCTAAGCTTCAGAAGAGATTCCCGCCTCTTCGTATCAGGAGTGACTAGTGAGCAGAACGTTAGAGATATAGCTTAGTTGGCATGTGTAGTTAAATAATATATAATTCATCTTATTTATCTAATCTTCAGTTATAGTTGTAGAAGAGTGAACAAACTCAGATATTCACAATCGTTATTCAATAAACAGTATTTGCTTAATTTGAAGACTGATACTTTTACTGAACACCAATATGAACATCAAAGTAAGCAAAAGAGTAACGAGATATAAAAGATTAATGAGATATAACTATAACATAATATAGCATGGTACCAGGATTTGGCTTCGAATAAACTAGCTAGATAGATTAGAAACATCAAGAAAATAAATTAGTAGCAGCTATTCAACTGGGGAAGCATTGCAGAAAACGGACCCTTCGCAGAAAACCACCGCGATGGATCACGCACAAGCTCCACATCAACTCAAGACAACTGGTAACTTAAATTCTAATTTGGAAGTTGCTCAAGCAACAATTTTAAATCTACTTAGAAGCTACTGATTTAACTACAGCAACTGATGCTAGAAAATTTGCATTGCTTCCATCAATGGCAGGACAGCATGCAATTGAAATATATAATTCATTCCTATACTCTGAAGGTCGGGACAAAAGCAAATTTGACATAGAAAGTAAATTTGATCACCATTGCAAAATACAAACGAATAAAATATTTGAAAGTTTCATATTCCAACAAAAGATTGCAGAAAACAGTTGAATCACTTACAAACTTTGTCACAGATTTGAAACTCCTAGCTCAATCTTGTAACTATGCAGCACTGCATGACTCGCTAATCCGTGATCAAATTGTATATGGCATAAATGATGAAAATTTAAGAGAAAGGCTTAAGGCAGCAAGACCCAACATTACAATTAGTCATAGGAAAATGCTTAGCACGTGAACAGAGCAAGAATCAATACAATGAATATTATACCCGTGAAAAAGGCGTGAAAATCCACTATGAGGTGGAGTGTGTAAAAATGGTGTTGCAATCAATGAAGAAGCACATTTTGGGCGGCAGCCATCTTGCGCACACACACTCGAACCCTGCACATGCGCACTTTATCAGAAACTGCGAGACGGCAGAGAACCAATCTGCGTATGCGTAGAAGTGACTCATGCGTCAGAACGTTGATGTCATGACATGTTATAGATGTGGAACTGTCCATTTAAAGAGGAAATGCCGAGCTCATGGTAAACAATGTTCTAAGTGTGGAAAACTGAATCATTCTGCATCACAATGTAGATCATCTCTCCAATTTCAAACTCCTAAACAAAAATACAGGAACATCAACATTCGGAGTGTGGATTCAGCAGAGAAAGAAACCAAAGAGAATGTTCCATCAGACAAAGACATTTTTTCACTCGAAAATACATTTTTTGTGGGAATCATAGACCTGAAGAAACGTCAAGCGATCCTCATCAAGTCAATACAATTAAAACTAACAATGAATGGAATTCTGTAGTTCAAGTTAACTGTTCTATAATGTTTAAACTTGACACAGGAGCTTCAGCAAATCTAACGTCAATTTTGGATCTCAGTAAGATTCCAGAAGAACCCGAGATATTTCCAGCTGCATGTAGACTGAAGGACTACAACGGCAACCAGATTGCTTCAATAGGATCATGCGACTTGAAAGTTTCTAACAAATGAATCAAGAAATTATTACGATTCGATATAGTCACAAATGATAAGTCTTCATTGTTGGGAGCACAAGCATGCAAAGACTTGCAGCTTGTACAAAGAATATACACAGCAACTCAATTTACACCAAGTATGGATGAAAAAATCCAACAAATATTGAAACAGTACCCTGATGTATTCAGGAGGCATGGGCACATTACCGTTCCAGTATAAAATTTTACTCAGGAAGAATTCCTAGGAGAATTCCCGCTCCTTTGCGAGAAAGGTTAAAACTAGAACTTGGCCGACTTTAAACCCAAGGTATTATATCTCGAGTCACACAACCCACTGACTTGTGGAAAAAAAACATCTGGAGATCTTCGCATCTGCATTGATCCTAAAGATCTCAATAAGAATATACGAAGGGAACACTATCCCATACCAAAGCACGAAGAGATTACAAGTGAGATGGGGAACGCACGCATCTTCATAAAGTTAGACGCTTCACAGGGATTTTGGCAAATGCAACTCAACGACTCAAGCAGACTATGATGTACTTTCAACACGCCCTTTGGCCGATTTTGGTCCAACCATATGCTGTTTGGTATCATATCAGCATCTGAGATATTCCACAGGATCAGGGAGCAGATGACAGAAGGAATTGAAGGTGTGAGGGTGTATGTTGACAACATCATCATTTGGTCCACAACCAGGGAAGAACACATCAAACGTTTGGAAAAAGTATTCGAATGCATCAACAAGTTTGGACTCAAACTGAATCAAGCAAAGTGTACATTTGCACAATCTTCATTGAAATCCTTGGGAGATACCATTTCGCATCAGGGTGTCAGACCTGATGATAGTAAGATAGCAGCAATTCAGCACATGAAAATCCCAGAAGATATGAAAGCTGATCTGAGGTTTTTGGGTTTTGTCAACTTTCTCGGTGATGCGCGATCAATTACACTCAAGACGAAGTGATTTCATAACTGAAGGCTTTAATCTACTAGAACTCTTTCCCCAGCAGCTTCGATACAGAAAGTGGAGGCTGCTGGGACGGCACCGTTTCTTACACTCCGCCTGTCAGGGCGGAGCTACGTACAACAGCCAATGGTAGACTCCTGGGTCTAACCAATGGTCATCAGCCTCTTAGGTACAGCAATACCTGGTACTACCACATTCACCCCCTGTTAAAAAAGAGCCCGGCGGGGGTGGTGGCCAGCGTTAATAGTCGCCTTTAACATGGTATGACCAGGTATGGAGGTACCGTGATGTCGAGGATATTTACAAAGTTTTCATAGCGCAGCAATCAGCCGATCGGGTGGCCTGGTCATCTTTCTGGAGCGTCTGGGTTTCGGCAGTGATTCTGATGGGGGTCCCGGTGGTTGCGACTCCGGGAGCGTGGTTTCGTCCTCCCTGGCAGCTTCGTCACCCCTAGGCGGCGCCGTGGGGGCAAAAGGTTGACACGGGTGGGGGGCGTCAGTGGGTGGTCGGGCCTAGGCAGGAGCGGCGGGGGTACTGACCCTCCAGTGAGGTGCTGTGGGGGAGGTGGGGGTGGGGGCAATGGTTCGGGTGCCCGTGGGGTTCCGGCAGGCGCCAGGTCCCGAAGGGAGACGGTGTCTTGCCGGCCGTCAGGGAACGCTACGTAGGCGTACTGGGGGTTAGCGTGCAGCCGGTGGACCCTCTCGACCAACGGGTCCGACTTGTGCGCCCGCACGTGCTTCCGAAGCAGGATGGGTCCGGGTGTCACTAGCCAGGTTGGGAGCGAGGTCCCGGAGGAGGACTTCCTGGGGAAAACAAGGAGACGTTCATGGGGTGTCTGATTTGTGGTTGTACAGAGCAGCGACCGGATCGCGTGGAGGGCCATGGGGAGGACGTTTTGCCAGCGGGAGACCGGGAGATTCCTGGACCGTAGGGCCAGTAGAACGGTCTTACAGACCGTTCCGTTCTCCCTCTCTACCTGCCCGTTTCCCCGGGGGTTGTAACTGGTCGTCCTGCTCGAGGCGATGCCCTTGCTGAGCAGGAATTGATGCAGTTCGTCGCTCATAAAGGAGGACCCCTATCACTGTGAATGTACGCGGGGAAACCGAACAGTGTAAAGATGCTATGGAGGGCCTTGATGATGGTGGTTGTGGTCATGTCTGGGCAGGGGATGGCGAATGGGAACCGGGAGTACTGGTCAAGCACGTTCAGGAAATACGTGTTGCGGTCGGTGGAGGGGAGGGGGCCTTTGAAATCCATGCTGAGGCGTTCAAAGGGACGGGAAGCCTTTATCAGGTGTGCCCTCTCTGGCCGGTAGAAGTGTGGTTTGCACTCTGCGCAGATTTGGCAGTCCCTGGTGACTGACCTGACCTCGATGGAGTAGGGCAGGTTGCAGGTCTTGACAAAATGGAAAAAGCGAGTGACCCCCGGGTGGCAGAGGTCCTCGTGGAGGGATCGGAGGCGGTCCACTTGTGCAGTGGCACAAGTGCCGCGGGACAGGTCTTCAGGAGGCTCGTTTAGCTTCCCCGGACGGTACAAGATCTCGTAGTTGAAGATGGAGAGTTCTATCCTCCACTGCAAGATCTTGTCGTTTTTAATCTTGCCCCGCTGTGCATTATCGAACATGAAGGCAACCGACCGATGGTCCGTGAGGAGAGTGAATCTCCTGCCAGCCAAGTAATGCCTCCAGTGTCGCACATCTTCTACTATGGCTTGTGCCTCTTTTTCGACCGAGGAATGGCGAATTTTGGAAGCATGGATGGTACGGGAGAAGAAAGCCACGGGCCTGCCCGCTTGGTTGAGGGTGGCCGCCAGAGCGACGTCGGACGCATCGCTCTCGATCTGGAAGGGGAGGGACTCGTTAATGGCGCGCATCGTGGCCTTTGCAATGTCTGCTTTGATGCGGCTGAAGGCCTGGCGGGCCTCCGTCGACAGGGGGAAGGTTGTGGACTGGATCAGGGGTCGGGCTTTGTCTGCGTAGTTGGGGACCCACTGTGCATAATAGCTGAAGAACCCGAGGCAGCGCTTCAGGGCCTTGGGGCAGTGAGGGGAGGGGAACTCCATAAGGGGGCGCATGCGTTCAGGGTCGGGGCCTATAACTCCAATGCGCACTATGTAGCCTAGAATAGCTAGACGGTCGGTGCTAAACATGCATTTATCCTTATTGTACGTTAAGTTTCGGATTTTCGCGGTCTGGAGAAATTTTCGGAGGTTGGTATCGTGGTCCTGCTGGTCATGGCCGCAGATGGTGATGTTATCCAGATATGGGAATGTTGCGCCTAAGCCGTACCGGTCAACCATTCAGTCCATCTCATGCTGGAAGACAGAGGCCCCATTAATGACACCAAAGGAAACTCTTAAAAATTGATAGAGCTGCCCATCTGCTTCGAAGGCAGTGTACTTGCGGTCACTAGTGCGGAGGGGGAGCTGGTGGTAGGCGGACGTGAGGTCCACCGTGGAGAAGACCTTGTATTGTGCGATCCTGTTTACCAGGTTGGCTATACGGGGGAGAGGGTACGCGTCCAGCTGCGTAAACCTGTTGATGGTCTGGCTGTAGTGAATGACCATCCTATGCTTCTCCCCCGTCTTTACCACCACTACTTGAGCTCTCCAGGGACTGTTGCTGGCTTCGATGACCCCTTCCCCCAGCAGCCTTTGGACCTCTGACCTGATGAAGGTCCGGTCCTGGGCACTGTACCACCTGCTCTGGTGGTGACGGGTTTGCAATCCGGGGTGAGGCTCGCAAACAGGGAAGGCGGGTCGACCTTAAGGGTCGCGAGGCCACAGATAGTAAGGGGAGGTATAGGGCCGCCGAATTTAAAGGCCAGGCTTTGCAAGTGGCATTGGAAATCCAGCCCCAGGAGGGTAGCCGCGCAGAGGTGCGACAGGACATACAGGTGGAAATTGTCGAATTTCCTGCCTTGGGCAGTGAGGTTCGCTAGGCAGAACCCCTTTATCTCCACCGAGTGTGACCCGGAGGCCAGGGAGATCCTTTGATTTACAGGGTGGGTGACAAGTGAACAGCGCCTTACCGTGTCGGGGTGAACAAAGCTTTCCGTGCTCCCAGAGTCAATCAGGCAAGACGTCTCGTGGCCGTTGATGAAGACCGTCGTTGTAGCTGTTGCGAGTGTCCGGTGTCGACTTTGGTCCTGTGTCACCGAGGCCAGATGCAGCAATTGCGAGTTCTGATCGGGCAGCGTGTAGTCGGCCGTGCCGGGGGCCTGGGGCCCCATCCAAGATGGCGTCACCCATGGGTCGCACATGGTGTCCGGGGATGAACAAGATGGCGACGGCGATGGACAAACTGGCGGCGCCCACCCGTCCAGCGCGATGTCCGGGGGGGGCAAGATGGCTGCGCCCGTGGGTTGCATGTGGCCCTAGGATAGGGGGGTGGTGGTGAGCGCTGGCCGGTCGGGGCCTGAAGGGGGGGTTGCCGCGGCGGTCCATAGTCGCTGGAGACCGCGGCCACGGCATGGGCCTGGCAGACCTGCACAAAGTGGCCCTTCTTGCCGCGCCCTTTGCAGGCGGTGGAGGGGGCCGAGCAGCGCGGGCGGGGATGATTTGCCTGCCCGCAGAAGAAACAGCGGGGCCCGGCGGCGTTAGTGGGCCGTCTCAATGCGCAGGCCTGCGGGGTCAGGGGGAAGGTCTGTGGGGCTGCCGCTGCAGGGTGCCGTGCAGCCCAGGGGGCCGCCGCGTGGTCGGGCGCAAAGGACTGCGTGTTTTTGTAGGCAACGTCCATGGACCCTGCCAGGTCCCATGCCTCTCTAAATCCCAGAGTGTCCCTTTCTAGGAGTCTTCGGCGGATAGCTGGGGAGCTCATACCTGCTACGAAACCATCCCTGATTAAAAGTTCCATGTGCTCGCTCCACGAAACTTGCGGGCAGCCACAGTTTCGGCCCAGCACCAGTAGCGCCTGGGAGAAATCTTCCAACGTTTCCTCGGGGCTTTGCCGCCTAGTCACAAGCAGGTGACGAGCATAGACCTGGTTTACAGGGCGGATATAAGACCATAAGACATAGGAGTGGAAGTAAGACCATTCGGCCCATCGAGTCCACTCCACCATTCAATCATGGCTGATTTCAACTCCATTTACCCGCTCTCTCTCTCCATAGCCCTTAATTCCTTGAGAAATCAAGAATTTATCAACTTCTGTCTTAAAGACACTCAACGTCCCGGCCTCCACCGCCCTCTGTGGCAATGAATTCCACAGACCCACCACTCTCTGGCTGAAGAAATTTCTCCTCATCTCTGTTCTAAAGTGACTCCCTTTTATTCTAAGGCTGTGCCCCCGGGTCCTAGTCTCCCCTGGTAATGGAAACAACTTCCCTACATCCACCCTATCTAAGCCATTCATATAATGTCCTTCTAGCAGTTCGATCGCGGCAGCATAGTTCTCCGCCTCCTCGATCAGGGGGGAGATCCCAGGGCTGACCCATGAGCGCAGGAGATGCATTTTCTGTCCTTCTGTGGGGGTGTCTATGGCCGTCTCGAGGTAGCCTTTAAAGCACGCCAGCCAATGTTTAAAAATTGCAGCAGAGTTCTCTGCGTGGGGGCTGAGCTGAAGGCACTCCGGAGTTTGATTCGGAGATCCATCCTTCCAGCTTAAGTTGTAGTAGATTAAATTGATGCTCAATCAATTACACTCAAGACAAAGTGATTTCATAACTGAAGGCTTTAATCTACCAGAACTCTTTCCCCAGCAGCTTCGATACAGAAAGTGAAGGCTGCTGGGACGGCACCGTTTCTTATACTCTGCCTGTCAGGGCGGATCAACGTACAGCAGCCAATGGTAGACTCCTGGGTCTAACCAATGGTCATCAGCCTCTTAGGTACCGCAATACCTGGTACTACCACACTGGGCAAGTTTATTTCCAACTTGTCATCAAGAACAACAGTATTGAGAAACTCAATCAAGAAATCTACTACGTTTGAGTGCACGCAGAGCCATCAGAAGGAATGACAGATCGAAAAACACAACTTATGACTGCACTGATACTCACTTTCTTCGATCTGAAAAAACATACACTGATGCAAGTCAGGATGGAATAGGCGCAGTTCTCTTACAACAAGATGAACAGTCTGATTGGATTCCTGTAGCATATGCTTTCAGAGCAATGACAGCAACGGAATGCAGATACGCACAAATTGAGAAGGAATGTCTAGGTCTATTGACAGGAATACTCAAATTCCATGATTATGTCTATGGTCTCCCAACCTTCTGTAGCCATCTGGATGGCTACTTACAGCAAGAAACATGGACGTTCGCAAAGCCTCAAGGGAAATGTGGACAATATAAGATTCAGGCAGGCTCGGAGCCTGAATGTATATTCGTGAGCAAAGAATCCAGACAGCATCGAAACCCCCAACCGATTAGCATTTTGATGGCCCATCTCTGTAAGACAAAGGACTGTTACTCGAACAATCGATACAATCCCAGACATTTCGGCGCCACTCCCTTTACTCAGGAAGCCTAAACAACAGGGTCAATGACCGCTTAGGACACGCCCAGCCATCAAGGCACCCGCCACTTTATTGTCTCAAATCAAATACAGTGATCGAGAACTACCCAATTAATGTGGTCTAAACCGAAGGATCACCCAAAAGAGCGCAAAACTCCCCAAGGACAAAGAGACACACTGCCATGTGTTCGACCTCTCTTGGACCGGGCGCTCCGTCAATGTCCACCTCCAATTGCAGCACCACCAGCAGCAAGTTCAAGTTCAACGCCCGCTACCAGACGGATGTGCCCAGCTGAGCAGCAGTTACTTCTCCAGACCCGATAGATCCAAATTCGAACAAAGGCCACTGTTCCTCTGACCTAAGCAGGGTGCCTGAAGTTAAGTACATGTTGTCATAGTTGTTAGGTGTAGTTTAACTATTAATGTTTATGTTGCATGTTAATCTTGTGTGTAAATAAAGTACCCTTGATCTTGAACTAACTAACTGTGTTTGGCTCTTTGATCGATACCCGGTTGAACCTTGTGGTGCTATCATTTGATACCTGGCGACTCTGAGCAATATAAGATCTAAAGAAAAAAGGGCAACCTTATTGATTGCCATATTTATAGCAGGTAAAAAAGGCAACACTTCACAGTCGAGACCGATCACAGGCTGTTGGTCCACATCATTGACAAAGATCTAAACGATATGGCACCCAGACTCCAGTGAATTATGATGAAATTAAGATAAGATTTCAATTTAATTTATACACCTAAGAAGTAATAATTGCAGACACTTTATCATATTCCATTGCAACAGAAAACAGACCAATGGAATTTGTACGAGATGTAGAAACTCAGGCTCAACTGTGTGGAGAACCTTTCTGCATCAGATGAAAAACTGCAATTAATCAAGTCAGAAATGAAGAAGGACGCTACTCTTCAAAGGGTCATGCACCATCTACAACATGGGTGGCCGAAGGGGCGATGTCCTCAATACCGTAACGTACAATCTGATTTGACAGTAGTTGATGGTCTATTACTGAGACTAGACAAATATTGTCATCCCACAATGTCTTCGATACGACATTTTAGAGAAAATTCACGAGGGACATCTCGGTATAGAAAAACATAAAAGAGCCAGACAGGCAGTCTACTGACCGGGGATAAACAAAGACATCACTGACATGATAATAACCTGCGAAACCTGTCAAAGACACAAACCTGCGCAATGCAAGGAGACTCTTGAACACCACAAACTGATCACATCTCCTTGGTCAAAAGTAGGCATCGACCTTTTCCACACAACTGGTCGAGACTACGTTCTAATAATGGATTATTATTCGAACTACCCAAAAATTATGAAACTTCCAGACCTGACATCAAATTCCATAATTAAAGCATGTAAAGAAACATTCTTAAGACATGGAATACTTTGATAGAGTAATGTCGGACAATGGTCCATGTTTTGCAAGTTTGGAATGGTCAGAATTCTCGAAGAAATATAACTTTAGGCATGTGACATCCAGTCCTCATTACCCTCAGTCCAACAACAAGGTAGAGAAGGGTGTTCATATAATCAAACAGTTGATTAGTGAAGCAAATGACTCAATGTCAGATATCCATCTTGCTTTATTGTCATAGAGCTACTCCTCTATCTTCAGGACTCTCGCCGGCTCAAATGTTATTCAACAGGGATCTCAGGACTACCTGACCAGCAATCAGACTGCCAAATCCAGACTATTTGCCTGTTTCGAAGAAGATTGAAAACACTTAAAACAAAGATCGTACTATGACCAACATACAGTTCAATTAGAACCATTGACAAAGGACGACCTTGTCAGGATCAAGAATCCAGGAGGATGGTCTGCTCCAGCTGCAGTTATTCGGCAAGATGCACCACCATCCTACAGAATAATATCAGCAGATAGCACGATTTGTCGACACAACAGTTGTGCTTTACAAAAAAATTAGGCTTCAACAACCAATATTTCCAAATTTAAACTTCAATGACTCAATTTCATGAAAATCTACTGCATACCAGAAAATTAGATGACATGTACAAAAATGTCAAAGTTTCAGATTCACTACTTCTACAGTTAAGAAGATCAACAAGACAACGATGAAAACCTAACAGACTGAACTGATAAAATATCATAATCTTGTGTATTGTCATAACTTTTGCTTGTCCAGATATACATCTCATGATTTATACTCATTTTGTTGAACAATTTTCTCTATTGCACAGAAAACTGTTAAAAAAGGGGGGATGTAGTTATCTGTATATCTGCTGGTATGCAAGGGGTCAACATCTGTAAGATAGTGCTAGACAACCACTAGATGGCAGCACCAGATCTATGGAATTAGCTTTACTCAGAGGAGATTCCCGCCTCTTATCAGGAGTGAATAGTGAGCAGTGTTAGAGATATAGCTTAGTTGGCAAGTGTAGTTAAACAATATATAATTATTCTTATTTATCTAATCTTCAGTTATAGTTGTAGAAGAGCGAACAAACTCAGATATTTATAATCGTTATTCAGTAAACAGTATTTGCTTAATTTGAAGACTGAGTTTTACTGAACTTCAACCATCCGACCATTCTGGAAGCAAGTAAAAGATTAATGAGATATTACTATAATGTAATATGACAATATCCAGCTTTGTGAACGTGCGACCACCGCTGAGCTTTACATATACAAGTCCTCGATGTGGGGATCGGATAATGATCCAAATGAGAGACCAGGTTCACTGTCATTTTATAAGCCGTACCGATGCACAGAGCCATTGGGTTTCATCACAGGGCCGACCTGAGTAGCCCAATGCGATAACTGAATGGTGCATCTGATGTCCAAATGCTCAACTGATCTAATTCAGCATCGGCCTTCAGCCTCAGGGCATAGGGGACTGGCTGGGCGCAAAAATTACGTGGCTGTGTCCGCACTAATCCTGGCCACAGCCTCCCTTATGATGCCCAAGCCTTCCTGAAAGCCAGGGAGATAAGACCAGCAATGAATTGAAGAAGACTGCTTCAAATTGCAGTCCACTGCTGTAGTCAAGAAGGTGAAACCATCTTATAATTCGTGGCTACCTTAAAAAGGTCAGTAAAATACTGAGTTTAGTACTACATTAGAAGACATCCTTTGTGATAGGCTGGCAAGTGTACATTCATGTCATCGATTTGCAAAAGTTGGGACTTCCGGTGGCGCTCGTGAGCGGAGCAGCCGGCGGATATTTTGTTCGGGGTTTTTTTTCCCCCTCGATCTTTTTCGGCCTTTAGGGCCCAAGGGACGGGCGCCAAACCAAACCGGTTTAAAACTGGTGAAAAACCCCGCGGGCGTGTCGGGCAGCCGGAGCTGCAGTAATATAATGAGGGCCTAGTTTTAAGGCCGATTAAATTGGATATCTTAAATTAAAGAATTGGGCACTTTAAAAACCACAGCCTGTAGAATCCAGATAAACATAACTTAGACAGGTTGCCGAGGGGATGTCTGGAGAAACCCCTGATAACCCATCAAGTAATGATCGCTCCTAATTAAGATCCATTGGCCTATTTTCCACAGTTCCTGATATCCCATCAAATGATTAGCGCTCCTACTTGAGATGCATTGGTCTATTGTCCACAGTTCCTGTAACCCTCCAAGCAATCACCGCTCCTCCCAGGGCGGGCTCAGGTGCCCAGTCAGCAGGTCATCAACAAGACCATTGGGGGCTGAGATCCTGTCTCTCAGACTCCATCGGCCGAAGGCCAAGGGAAGGTGGAGAAAGGAGGCGGGTGGCGGCAGGGGGATACAAATAGGCATTCCGGACACCTAGGGAGCAAAAGACTGGGAGCAAAAGACTAAACTTGGTGAGGTGACCTTGACCAGACCAGAAGAAAGGAAGCAAGCAGCGCCTGGGTAAACATCAAGAGCTGGTTGAAGTATCTGAATTGGACAGATCGAGTCCGGAGTGCGCGGTAGTCGGAGTGGCGGGGGTGGAGTCTAACACGAAGCAGTCGAGACGGCAGGCCCGAATGCAGGAGAAAGGCAGCCGAAACGGTGGCAGAGGAGGAGGCAGCTGGAGCAGCAGAACCAAAGGCAAAGTGTGGAGCAGCAGGACAGACTGAGGTGAGTGCTTGAAGCAGCCGGAGCAGGGGGGCAGGGGCCAGAACACGAGGCAGCCGAAGGCAGCATGTAGATGGGACGTCACACGTTGGTGGTTCCTGCTTGAGGCATCTATGTTTTTTTTCCTTTTGGGGAATTTTTAATGCCCGGTCCTGGGGGCAATTCATGAAGGATTAAGAACTGACAAAGAGGCGAAAGATGTCCAAAAATCAGAGGAAGACAGCAGCGATGAAGGGAGAGAATGAAAGCTCGCCGTCGAGCGTGAGGGCCAGCCCGGGGGCTGACAAGAGGGCTGAAGCTGGGTCGCTGGGTGGAGCCACACCACTTACAACAGAGAGGATGGCTGAGATGGTGTCTCTAGAACTCGAAAAGCAGTTTACAAAGCATATGGAGGTGATAAGAAAGGAGGTGCAGTGGCACTGAAGGCATTGGTAGAGGAGGCATTTGCAGCAGTGAAGGTAGCTTCTGCAAATGCTTCGGCTGAGGTGAGGGAACAGAGTGAGAAGATGAATGGAGTGGAGGAGGCCATGTCGCGGCACAACGATCAGCTCACCGTGATGTGAGATGGGCTGCAGAGGGTGGTTGAGGCAAACAAGGGGCTGCAAGCAAAGCTGGTGGATATGGAGAATCGCTCGGGACTACAACATTTAAGGATTGTGGACCTGCCCGAAGGGGCAGAGGGCCCGAGGGCGACAGAGTACTTTGCAAAGATGTTGGCAGAATTGATGTGGGAGGGGGAAGAACCCTCTTGGCATGATATGCACTGAGCTCATCGGTCGCTGAGGTCTACGCCCAAGTTAACGAGCCGCCAAGGGCAGTGATTATCTGTTTTCACTGATATTACATGAAAGAGAAGGTATTGAACTGGGTAAAGAAGGAGCGGGAGGTGCAATGGGCTGATGCCAACTTTTGTATCTATCAGGACGCTGGAACTGGCAAAGCAGCGAGAGGCTTTCGGCTGAGTGAAGGCAGCATTGTACGACAATAGAGTGCAGTTTGGAGGCAAAGCTACGGGTGACCTACAACTCCAGAGACTTTTATTTTGAGACAGTGGAGGCGGCGGAGGCATTTATGAGGGTTGCAGGCTTGGGACCGAAGAGTGGGAGAATGTATGTATAATATATATATATATATATATTATACACACACACACACACACACACACACACACACACACATGAAACTTTGAATACTGTTATACTGTTGTAGAGGTTAACGATTTTGTTGTTGTTCTTTGTAGCTTTGAATAATGTTATTACTTCATGATGTTTTAGAGGTTAAAGATTGTTGTTGCTGTTCTTTGGAGCGACGTTTTTTTAAATGAAAAGTATATATTTGATTGGTTTTTTTTCCTGGGACTGGGAGGGAGGGGAGGAAAGGCCTGAGAAGGGGCACCCGCACTAGCCAACTTAAGACGGCTAGTGAGCGAAGGTGTTGTGGGAGAGGGGCTGAGGACATTGGAGCCTGGTGAGCGGGTTTAAATGGGCCTAGAAGGTGATAAAAGGGAGGGGAGGGTATCGACACTCGGTGGGGTATCTTCGAGAGGGAATGTTGGGGGGGATTCTGGGAGGGGGCGATGGGATCCGATGTCAACAATGGATAGGGATGGATCAGGCCTGAAAAATTATGATGGTGGATGTGCAGGGAAGGGAGGGGGGCGGAGAAAGAGACCCCTGTTAGACCATAAGACATAGGAGCGGAAGTAAGGCCATTTGGCCCATCAGGTCCACTCCACCATTCAATCATGGCTGATTTCAACTCCATTTACCCGCTCTCTCTCCATAGCCCTTAATTCCTCGAGAAATCAAGAATTTATCAACTTCTGTCTTAAAGACACTCAACGTCCCAGCCTCCACCGCCCTCTGTGGCAATGAATTCCACAGACCCACCACTCTCTGGCTGAAGAAATTTCTCCTCATCTCTGTTCTAAAGTGACTCCCTTTTATTCTAAGGCTGTGCCCCCGGGTCCTAGTCTCCCCTGCTAATGGAAACAACTTCCCTACATCCACCCTATCTAAGCCATTCATTATCTTGCAAGTTTCTATTAGATCTCCCCTCAACCTCCTAAACTCCAATGAATATAATCCCAGGATCCTCAGACGTTCATCATATATTAGGCCGACCATTCCTGGGATCATTCGTGTGAATCTCCGCTGGACCCGCTCCAGTGCCAGTATGTCCTTCCGGAGGTGTGGGGCCCAAAATTGCTCACAGTATTCTAAATGAGGCCTAACTAATGCTTTATAAAGCTTCAGAAGTACATCCCTGCTTTTATATTCCAAGCCTCTTGAGATAAATGACAACATTGCATTTGCTTTCTTAATTACGGACTCAACCTGCAAGTTTACCTTTAGAGAATCCTGGACTAGGACTCCCAAGTCCCTTTGCACTTCAGCATTATGAATTTTTTCACCGTTTAGAAAATAATCCACGCCTCTATTCTTTTTTCCAAAGTGCAAGACCTCGCACTTGCCCACGTTGAATTTCATCAGCCATTTCTTGGACCACTCTCCTAAACTGTCTAAATCTTTCTGTAGCCTCCCCACCTCCTCCATACTACCTGCCCCTCCACCTATCTTTGTATCATCGGCAAACTTAGCCAGAATGCCCCCAGTCCCGTCATCTAGATCGTTAATATATAAAGAGAATAGCTGTGGCCCCAACACTGAACCCTGCGGGACACCACTCGTCACCGGTTGCCATTCCGAAAAAGAACCTTTTATCCCAACTCTCTGCCTTCTGCCTGACAGCCAATCGTCAATCCATGTTAGTACCTTGCCTCGAATACCATGGGCCCTTATTTTACTGAGCAGTCTCCCGTGAGGCACCTTATCAAAGGCCTTTTGGAAGTCAAGATAGATAACATCCATTGGCTCGCCTTGCTCTAACCTATTTGTTATCTCGTCAAAGAACTGGAACAGGTTTGTCAGGCATGACCACCCCTTACTAAATCCATGCTGACTTGTCCTAATCCGACCCTGCACTTCCAAGAATTTAGAAATCTCATCCTTAACAATGGATTCTAGAATCTTGCCAACAACCGAGGTTAGGCTAATTGGCCGATAATTTTCCATCTTTTTCCTTGTTCCCTTCTTGAACAGGGGGGTTACAACAGCAATTTTCCAATCCTCTGGGACTTTCCCTGACTCCAGTGACTTTTGAAAGATCATAACTAACGCCTCCACTATTTCTTCAGCTATCTCCTTTAGAACTCTAGGATGTAGCCCATCTGGGCCCGGAGATTTATCAATTTTTAGACCTCTTAGTTTCCCGAACACTTTCTCCTTTGTGATGGCTACCATATTCAACTCTGCCCCCGGACTCTCCTGAATTGTTGGGATATTACTCATGTCTTCTACTGTGAAGACTGGCGCAAAGTACTTATTTAGTTCCTCAGCTATTTCCTTGCCTCCCATCACTAAATTACCAGTGTCATTTTGGAGCGGCCCAATGTCTACTTTTGCCTCCCTTTTGTTTTTAATGTATTTAAAGAAACTTTTACTATCATTCCTAATGTTACTGGCTAGCCTACCTTCATATTTGATCCTCTCTTTCCTTATTTCTCTCTTTGTTATCCTGTTTGTTTTTGTAGCCTTTCCAATCTTCTGACTTTCCACTACTCTTTGCCACATTATAGGCTTTCTCTTTTGCTTTGATGCATTCCCTAACTTCCTTTGTCAGCCATGGCTGCCTAATGCCCCCTCTGATAACCTTTCTTTTCTTTGGGATGAACCTCTGTACTGTGTCCTCAATTACTCCCAGAAACTCCTGCCATTGCTGTTCTACTGTCTTTCCCACGAGGCTCTGCTCCCAGTCGATTTTCGTCAGTTCCTCCCTCATACCCCTGTAGTTACCTTTATTTAACTGTAACACCTTTACATCTGATTCTACCTTCTTTCTTTCAAATTGGAGATTGAATTCGACCATATTATGATCACTGCCTCCTAAGTGTTCCCTGACTTTAAGATCTTTAATCAAGTCTGGCTCATTACATAACACTAAGTCCAGAATGGCCTGTTCCCTCGTGGGCTCCATCACAAGCTGTTCCAAAAAGCCCTCCTGTAAACATTCAATGAATTCCCTTCCTTGGGTCCACTGGCAGCATTATTTACCCAGTCCACCTGCATATTGAAGTCCCCCATGATCACTGTGACCTTGCCTTTCTGACATGCACTTTCTATTTTGTGGTGCATTTTGTGCCCCTGGTCCTGACCACTGTTAGGAGGCCTGTACATAACTCCCATTATGGTTTTCTTGCCTTTGTGGTTCCTCAACTCTACCCACACAGACTCCACATCATCTGACCCTATGTCGTTTAGTGCTATTGAATTAATTTCATTCCTAATTAACAAGGCAACCCCGCCCCCTCTGCCCTTTCGATAGGTTGTGAATCCCTGGATGCTTAAATGCCAGTCCTGAACCTCCTGCAACCACGTCTCTGTGATGCCTACCATATCATACCTGCCAGTCACAATCTGGGCCACAAGCTCATCTACCTTGTTCCGTACACTGCGCGCATTTAAATATAGCACCTTTAATTCTCTATTGACCGTCCCTTTTTGTTTTCTTAGTGTGGTGGACCTTGGTTTACTGAGCCTTTCCATACACTGTGTCATATTTTGTGGGATGGGGACTATCGTAACCTCTCCTGAGTTTTGTCTTTTCGTGCTTTTTTGTATTCCTAAGCAGCTACGCTTCCCACTGATTACTTCACCTCTTGGTTCCCTGACTTTCCCTTCCCCCCCCCCCAACGGTATAGGTCCCCCCTGTCCAAAAACTGATGCCAGTGTCCCATGAAAAGGAACCCCTCTTTCCCACACCACTCTTTCAGCCACATGTTAACTTCCCTTATTCTTGCCTCCCTTTGCCAATTTGCACGTGGCTCGGGCAGTAATCCAGAGATTATGACCCTTGAGGACCTGTTTTTTAAAATTTGAATCCTAGCTCTTTATAATCTCTAAACAGGTCCTCTTTTCTAGACTTGCCTATGTTGTTGGTACCGACATGGACCACAACAACTGGATCCTCCCCCTCCCTCTCCAGTATCCTTTCAAGCCGGTCAGAGATGTCCCGCACCCTAGCACCGGGCAGGCAACATACCATGCGGGACTCTTTATCCTGCTCACAAAGGATACTATCTATCCCCCTGATAATAGAATCCCCTACAACTACAACTTGCCTATTTACTCCCTCCCCTTGAATGGCCTGCTGAACCATGGTGCCTTGGTCAGCTGACTCATCCTTCCTGCAGCCCTGTTCGCCATCCACACAGGGAGCAAGTGCCTCATACCTGTTGAACAGGGTCAAGGGCTAAGGCTCCTGAGTTCCTGACTGCTGGTTCCCTTTACCTGCCTGACTTGCAGTTGCACCCTGCTGTCCTTGGCCACTGGCAGGATTTAAACTACTTACTCTGACAGGTGTGACTGCCTCCTGAAACACAGTGTCTAGGTAAGTCTCCCCATCCCGGATGTGCCTCAGTGTTTGAAGCTCAGACTCCAGCTCATCAACTCTGAGCCGGAGCTCTTCGAGCAGCCAACACTTACTGCAGATGTGGTCGCTGCAGCTCGCAATGGGATCTGCCAGCTCCCACATCAAGCAGCTCAAGCACATCACCTGACCAGCCATCTCTAATTAATTAATTAGTTTAATTTAAGTTTACGAGTTTAGCTGTATTTTTTTTAAATTTGGGGCAGATTTGCTATCAACCAATCAGATCAAAGCTTCCCTCTGACGTCACTTTTGGAAAAAACTGGAAAACAGGAAGTTACCGTTAGGTTTTATACTCAGAGACTGCTCCTCCTCCTCCGAACGGCTCCCGAAATTAGGCCCGGAAAAAGAGAAAGAACAAAACAGTCGGGAAAAAGCACCTTCTCCCGCTCTTCACCGAATTAACTCACTGCACCAAATTACCAAGTTTCAAATTCTCCCTCTGTCTGTGTCTCACTCACTCAGGCTGTGTCTCCTTGACCAGCGCAGCACAACAATGCGTAACCCAGACCACCCCAGCTGAGTATCCAAGAATAGGGACTTCCCCAACACCGTGGTGTAGGTTGTCTAGTGATTACGGTTAGCATAGTTACGCGGAACGTGAGGGGGTTGGGAGGCCCAGTGAAGAGGTCGAGGGTGCTTGCGCAATTGAAAAGTTTGAAAGCAGATGTGGCTTTGCTTCAGGAGACTCACTTGAGGGTGAAGGATCAGGGCAGGCTTAGACAGGGCTGGGTTAGCCAGGTGTTTCACCACGATTGCCTATCCTGTTAGGGGGAGCGAAGGTGTTGGCTGGGCTAATGGTGAAAATGGGAGTGGACTCTTGGAGTTTCTTGCACCCAGGGGAGCGGGAGTTTCTTTCTGCTCTTCAGTTCATAAAGCGTATTCACGGATAGAACCATAGAATTTTACAGTGCAGAAGGCCATTCGGTCCATCGAGTCTGCACCGTCCCTTGGAAAGAGCATCCTACCCAAGCCCACACCGCCACCCTATCCCCGTAACCCCACCTAACCTTTTTGGACACTAAGGGCAATTTAGCATGGCCAATCTACTTAACCTGCACATCTTTGGACTGTGGGAGGAAACCAGAGCACCCGGAGGAAACCCACGCAGACACGGGGAGAATGTGCAGACTCTGCACAAACAGTGACCCAAGCCGGGAATCGAACCTGGGACACTGGAGCTGTGAAGCAACTGTACTAACCACTGTGCTACCATGCTGAGTCAAGTTTATCGAATTCCAATTGTCAAAAGGGACCAGAAGCAGAGAAATTGAACCTGACATTTAGATTTGTTTTGTGTTGGGGAAGTTGCTGTTGACCGGGGTCAAGGGATCGGAATATTCGGCAATTGTGATATTGGACCACGCGCCACACTGGGTTGATATGGTGTTGGAGAAGGGAATAGTGCAGAGGCGGGGGTGGAGATTGGATGCGGGGCTGTTGGGAGACAGAGTTTTGTGATAAGATTGGAAAAGTGATTGAGGAACATGTGCGGTTTAATTGTATGGGTGAGGTCTCGTAGGCGGTGGTATGGGAAGCTTTGAAGGCAGTGATGAGGGGGGTGGTGATATTGTTTAAGGCAAAGGTGGATAAGGAGGAGACAGTGGAATGGCAAAGATTAACAGATGAGATGTTGGAAGTGGACAGGAGGTATGCAGAGGATGTGGATCCAACACTGTTGGAAAAGAGGGCGGAGTTGCAGGCAAGTTTTGACCGTCTGTCCACAAGGAAGGCGGTGTGCCAATTGAGGCAGGCGAGGGGAGCGGTCCAAGAGTATGGAGAGAAGATGGGACGCATGCTGAAAGGTCAACTTCGCAGGGAGGCAGCGGTGAGGGAAATTGTTCAGATGCGGGATGGGGCAGGGAAGTTGTGGTGGCTCCAGATCAGATTAATAGAATGTCGGGGATTATTGGGGAGGATCGGGAGATGCAGGAATTCCTGGATGGTTTGTAATACCAGAGGTTGGGGAGGACGACAGGGCCATATTGGAGGGGGCGATAGCGGAGCACGAGATAAAAGATGTAATTGGACACGGTAGCAGGGCCAAATGGGTTTCCGGTGGAGTATTACAAGAAATTTAAAAATAAGTTGGCGTCACTGATGGTGGGAATATTTGAGGAGGCGATAGGGAAAGGGGTGTTGCCACAGACTTTTAGGCAGGCATCGATCTCCCTGTCGCTAGAAGGATAAGGATCCAACAGAATGTGTGTCGTATGGGCCCATATCACTTTTGAATGTGGACCCAAAGGTATTGGCAAAGGTCTTGGCGGGTAGGTTGGAGTGCCTCCCAAAGGTGATAGGGGATGATCAGACAGGGTTTGTGAAGGGGAGGCAGCTCTTTTTGAATATTAGGAGGGTATTGAATGAGGTTATGGTGCCGGCAGAGGGGATGGAGACAGAAGTGGTTATGGCACTTGAGAAGGCGTTTGACCGAGTAAAGTGGGGGGTATTTGATGGCGGTTCTGGAGCGGTTGTTTGGGGGTTGGTGGGAGGAAGGAATAGTTGGCCAGAGGATTGACATTGTATGTTGTTGGTGACTATGTATGGGTGTATGGTGGATTCCTGATGTTGAGGGTTGTTTGGGGGTTGGTGGGAGGAAGGAATTGTTGGCCAGGGGATTGACATTGTTATTTGTCTGTTGGTGGATGTAAATTTGGATGAAAATGTGAAAAAAGAGAATAAAAATATTTTTGAAAAATGAATTTGCACAAGTTAGACACTCAGTGAGGGAGTGTCTAGAGTAGAGAAAATAAATGCAAGAAATGTGGCAAAAAGGGCTATTGCCAAAGCATGCTGGTCACGGTAAAATTCACCAGTACCCAAGTTGCATAAGAGGAAGGAGCATCCAAAGCCTACTAGTCGACTCTGCAAGATAACAGACTAAGTTCAAGCCCCTTCAGGTGACAATATACATACACAACTGCAAGAGTTGAAACTAGGTGCCTGGTCAGTACAGGGCGATCAACAACATTTCTGGATAATCCCAAAACTTAATGTTAACCAAGTAAAAATGGAAATGGACGAGGATGTGGCCGTGTCATTGATACCGGAGACAATCTATGATGGGAAGTTAAAATATTTGCCATTAAAACCATCAAATGTTATCCTACAGACATGGACAGAAGAGGATGTACCACTGAAAGGATGCAAAGGTAGAAGTAAATGGACAAACAGCGGAGTTGCCTCTCCACTTTGTCCAGGAGAATTTCCCTGCCTTATTTGGCAGAGGTTGGTTCGAAAAATTAAACGCCAACTAAGGAGCAGTGCATCAACTGGTTGATTCAAAGAATGACCTGCAGAAACTTCTGGAAAATAATAAAAAGGTGTTTGAAAACTCAGGAGTAGAAGCCCAGCTCAAACTTAATCCACAGTATGGCAAAATGTCTCAAAGCTAGAACCGTACCATAAGACATCAGTCCAAATGTCGAAGAACTAGAAAGACTAGTTCAAACATGAGTCATCAAACCAGTTACTACATGTTGTTGGCCAACACCAATAGCTCCTGTACTAAAAACAAGATGGCTCAGGAAAGTTGTGGGAAGATTTTAAGAAACTACAAACCCGGTACTGTGCACAGATCACTGTCCCCCACCATTGAGTGAAGACTTGATTGCTGGACTTTCTAGACATCAGAAATTCAGTATAATAGATCACAGGCGTTCTACAAATGAATGTGGTTGCAAAAATCACAGCCACTACTCATTATTGATGCACAAAAATCTGTTGCGTTACAGGAGACTTCCATTTGGGATAACATTGGCTCCTACTTTTTCAGAGATCCATGGATCAAATTTTGAGTGGGCTAAATGGGGCGCAATATTATCTAGATGACACCCACACCCTCATCACCAGCTCAAGTGAACAAGTGCATTTGAAGAACTTTGAAGCAACACTAAAACGTCTACAAAACCAGAATCTGAGAATTAAAAAGGAAACTTGTGACCTATCAATAAACTACTTGTGCCACATCATTGATAAAGATGACTTGCATATGGAGCCGAAAAAGATGACAACGATCTTAGAAATACCACTCAAAATGCGACAACTGATATATTTAGCAACGCAACTGAAGTCTTTGTACGTTTTTTGTGCCAAACAGGTAACTCACTTGACAGGATGCGAGTAATGTGTATTTTTTTAAAATGTAAATTTATTTAGATGTGGGCACGCTGGTTAGGCCAGCATTTATTGCCCACCCCTAGTTGCCCTTCAGAAAGTGGTGGTGAGTTGCCTTCTTGAACTGCTGCAGTCCCCAAGGTGCAGATACTAAGAGCACTGTGGATGTGAGGGAGTTCCAGCAACAGTGAAGGAACGCCAATATATTTCCAAATCCGGGTGGTGAGGGACTTGGAGAGGAACCTCCAGGTGGTGGAGTTCCTAGGCATCTGCTGCTCTTGTCCTTCTAGATGGTAGTGGTCATGGGTTTGGAAGTAGCTACCTAAGGAATCTTGTAGATGGTACATAAGGCTGCCATTGTTCATCAGTGGTGGAGAGATTGAATGTTTGTGGAAGGGGTAGCAATCAAGTGGACTGCTTTGTTCCAGATGTGTCAAGCCTCTTGAGTGTTGTTGCACTTGCACTCAGAGGCAAGTGGACAGTATCCCATTAAACTCCTGACCTGTGCCTTGTAAATGGTGATGGCATTGTGGTCAGGTGATGAGTTACTCGTCATAGGATTCCTGGCCTTTGACCTGCTCTGGTAGCCACAGTACTAATATGGTTCATTCAGCTCAGCTGCTGATCAATGGTAATCCACAGGATGCTGATTGTGGAGGATTTAGTGATGGTAATGCCATTGAATGGCAAGGGCAGTGGTTAGATACTCTCTAGAAGATGGTCATTGCTCGATACTTGTGTGGCCCAAATGTAACTTGCCACTTGTCTGCCCAAGCCTGGATATTGTCCAGTTCTTGCTGCATTTGGACATGGACTCCTTCATTACCAGAGGAGTCATGAATGATGCTGAACATTATGTGCAGTCATCTGCGAACATCCCCACTTCTGACTTTATGATGGACGGGTGGTCATTGATGAAACAGCTGGAGATGGTTGGGCCGAGGACACTATCCTGAGGAACTCCTGCATTGATGTCCTGGAGCCGAGATGATTGACCTCCAACCACCATCTTCCTTTGTGTCAGGCATGACTCCGACCAGCGTAGTTTCCAACTGTCTCCAGTTTTGCTAGGGCCCCTTGATGTCAAGAGCAGTCACTCTCACCTCACCTCTGGCATTCAGCTCTTTTGTCCATGTTTGAACCAAGGCTGCAATGAGATCAGGAGCTGAGCGAAACTGGCAGGACCCAAATTGAGCATCTGTGAGCAGGTGATTGCTGAGTAAATGATGCTTGATAACACTGTTGATGATTCCTTCCATCACTTTGCTGATGGAGAGTAGACTGATAGGGTAGTAATTGCCTGGGGTGGATTTGTCCTATTTCATGTGTACAGGAGACACCGAGGCAATTTCCCACATCGCTGGTGGACGTGTTATATAAAGAAGTAAAAGACACCTTAAAGCCAGAGCTATTGGTTCACTACAATCCCAAGCTGAAGTTACAATTTGTTTGCGATGCTTCACTCTTGTCGTGTTGGCAGTTGTCTCACACATAATGCTTCCAGGAGAGGAACAACAGCATCCTCTTCATGAACTGTTTACTAGCACAGAAACAAGTTACACTCAGCTAAAAATAAGCAGCTTTGATCATCGTATTCAAAGTAAGGTTTCACCACTCCTTTACTCTCAACAGATCACAATCGTTGGGCTATATAAAGGCATTCCTTCTTCAGCAGCTAGTAGGTTAGAGATGGTCTTTGATTTCAGCACACACTTATATCCATCGTAAATTAGAGCAACATGCAAATGCTGATTTTATCAAGATTGCAGTTATAAATCAAGAACCTTAAAACGTTTTTGTCAGCATCCTATATTTCTCACACATGGATAATGTACCTGTGACTTCATCTCAAGTATAGACATGCACAAGAACCAATCCAGTGACGGAGACGATTGCGGACCTGGTCTAAAAGTAACTATGACAGACGGCCATCATAAAAATCTAGACCGCAAGCTCTACATCACACGAAGACAGTCCAGAGTGGAGTTTTAATATGGCGAATCCAAGTGATTATCCTTAACCAAATACATAAGGGACATACTGGTGTGGGAAGGATGAAGGAACTGGCATGCATTTGTTTTTGGTGGTCATGATTAGATGCTCAAATTGAAGAGAAGTCAGTCCTGTGCAAAACTAAAAAACACTTCAGCACTGCAACCGTTACATCCGTGGAAATGGCTGACACAGCCATGGCAGAGTACACAGACTACGATGGTCCAGTTGAGGGACACATGTTCCTAGTGATTGTAGATGCACACTCTAAATGGCCAGAAGTGGTGATCATAAAATCCACGACGACAGAACAGAATATTGTACTACCACCAGATACTTCAGATTATCAAATGACAACAATAAGCACTGGTTGGAATGTATGAGAAACATCTCCTGAATAAACCTTGCATCGTGTTTGGATGAAATCCAAGTGTGTGGCACTTCCATACCTTTTCTTTTTGTGGCAAATTTAGAATATAACAGGGGAGAATCAAACTAAGGTTTTCTGTACTGTACTGAGCTACAGTATTCATTAACAAGAAATGCCCATGCTGCTAAATATACACACAAAGTGATCAACAGTTAGAATGGACTCACTGGTGAGACACACAAAATGGAGAAATCATTAAGAACCAATTGGATGCAACAATTTGATGGGAGTGGCTACGGTTCTTCCTGGTGGATGAATTAAGATGTATGGAATGGCTGTGCTCATGCAGTTATTAGGTCAAATTTTGGTGTAGCAGGGCATCTAAAAATGTATGCACTTGGTTAGATGTGCCACATCACCCTTCAATGCAAAACATCTGTGCCCATTGAGCTGCTGAAAGTAAAGTCCCCATAGCACGCATGTAAATTTAGAAAACTGCCAAGTCATTCTCCAGCAGTTAAATATACTTTTCTTTCAGGTGCATTCAAAATTGTTAGCTTCTAAATTCTTGCTGTCGTCCAGAATGAAAATAGTTGGGAGAATTCTGGGCAACTGTAGCTCCAGTGTATGCTGCATTTACCTCAACAGCAAAAACCTAGAACAGATGAGAAATCAAGTTACTATTCCAAATCAATAGTTACCTTTGGCAGACTTGCTTCTCCCCACACTCCATTTCCTGCCTGCCAAGCTTCAGGTCTTGACCAAAATTGGAATCAGTACTTCTTAAAAAAATTGTCCACTTGCAACAAGCAAAGGAATTCTATTTGAAGGCAGCTATTCCAGCTTCCATACAGAAATATATGGACAGGAGCTCAAAATAACTCTACCTGATGGAATGATGCCCATGATGGTTTATTTTCCCTCTTGCGTGTCCTAGGCCTCCATTTGGTAAATGCCCAGAATTACATTAATAAAAAACAAATCAATTCTCAGGGAGCATTCCTAATTGGTCCATGAGAAAGGTATTGGTTGATATTGTAGATTTGTCAAATCTATAATTATATTATTGCAGTTTTTAAAATGTCTGATTCTTTATACAGAAAATAATGCAACTTGAAAATAGTTTTCATTTTTGTTCATTCCTGTAGTTTTAAATATTTTGCAACGTTCACGATCCAGTAGCACAAGATAGTGGTAATTTAGTACCATAGAAGTGCTAGTTTGTAACCACAAACTTCTATATAATTAATTTCCTTTTTCAGTGGAGACTTTTTTCTTTTGGGGGGGGGGATGGGCCTTCCAACCAGAAGAATGAGAGAAATTCTGTCAAAAGAAAGGCTATAGAACATTGTCACTTACCAATGTTTATATGAACATGAAAGGGGACCTTGTGGGAGGAAAGATGGAAACAAAATATGTCCACCATATATACTTTGCAAATCTTTCAGTTACTACTTTGGAAAACCAGCACTCAACATTTACCTTTTGGGGGGGAAAAAAGCAAGGTTTACATGCTCAGATGGAGCCAAGATGCGCACAGAATGGATGAAACCAATACATTATATAGATTCCTCTTGTACTAACCATTGAGAGCATCTTTCATAAATAACATATAATGGTACTTTGTGTGGGAATGATGTACATCAGTGGTGCTCTGACAGGTGCACTAGGGTATGGTAACATCTCAGTTACTTTACTGGATTAGTAATCTGTACATGGCTAAGACAAATAAGCCAGAGTCAAGTTTAAATCACACCATGGTGGTTTCAAATTTAGTTTATAATTTTAAAAGCCTGGAAATAAAAAGCTATTAGCAAACATGAAGACTGTCATTAAAACTCACTGGTTTGCTCATGTCCTTTAGGGAAGGAAACTTACCATACTTACCTGGCCAGTGTGAGACTCCAGTATATCATCTTGGTCGACATAACTACCCTCCAAAGTGAACTAGCAAGCCAGTCAGATGAATCACACTGCTTAAAATATAATTTTCTCAGGGCAAGAAAATATGTTCAATAAATGACAGCATTGGTAGCAGTGCTCATATTCCAAGAATGAATTAAAAGATAATGTGAAAGGGGGCATTGGCAGACTGGTAATGGCCTGGATGATAAACTTCACACAATTGTCTTACTCTGAGCAGGCAGGAAACAACACGTTGCAGAAACCTTATTTCCTTCCCCAAAGACGAATCATATTGTCCAGGTGAAAAGAGATAATCATAGAACTTTAGTGCAGGAAGCCATTCGGCCCATCGAGTCTGCACCGGCCCTAGGAAAGAGCACCCTACCCAAGCCCACACCTCCACCCTGTCCCCGTAACCCCACCCCACCTTTTTGGACATGAAGGGCAATTTAGCATGGCCAATCTACCTAACCTGCACATCTGGGGAGGAAACCTGAGCACCCGGAGGAAACCCACGCAGACATAAGAACTAGGAGGAGTAGGCCACCTGGCCCCTCGAGCCTGCTCCACCATTCAATGAGATCATGGCTGATCTTTTGTGGACTCAGCTCCACTTTCCGGCCCGAACACCGTAACCCTTAATCCCTTTATTCTTCAAAAAACTATCTATCTTTATCTTATAAACATTTAATGAAGGAGCCTTTACTGCTTCACTGGGCAAGGAATTCCATAGATTCACAACCCTTTGGGTGAAGAAGTTCCTCCTAAACTCAGTCCTAAATCTACTTCCCCTTATTTTGAGGCTATGCCCCCTAGTTCTGCTTTCACCCGCCAGTGGAAACAACCTGCCCGCATCTATCCTATCTATTCCCTTCATAATTTTATATGTTTCAATAAGATCCTTCTAAATTCCAATGAGTACAGTCCCAGTCTACTCAACCTCTCCTCGTAATCCAACCCCTTCAGCTCTGGGATTAACCGAGTGAATCTCCTCTGCACACCCTCCAGTGCCAGTACGTCCTTTTCTCAAGGAGACCAAAACTGAACACAATACTCCAGGTGTGGCCTCACTAACACTTTATACAATTGTAGCATAACCTCCCTAGTCTTAAACTCCATCCCTCTAGCAATGAAGGACAAAACTCCATTTGCCTTCTTAATCACCTGTTGCACCTGTAAACCAACTTTTTGCAACTCATGCACTAGAACACCCAGGTCTCTCTGCACAGCAGCATGTTTTAATATTTTATCATTGAAATAATAATCCCTTTTGCTGTTATTCCTACCAAAATGGATAACCTCACATGTCAACATTGTATTCCATCTGCCAGAGCCTAGCCCATTCACTTAGCATATCCAAATCCCTCTGCACTTTTTGCGTCACCACTTATCTTAGTGTCGTCTGCAAACTTGGACACATTGCCCTTGGTCCCCAACTCCAAATCATCTATGTAAATTGTGAACAGTTGTGGGCCCAACACTGATCCCTGAGGGACACCACTAGCTACTGATTGCCAACCAGAGAAACACCCATTAATCCCCACTCTTTGCTTTCTATTAATTAACCAATCCTCTATCCATGCTACTACTTTCCCCTTAATGCCATGCATCTTTATCTTATGCAGCAACCTTTTGTGTGGCACCTTGTCAAAGGCCTTCTGGAAATCCAGATATACCACATCCATTGGCTCCCCGTTATCTACCGCACTGGTAATGTCCTCAAAAAATTCCACTAAATTAGTTAGGCACGACCTGCCCTTTATGAACCCATGCTGCGCCTGCCCAAATGGGGCAGTTTCCATCCAGATGCCTCGCTATTTCTTCCTTGATGATAGATTCCAGCATCTTCCCTATAACCAAAGTTAAGCTCACTGGCCTATAATTACCCACTTTCTGCCTACCTCCTTTTTTAAAACAGTGGTGTCAACGTTTACTAATTTCCAATCCGCTGGGACCACCCCAGAGTCCAGTGAATTTTGGTAAATTATCACTAATGCATTTGCAATTTCCCTAGCCATCTCTTTTAGCACTCTGGGATGCATTCAATCAGGTCCAGGAGACTTGTCTACCTTTAGCCCCATTAGCTTGTCCATCACTACCTCCTTGGTGATAACAATCCTCTCAAGGTCCTCACCTGTCATAGCCTCATTTCCATCAGTCACTGGCATGTTATTTGTGTCTTCCACTGTGAAGACCGACCCAAAAAAC